>NC_042990.1:7066884-7416259 GCF_901001165.1 Salmo trutta | reverse complement strand
TACATCCTGTTTCCATTGATCATTCTTGAGATGTTTCTACAACTTGATTGGAGTCCACCTGTGGTAAATTCAATTGATTGGACATGATTTGGAAAGGCACACACCTGTATATAAGGTCCCACAGTTGACAGTGCATGTCAGAGTATAAACCAAGCCATGAGGTCGAAGGAATTGTCCGTTGAGCTCCGAGACAGGATTGTGTGGGGTAAGGTACCAAAACATTTCTGCAGCATGAACGGTCCCCAAGAACACATCACTCTTAAATGGAATAAGTTTGGAACCACCAACACTCTTCCTAGAGCTGGATGCCAGGCCAAACTGAGCAATCGTGGGAGAAGGGCCTTGGTCAGGGAGGTGACCAAGAACAGAGCTCCAGAGTTCCTCTGTGGAGATGGTTGTCCTTCTGGAAGGTTCTCCCATCTCTACAGCACTCCACCATTTATGGCCAGACGGAAGCAACTGCTCAGTAAAAGGCACATGACCGCCCGCTTGGAGTTTGCCAAAAGGCCCCTAAAGACTCTCAGACCATGAGAAACAAGATTCTCTGGTCTGATGAAACCAAGATTGAACTCTTTGGCATGAATGCCAAGCGTCACGTCTGGAGGAAACCTGGCACTACCCCTATGGTGGTGGCCACATCATGCTGTGAGTTTGTTTTTCAGCGGCAGGAACTGGGAGACTAGTCAGGATTGAGGGAAATATGAACACAGCAAAGTACAGAGAACATTGAAGAAAACCTGTTCCAGAGCTCTCAGGACCTCAGACTGGGGTGAAGGTTCACCTTCCAACAGGACAACAACCGTAAGAACACAACCAAGACAACACAGGAGTGGCTTCAGGACAAGTCTCTGAAAGTCCTTGAGTGGCTCAGTCAGAGCCCGGACTTGAAACTGATAGAACATCTCTGGAGAGACCTGAAAATCCCTGACTGCGCTTGAGAGGACATGCAGTGGTAGAAACTCCCCAAATACAGGTGTGCCAAGCTTGTAGCATCATACCCAAGAAGACTAAGCTGCAATCGCATCCAAATGTGCTTCAGCAAAGTAAAGGGTCTAATTATGTCAATGTTTTCTTTCAGTTTTTTATTTGTCATACATTTGTTTCTTTCAAGCCCAAGGTCGAGGGGTGGTATGGGGGGGAATTTAAGGGGAGATGGAGAGGTGGGAGGGGAACTGAAAAGCAACTTTGGTTGCTGTGTAGGATGGGAAGGGATGGGGAATGCGTCAGGGTTATTTTTTTATATGCATTTCTTTAAAAATTTTTTTTTACCTCTAACCTGAAAAGAAAAATGTCAAAACTAAATAAAAAGTTAGTCGAACATACCACATAGGCTCTTGAAGCCTCTAAAAACCACATGGGAAACTGTTGAGGGTGAAAAACCCTTCAGCGTTGCAGTTCTTGACACACTCAAACCAGTGCACCTGGCACCTACTACCATACTCCGTTCAAAGGCACTTTAAATATTTTCTCTTGCCCATTCACCCTCTGAATGGCACACATACACAATGCATGTCTCAATTGTCTCGTAGGTTTAACAATCCTTTAACCTGTCTCCTCCCCTTCATCTACACTGATTTGAAGTGGATTTAACAGGTGACATCAATAAGGGATCATAGCTTTCACCTTGACTCACCTGGTCAATCTATGTCATGGAGAAAGCTAATGTTTTGTACACTCAGTGTAGACCAGGACCATAGTGTTTTTTTGCAGTTCTTTTATTAATGTTCAGAATTTATCAAAGGGCTAGTAGAAATTAATAAATGGGCCGGATCTGGCCCGTGGGCCACCAGTTGAATAGCCCTTCTGTAAGTAGTGTTGTCTGTTTGTTGTTGTCTTTCCCATTGTCTTTCCCAGCTCCCAAGTGGTGCAGCGGTCTAAGGCACTGTATCTCAGTGCTAGAGGCGTCACTATAGACCCTGGTTTGATCCTGGGCTGTATCACAACCGGCTGTGATCGGGACTCCCATAGGGCAGCGCACAATTGACCGGGTTAGGGGAGGGTTTGGCCAGGGTAGGGCGTCATTGTAAAATAAGAATTTGTTCTTAACTGACTTACCTAGTTAAATAAAGGTTAAATAAAAAATAAACATATCTGCTGTTGTTTCCTGCTGCCCCACAAGATGGTGGCATATACATATGGTTGAGCTAAGAATGCAGTGGTCCACTTACTTATTACAATATCACTAAGAGATATCTCTACACTGTATATAAGGGTGAAAAATAGAAAGAGTCAGCTTGTGTGAATGTAGGCAGTTTCTAGAAAGTCACACAGGACACAAAATGGTTTGCTAGCCTCTGCTTTAATCAAATCAAATCATTTTATTTGTCAAATGCGCCGAATACAACAGATGTATACCATACCGTGAAATGCTTACTTACAAACCCTTAACCAACAATGCAGTTAAGAAAATGCAGTTATACAAATATAGAAATAAAAAAAGTAACACAATAAAATAACAATAATGAGGCTATATACAGGGGGTACCGGTACCGAGTCAGTGTGCAGGGGTACAGATTAGTCGAGGTAATTTGTACATGTAGATAGGGGTGAAGTGACTACTCATAGATAATAAACAGCGAGTAGCAGCAGCAGTGTAAAAACAAAGGGGGGGATGTCAATGCAAATAGTCTGGGTGGCCATTTGATTCATTGTTCAGCAGTCTTATGGCTTGGGGGGTAGAAGCTGTTAAGGAGCCTTTTGGACCTAGACTTGGCGCTCCGGTACCACTTGCCGTGCAGTGGCAGAGAGAACAGTCTATGACTTGGGTGACTGGAGTCTGATAATTTTTTGGGCCATTCCTCTGACACCACCTAGTATATAGGTCCTGGATGGTAGAGTATGTTGCCCTCTGTCCAACATCTCTTTTATGAACTAGGAAGTGATGTCATAATCTGCCAATAGACAAAACCTCCACCTCTTGTATGAGATTGGAGCTCTGATGGACAGACATGTTAACACTAGGTGAAAGCTAAACTAAAGGAATAACCCTCAATGATCACCTATAAAGTGTTTCGGACTCGGAGGCCACCTTGCTACAGGGATTCGGGAGGGCCAAATGTCTGCTGACACTGTATCATCTGGTGCTGTCATTGGCGCCATCCATTCTTTGTCTACGAACCAACTTAGATTTTCGATGACATTCAATTTTCTTTCATGAATACCAGGATGGAAGAAATAATCAGAAACATGCCAAAGGTAGAATTTCAAGAAAAGTCAACAATTGACAACAAATGCACATTTAAGGACATAGCTTGATTAGCATACTGCGCCCCAAACATTATAGTTTTACCCATGGGCAATGATAGGTGTTCACCACATGAGGGCAACACTTTCAAAAGAGATATATCAAACCAACATTTCTTTACTTGTAATTAAAAAGGACAATTTTGGCCTGTGATGAACACCTCCATTATAGGAGGCACACCCCTCGCCACTAAAACATGTTAGAAAAACAGTCAGCCGTGAGTGACAAGTTAAAGAGATTCTCCGGTACTTTGGTATACTTTTTAGCCAGTAGTTTTGAATGGTCAATCATGAGCCAAAAGTGGTCCCCAAAATAGATGATATGTGCCCCACGTCATTGCTCTCTCTCTCTGCTGCGTCCACTGAGCCATTGGGCCCGCCCTGTAACCTCATTGGATAACGCTGGGCAGGCCACTTGCTAGCTGTCACTCAAATGCGCAGGGCGGAAACTCATTGGCTAGAACTCGAATTGCTAGGGGGCTGGCCCACTTGGGGGGAAATGAGGGGAAAATTGCACGGCACAGCTTCAAGAAAACAGTTTCTTTCAAATTAAGGATTTTGTGGCTAATTGAGGTAAAATGGTAATTCCGCTCATAGATAATACATGTGTAAACTACACATTGACACATCAGCCCAAAGCAGGAGGTTTAAAAAATACTTTTTTTAGTCGCCAAAGTACCGGAGATTGTACATCAGTAATGCCGGAAAAATGTATTATCTTATTGGAACTGTACATCCCAGGATGTTTAGCTACAGTAGTGGCGGTTTCAAACATCGTCATGGCAGAACCCAATGGATCGTGTTGCTCTGTAACTCTGAATCTAAATTTGCATTGGAACTCTGCATGTACACCTAGGAACAGCTGTGCACGCGATACCAGAGCGTGGAGAGATACCAGAGCGTGGGGAGACCTGTGTGGAATGTGGAGGCAGACAGTCGGGCCCTAATTCAAAAGTACTGTAGTACATACACAAAAAACATCGACAGGTGCAGCCAGGGTAAAAATACTGCCATAGAAAAATAAATACCTGCACAACAGCTGTTGGAATGCTGCTGAATTTAAGCCTGATTTAAAATATCTTAGTGATTGATGAATTGCTATGAAAATGTAAGAACAAGCAAAGAGTGTGTGTGGGTGTTCGTGTTCTTCCTTAGACCGCAAAGCCTTCCTCCACCTTACCCTTCAGACAGCATAGAGGACACATTTTAGATAGCGTTTTAGCAGTGCAATGAAATTCTTCTGTTACTAGCTCAAATGTCAAACAATTCTAATGTAAAAAAGAAAAGAGGGGAAAAAAGGCAAGAAATCAAGAACTGACGGACAAATCCAAATAGCGCTGTAGCAGTATCAAAATGCAATCTATACATATGTACACAAGGGGACTTTACACAAGAGAAACTATACTGAACAAAAATATAAATGCAATATGTAAAGTGTTGGCCCCATATTTCATGAGCTGAAAAAAAAGTTCCCAGAAATGTTCCATCCACTCAAAAAGCTTATTTCTCTTACATTTTGTGCACACATTTGTTTACATCCCCGTTAGTGAGCATTTTTCCTTTGTCAAGATAATCTACCCACCTGACAGGTGTGGCATATCAAAAAGCTGATTTAAACAGCATGATCATTACACAGGTGCACCTTGTGCTGGGGATAGTAAAATGCCACTCTAAAATGTGCAGTTTGTCACACAACACAATGCCACAAATGTCTAAAGTTTTGAGGGAGTGTGCAGTAGGCAAGCTGACTGCAGGAATGTCCACCAGAGCTGTTGCCAGAGAATTGAATGTTCATTTCTCTACCATAAGCTGCCTCCAACCGTCATTTTAGAGAATTTGGCCGTACGTCCAACCGGCCTCACAACCGCAGACCACGTGTATGGCGTTGTGTGGGTGAGCGGTTTGTCAACGTTGTGAACATAGAGCACCATGGAGGCGGGGGGGTTATGGTATGGGCAGGCATAAGCTATGGACAACAAACACAATTACATTTTATTGATAGCAATTTTAATGCACAGAGAGACCCTGATGATATCCTGAGGCCCATTGTCGTGCCATTCATCCGCCGCCATTAACTCATGTTTCAGTATGATAATGCACGGCCCCATGTCGCAAGGATCTGTACACAATTCATGGAAGCTGAAAATGTCCCAGTTCTTCCATGGCCTGCATACTCACTAGACATGTCACCCATTGAGCATGTTTGGGATGTGAATGACAGCATGTTCCAGTTCCAGCCAATATTCAGCAACTTCGCACAGCCATTGAAGAGGACATTCCTCTGGCCACAATCAACAACCTGATCATCTTTATGCAAAAGAGATGTCGCACTGCATGAAGCAAATGATGGTCACACCAGATACTGACTGGTTCTGATCCACATCCCTACTTAAAAAAAAAAAAATAAGATGTCTGTGACCAACAGATGCATATCTGTATTCCCAGTCATGTGAAATCCAGAGATTAGGGCCTAATTCATTTATTTCAATTGACTGACTTCCTTATATGAACTGTAACTCAGTAAAATCGTAGGTGGTGATATATTCCCGACAGGATGCTCTCAAGGGTGCATCTGTAGAAGTTCATGAGTGTCTTAGGGGCCATGCCAAATGTCTTCATGCCGCAGGAAAGGCGCTGTTGCACTTCTTCACCACAACGTCGGTGTGGTGAGACCATTTCAGGTCATCAGTGATGTGTACGCCAAGGAACTCCAAGCTTTTGATCCCATCTACTGCGTCCCCGTCGATGACAATGTAGGCATGCTCCCTCTTCTGTCTCTTGTAGTCCACAATAAGATCCTTCCTTTTTATTGACGTTGAGGGACAGGATATTTTCCTGGGATCACTGTGTGTGTGTGTGTGTGTGTGTGTGTGTGTGTGTGTGTGTGTGTGTGTGTGTGTGTGTGTGTGTGTGTGTGTGTGTGTGTGTGTGTGTGTGTGTGTGTGTGTGTGTGTGAATTCCCAATTTCTCATGTTTGAGCAGATGATTGTGAGTTTGTGTTGATTTGACATTTTAAAGGGCGACTGCACTTCCTGATTCGGCCTTATTTTAGATTTGGTTCTTTAAGAAATGCTAGCAGCCATGATTGAATTCAAACAGGAGTTGATTTCGGGGTGTGGTTTGATGCGGGTGTCTCTTGTGTGTGTTCGCAGGTGTGAAGAGTTAGCCAAGTTAGCCTCAGCCGGCTGGTGTGCGACCGTGGCGAAGTTGACCTATTGACCTTTTTAAAATGTAGTCCCATGTACATCATTGACTAATGCTCCCTAACTAGCCCCATAGGAATGTCAAACCAAATTGACCATGGGGATTACGATCAGGTTGCGTGCAGCTGCGCTCCGAATTGATGATTACTTGGGTGCTGCCGGCTGAGGGCATGTAGGCAGGATTAAAATAAACCCAACCCATAGAAAACTTTTATGGTACCCTTCATTCCTTGACATACAATCTTTTCCTATCATCTCATAAATCTTAGTTTTGGACGAGACTGACTTTATGACCAAAATGATCCTATTTACACATTATACTAAACTTTGACACTGGAATAAATATTTGACTCATACCAATGACACATAGGCCGTTTAAAAAAAAAAAACGAGAAGTTGCTTTTTAGGGGCAGTCGCTCTTTAAAGCTGCATGTTCCAGCAGAGGTGCAGTGGTATGTGGTAGCTCAGCCCATCTGTCTTCCCCGGGGGCAGCTGTTGTGATGAGCTGATCTACCTGCTGAAATGGTTGGATGGAGAAGTGCCAAAGCACGCTTCCAAGAAAAACACTGGAAAGAAGTTGGATAAAGAAATAGTTTAGAAAAAGAAATACGCTGCTACGGAATGACGTTGTTGTAGTGATGTGCTGTCAAATTTTTCCAAAATGGTAGTATGAAATTAGAGAGGAGTTGTGAGGATAGATGAACTCCATTTAATTTAGGGAAACATTTGTTGTCGACTCATAAAAGGACTGCTGTTTAGTCTGGAACACATACATAGGACGCTTACGTCTGACTTGACACTCTACTTGTCTCTAGTAGTTTGCATATTGTACACTTTATGTTGAATCTGTCTATTTATACCTGGAGAGAGACCCTGCATGTTTGAACAGACCAACACATTTTTATTATGGACACGAAATCTAATGCTTCGTCTGATCGTAAGTCAGTGGTTCTAATGGTTCTGTGGGTTGGAGCAGGGGGTTTTCTAACTATACCAGAGCTAACTTGTCAACTAATTATCAAGCCCCTTGACTACATGAATCAGGTGAGCTAGTTCAGAGCATTAAAATCCTTGTCCCGGGGACGCAAATGGGTGGACATTTTTGTTTTTGCCCTAGCACTCGCACACCTGATTTTTAAATGAAGAATGGAGTGTGTGAGCATTAGGAAGGGGGGGGGGAAAGTGAAACACTTTGAGTCCCCAGGACCAGGTTTGATTTGGATTCCCACATGACTAGTCTGTAGAGCATTCTACAGATGGACTATCCAATTAAAGTGTTACCACGTCTTTTAAAAGCATATTAATCATACTTCAAAACATAGTAATTATGCAACAGTGACCTATGAGGAATGCACGTCTGGCATCTGTTATGATTTGACATACAGTACCAGTCAAAAGTTTAGACACACCTACTCATTCCAGGGGTTTTCTTTATTTTTTACATTTTCTACATTGTAGAGTAAATAGTGAAGACATCAAACTATGAAATAACATATATGGAATCATGAAGTAACCAAAAAAGTGTTAAACAAATCAAAAGATATTTGAGATTCTTCAAAGTAGCCACCCTTTGCCTTGATGACAGCTTTGCACACTCTTGGCATTCTCTCAACCAGCTTCATGAGGTAGTCACCTGGAATGCATTTCAATTAACAACAGGTGTGTCTTGTTAAAAGTTATTATGGCAAGAACAGCTCAAATAGGCCAAGAGAAACGACAGTCAATCATTACTTTAAGATATGAAGGTCAGTCAATCTGGAAAATGTCAAGAACTTCGAACGTTTCTTCAAATGCAGTTGCAAAAACCATCAAGTGCTATGATGAAACTGGCTCTCACGAGCACTGCCACAGGAAATGAAAACCCAGAGTTACCTCTGCTGCAGAGGATACGTTCATTAGAGTTACCAGCCTCAGAAATTGCAGCCCAAATAAATGCTTCACAGAGTTCAAGTAACTGACACATCTCAACATCAACTGTTCAGAGGAGACTGAGTGAATCAGGCCTTCATGGTCAAATTTCTGCAAAGAAACCACAACTAAAGGACACCAATAATAAGAAGATACTTGTTCGGGCCAAGAAACACGAGCAATGGACTTAGACTGGTGGAAATTAGTCCTTTGGTCCAAATTTAGATTTTTGGTTGCAACCGCTGTGTCTTTGTGAGACGGAGTAATTGAACGGATGATCTCTGCATGTGCAGTTCCCACCGTGAAGCATGGAGGAGGATGTATGATGGTTTGGGGGGTGCTATGCTGGTGACACTGTCAGTGATTTATTTAGAATTCAAGACACACTTAACCAGCATGGATACCACAGCATTCTGCAGTGATACGCCATCCAATCTGGGTTTCGCTTAGTGGGACTATCATTTGTTTTTCAACAGGTCAATGACCCAACACACCTCCAGGCTGTGTAAGGGCTATTTGACCAAGAAGAAGAGTGATGGAGTGCTGCATCAGATGACCTGGCCTCCACAATCACCCGAACTCAACCCAATTGAGATGGTTTGGGATGAGTTAGACCGCAGAGTGAAGGAAAAGCAGCCAACAATTGCTCAGCATATGTGGAAACTCCTTCAAGACAGTTGGAAAAGCATTCCATGTGATGCTGGTTGAGAGAATGCCAAGAGTGTGCAAAACTGTCATCAAGGGTGGCTAGAATCTAAAATATATTTTGATTTAACACTTTTTTTGGTTACTACATGATTCCATATGTGTTATTTCATAGTTTTGATGTCTTCAGTATTATTCTACAATGTAGAACATTTTGAAAAATAAAGAAAAACCCTTGAATGAATAGGTGTGTCCAAACGTTTGACTGGTACTGTATGAGAGAGCTCAGGTTGTACACCTACAGGTTTGTGGAAAGGTTATCACAACACAGTGCTATTTTCTTGACTTTTGACCTCCAGTGCTTTTGGAATCCCCCCGTGCCTTGCGCGAAGAGTAGGTAGGGAACTTTAGTTAATGCCACCTCCCAACACAGAGAGCTGTAACAGAACAGTAATCACTATAGCTGTTAACGGTTATTTGAGTCATGTGTGGAATAGTACTGGGATTCAAAAGTGACTGTACCTGTAATGCTTTGTTTGGAGTTCTCTGCACATTTTGAAGGCGATGGCGAAATAGTGACTCATTTCAAATTGTCACGTAAACCTGTGACATTCAAGCTCAAAGGGGATCTAACAAATAGTTACATCCACAGTAGTATCACAGTAGGTTTGGCCTGGCATCATTTGAAACCTGTTGACTTAAAGTAACCTTTAGCTTTCAGCAACTCTTCATTCACATTGTAAACACAAACTAATCTCTGGTTAAACATTGTTGCAATGTGTGTAAGTTATTTTTTGCGTCCCAGTATACATTTTAGGTTGGACAGTCTGAAAGAAAATTGGCCCACCACACAATGTATAATATATATTTGTCAAATACTAATGTACTAACTATACACACGAAGATGTATACAGTTTTTGGGCCATCATTGTTACATTTCCCAATCAATGACACAAAACCCACAAAACACTGACACACTGCTGGTGAAGCATGTAGCCTAGCTTCTGTTAACTTTTGTTTTTACAGTACACCCAATTCTGCATACCTGAAGTTCCCCTCTATGATTTCCATAGCTTGCTGAGATAATCACCACCTCTTGACAAAACAGTCCTTAATTAAAACACTGCCATGATTGGTCAATGACTATTATTAACTTGTGCCATTCTGTTTGTCTCCTACCTGTTAGGTCTCTGGATGCTTCAGCTGTTCGCAGTACTGCTTTAAAAGACTCTGAGGGCTCTGACACAGAAATTCAGCAGATAGTGGCTTATCTGGAGTCAGACAGCGCGATGAAATTATACCGTTCCACTCTCATTATAAGACCCTCTCCCACCCACGAGGGCATGGATGAATCAAAACAGGACTTCTGCAAAGTCTCCCAGGTCACCGACAATGACACCACAGACCACACTGAACACAGTGTGGACTACAGTAAAAGCACTATCACTGACCCCAATAGAACTGAAAGTGACCTAGGTCCAGTTGTACCGGAATACAAATGGAGAAACCAGTATGATGGGGTGCAAACCACTTTCGACCCCACAGGGGTGTCCTGGCGCTCTGACTCTCAGTCGAATGAGTCAAGAGTGTCCACGCACAATGGATTCTACTCCTCCCGGTCCCCCTCCCTCCCTGTGTACAACCAACACCTCACCTCCCCCGGGCCGCCATTCCAGGAACCTGACCTGTCCTCCCACTCCTCGAACATGCCCGGTTCCCCCGGCAACGGTCACTGGCTGAGCGACAGGAGCGAAGTTCGGCTGAGCCATGAGAGTAGCGAGCCAGAAACAGGCAGGGGGAGGAGGAGGGAGTGGGAAGAGGAGGAGGAGCTAGCCACTGCACCTGCAGGACAGAGAGAGAGAGGGGTAGAGCAAAAGAGTAGGGCGGGAGAGTCCGTGGGAAAGAAGATAAAGTCAGGCTGTGATCCACAGTCGCTCCCAGTCTCAAACTTCTCCTCGGCGGGTCAGTCCATTGACGACGTGGACTACAGCAGAGACAGCAGTGACTTCTTCTCTGGGGTGTACAAGGCCACACTCGTGGAGCTGCTCCCTGACCCCTCCTCCTCAGACCCTTCCCCCTCTTCCTCTCCCATGACCCCTGACCCGAGCTCTCCCTATCACGGTGACATGGAATGCCTGGTGGACACCCTGAAGAGCATGAACCCTATCCCGGTACAGAGGCAGAGGAGCCTGCGTGGGACCACCTCCCCCTCCATCTTCTCCTCCCTTTCCCCTATCGTGGAGGATGCCCCCTGCTCCACCCCCACCAACACCAAATCTCCCCAGGTGCCCCCTGGGCCTTCGCTGGAGGTCCCTAATGACCGTTACATCCTGCCCGCAGACCTGGGCCTCAACCGGGGTGCCCCCAAAGAGATGCGCTCCCCTCTGGAGTTGATGAAGCTCCAGCAGCAGCAGGAGCAGCAGGCTGGGGACCACCATTGGAACCGTGGAAGCCTCAACCTCCCACTCCGAGGCTCGGCTCTTAACAGCATCATCGTGAGGAAGAGCTCCTTGGGCAGTGACTCATCCTCAGAGCACTCGCCGTCCCCCATACTAAACGGAGGGAGCAACAACCAGTCTCCAAAACCCTCGCGCCTGGACAACTCGTTCCTCTTCTCCAGCTATCGTTCAGCATCGATTGATCAACCACAGGAGAACGGCAAGGCCCATAGCCCAGGCCAGCGGCCCTCTCTGTTCCGTACGAGCTCCCTACCGGACATAGGGCCTAACCAGGACCGCATGAGCTCAGGGGTTGGTATGGGCATGGCCGGTGGGCCCGGGAGCGGACTTGGATTTGAATCTGGAGCCGGAACCGGAACTGACCCTTCAACCCCCGTCCGCTACGACCGTTTCTCCTCCCTGATGTCTGGCTCCTTAACCGGAAACAACACAGACACCAACTCTCGAATGAGCAGGCCCCCTCCCCTCCCTAGCTTCACCTCTACCCTCGGAAACCTTCTCAGTCCCACAAGCTCATCTCTGGACATCCACAGGTCGTTCGCCAATTCTAACGACTCCCAGTCCAAGCTCAGCCCGGGACTGGGTGGTATGGGCTCTGTGGGCTCTATTGGTCTGGGTCTGCAGAGGAGCTTCAGTAACGAAGGCCTGAACTCACCACTGTTCAACACGGGGTCCGTCCATGGAGGGTCCGTCCATGGAGGGTCTGTCCATGGAGGGTCTGTCCATGGAGGATCTCACTTCAGTCCAGAGCCAGAGCCAGAGAAGAACCTGGTGCCCAAGTATAGAGCTTTCCCCGACGCCTATGTGAGTACTGACCTGGGGTTTAATTTAGCATTGGTTTAGATGCAAGGTTTTAGTTGGAGAAGGTTTCAGGAAGAGATTGTGTGAATACTGGGATCATGGGGATGGTAAAAGGAGTGTGACAGAATTCATGACAGAGTCTTATGGGAAGGGGTCTAGTACAGGGGGAATAGGGGCATTTAATAGGACTGCAATTGGATTGGATTTGTCTTGGACACGTATTTCACCATTGGCCTCATGACACATTTTTTTCTGTTTAGTGAGAGATTGTGAGAACACAGTGTGAGAGGAGAAGAATATAGAAGGGATAGGAAGAAATTGAACTCAGCCTAAGTTTTCAGGATGTACATGTTTTAGACGCCTACCGAGCATTTTATCATTAGTTTACATGGACGTTTTGAAGTACAGACGAGTTTAGGAAGAGATTACGTGACAATCTGATTTGAGAAAAAGTGAACATTACCAGTGTAGTTCCCTGATTTTTCTACCTTTCACTTAATGAGTTCCACCGCGGTGATGCCGATGCCCTTTCTGAATGAAAGGGTGAGAGCGGTGAAATGGTACCGGAGGCTGATGAAACGCGATAGATCCATGGCTAGATGCGTTACATCAGCCACAGTATCCGTGCTCCCCTCTCATGTAGCTACTAGATCTTCCCATCTGCGTTCATAATACACATTTAACAGGTCTCTAATAAATACAGTAACAGAAAACAATGCAGGTGGGCAAAAAAAGCGGGTAATGTTTTCATAAGGACTCCTACAGATAAGGAAGTCGCTGCTTGTGTGGCCAGGGTTGCCGTGGTTACGGGGCATGTGGGTTAAGCCCAAACATGATTCGGGACATGTCATGCCAACACACACATTCACGCAGGCACGCAAGCCTCACACACCACTCGATATTCCTCAAGGCTTGGATAACACGCTAAACTCATCATATAACACTTCATTGGTTCTTCCACATAAGAACACGGCACATACCAATTAATGGTTTCACACTCATTCGCCATGGCTCGTTTTTACAGTTGACGTTTTTACACCACAAGACGCATCTCTGACGGGACGTGGCAGGAGTTACAACATCCAACAAGGCCACATCCTTATGTTCCCTCTAATGACATTGTCAGGCGTATATCAGTCACACAGGTGCATGTACATACTGACATTAGGATATACTGAGCACCACTCATCCAGTGGAGCTTTATCTTACACCATTCGACCGAGATGTTGACACTTATCCTATGCAAACTGTGTTTTGCAGAGTCGGCACAGTGCACGCGCGTTTTGTTTGTGTGCTGGTCCGGATATCTAATAACCCTGCCACTCCTCTGGCCACAGGTATACCTGAGCAGCTCATGTTTCTGTCACTGAGACTATTATTGACCCTTTCACCATGTGATTTGGCTCCTCAGTGGAACTGGCTCTCTGACCTCAGTTATATAGGTCGAATCCTTATATAAATCTGAATGTGAGATCCACATGGGGGACTCAAGTTGACATTAATCTATGATTTATGCAAGTGTTTCTGGGCATGCATAGCCTAGATCTCAGCTAAGAATTCGGACAGAAGTCACAAGGGCAGTTCAGTAACCTGTAATGCTGGTGGCTCTCTGACCTACATGAATGCTAAGTCACCAGAACAGGTACAGTGAGTGGCTTGTTATCATGTGGGTGTTGCCAGGCAAGTGTTTGGAGACTGTTTCACCGCCCACTGTTGGCTTTTACAGCCTCATCCTGCTTTCCTTCTGCCAACAGAGAGGAAAAGGGAGGGCGAGATGGAGGGAGAGAGAGACAAGCAATGGGAGAGTGAGACATCAAGAGAAGGAGAGATAGAGATGGGAGTGTGAAAGAGAAAGTCCAACACACGCAAAGACATACCTATCAAAACACAACGGTTGGAGTTTCTGGGGAATTTGAATATACAGGAATTTACACGATCTTAATAAGATGCGTCTACGGCAACAGGCCTTGGACACACTGTACATCTATGTCTGTACATCTATGACATGAATGAAAGCTACCCATCCAGATAGCATTAGGGGCATAATTCATCTTGGCACAGTGTTATCTGTTCTCGGCAGCACTTATCCACCCAGCGATCGAATCCTGCTTGGGCTAACACACCTCGTCTTTTCATCTTCCATTTACCTCAAGTTTGACCTTTGTTTACTTGTGGATCTGACAGAGCTGAGTCGACAGCCTGGCCCAGGAGAGGAGGGAGGGAGGGTGGTGGAAGGGGGAAAATGATTGTCTTCTCTTTCTTTCCCCCGCTGTTCCGTTCATCTCTCTCTTACACATGTCTGTGCACAGTCTGAACGCATCGTGCTGAGACTGCGAGATGTAATCTGTAAGCACATTTCCAGCCTGCAGTGCTTGGCTGGAGGTGGACACTTGGGAGGTGGAGAGGCGTGGGTACATGATGGAAGTGGCATCGTTCGAGGGCTGTGACAATGCCAGTATCGCAACACCAAGCAGACCAAACTCTTTTGTCCTGTAAAAACCTGCTGTTATGTAAAGTATTGTGAGGTATAGCTTGGAAAAGAAAGAAATGTGACTCTGGATGACAACATAATGATGTTTGTTTCCAACATTAGGGCTGTTTCGTGTTTTAGTTCCTTGCCACGATACTAAAGAGTATCGCCATGCAGGTATCGTCCTGGACCTACGAGCGTTCACTCAATTAATCAGAGACACGGGGAGAGAGACATAAAGAATGGGATGTGCTGTACTATAGTTAAAGACAACCTGTTTTTTTTGTACCTTTTTATTTAACTAGGCAAGTCAGTTAACAACAAATTCTTATTTACAATGACGGCCTACCAAAAGGCAAAAGGCCTCCTGCGGGGACGGGGGCTGGGATTAAAAAAGAATGATAATGTAAATAAATATAGGACAAAACGCACATCACGACAAGAGACAACACTACCTAAAGAGAGACTTAAGACGACAACATAGCAAGGCAGCAACACATGACATCACAGCATGGTAGCAACACAACATGACAACATGGTAGCAACACAACATGGCAGCAGCACAAAACATGGTACAAACATTATTGGGCACAGACAACAGCACAAAGGGCAAGAAGGAAGAGACAACAATACATCACGCAAAGCAGTCACAACTGTCAGTAAGAGTGTTATTGATTGAGTCTTTGAATAAAGAGATTGAGATAAAACTGTCCAGTTTGAGTGTTTGTTGCAGCTCGTTCCAGTCTATCAGCTGCAGCAAACTGAAAAGATGAGTGATCCAGGGATGTGTGTGCTTTGGGGAACTTTTAACAGAATGTGACTGGCAGAACGGGTGTTGTATGTGGAGGATGAGGGTTGCAGTAGATATCTCAGATAGGGGAGAGTGAGGCCTAAGATGGTTTTATAAATAAGCATCTATAAATAAGGGTCTTGCGACGGGCATACAGAGATGACCAGTTTACAGAGGAGTATGGAGTGAGGTGATGTGTCCTATAAGGAGCATTGGTGGCAAATCTGATGGCCGAAGGTAAAGAACATCAAGCCGCTCGAGAGCACCCTAACCTCCGATCTATAAATTAAGTCTCTGTAATCTAGCATCGGCAGATTGGTCATCTGAATTAGAGTTAGTTTGGCAGCTGGGGTGAAAGAGGAGCGATTACGATAGTCTATATTTAATTTTAGCCTGCAGCTTTGATATGTGCTGAGAGAAGGACAGTGTAGCCATACTCCCAAGTACTTGTATGAGGTGACTACCTCAAGCTCTAAACCCTCAGAGGTAGTAATCACACCTGTGGGGAGAGGGGCAATCTTCTTACCAAACCACATGACCTTTGTTTTGGAGGTGTTCAGGACAAGGTTAAGGGCAGAGAAAGCTTGTTGGACACTAAGAAAGCTTTGTTGTAGAGCGTTTAAAACAAAATCAGAGGCCAGCTGAGTGTAAGACTGTATCTGCATATAAATGGATGAGAGAGCTTCCTACTGCCTGAGCTATGTTGTTGATGTAAATTGAGAGGAGCGTGGGGCCGAGGATCGAGCCTTGGGGTACTCCCTTGGTGACAGGCAGTGGCTGAGACAGCAGATGTGAATGTGCCAGAATTTCATTATGTACCAAGCAGTACATGCCTGACTTGATTAATGATCATCATGATAATTATTACAGTTGTGGGCACTAAAAAGTTAGGTCATGCCGAGGTATTGGCAGAACAATTGCCACAATGCATGTCTAACGTGCCACTCAAGCGTATTTTTACCAATGTCACAAAATCCTGGACTACTTTATAGGGTTTTAAAAAACAAACCGATTGGTGCCCACAAATGTATTCTTAGTGATTTTCATAGTCCCTCAGTCACATTCACTGCGGTCACATGGGTCGTACTAGGGTACGGATGTTAAAATCCCTCAATCTCCCGTTGGCGCCCATTCAAATTAGCCCCAAGGATGCCTTGTTAAATCTTGTCAATTCTCTTAAATTAAATACCATGACTGTTTTCTCATTAGCTGGGAATGTTGTTTGAAATGTCTGATACTATAAAAACAAAGAGAGTCGCACACTCCATATTGCAACTCCCAGTAATGTATTGGGTAAAACGCCAACGTTTCGGCATCACTTACCCAATAAATGACTGGGAGTTTATATATGGAGTGTGCGACTCTCTTTATTTTTATAGTTTATTCGCCGTTAGTCAGCACCTCCAAATATATCTTTTATTAGAACCCTAGTGACCTTTGACCCTAGTTTATTCGCCGTTAGTCAGCACCTCCAAATATATATTTTTTTCTGGGTGTCCCCCAACTCATGTTTTATTTTTTTTAAACGTCTGATACGGGGCGGCAGGTAGCCTAGTGGTTAGAGCGTTGGGGCAGTAACCGAAAGGTTTTTAGATCGAATCCCCGAGCGGACAAGGTAAAACTCTATCGTTCTGTCTCTGAACAAGGCAGTTAACCCACTGTTCCTAGGCTGTCATTGTAAATAAGAAGATGTTCTTAACTGACTTGCCTAGTTAAATAAAGGTTAAATAAAATACAACATACTTTGGTGATATTGTTATCAACCTACTGCATACCCCTTCAAAATATAAATGTTTGTGTGCAGGGTGTGCTATTAGCGTGCTAACACTCATTAAGACAGATGTTGAATAGCTAGCATAGCTGGCATTCACTGGTTGAAATTTAAGTAACTTTTGTGTGTAATGGAGTTGACTGGTGACTATGACATGAATATATATCATTCATGATGTTTGGATGGAAGCTATAATCCAGTTATAATGTATAAAAACATGTTTTACTATTTACGTTATTGCTTGAATTCAGGTCTTGGCTGCACTGCTTTCATTGGGGAAAGATTGCTTCCGTACTCTGCCCGTCCCGGCTTGTGTGAATTTTCGGTAAAAATGTCACTTTGCCGTGTGGACCTATACCTGGCATTTCAATCAACATCACATACTGATGTCTCACTACTATTGTGTGGGTTATAGTCATTTTATAACTCTTACAAAACATGAAGAACACATTCCTAATATTGAGTTGCACCCCCTCTGCCCTCTTTGCCCTGAGAACAGCCAAAATGTGTCGGGGCGTGGGCCCTACAAGGTTTCAAAAGCATTCCACAGGGATGCTGGCCCATGTTGACTCCAATGCTTCCCACAATTGTGTCAAGTTGGCTGGATGTCCTTTGGGTGGTGGACTTGAAAAAACGATGCGGCTGGCACCTACTATCAAATCAAATTGTATTTGTCACATGCGCTGAATACAACAGGTAGATCTTACAGTACTTACAAACCCTTAACACGTATTTTTCTGCATTGTTGCTTAAGTAAAAAATAAATAAAAGTAACAAGTAATTAAATAGCAGCAGTGAAATAACAGGGGGTACCGGTACAGAGTCAATGTGCGGGGGCACCGGTTAGTTGAGGTAATTGAGGTAATATGTACATGTAGGTAGAGTTCGTGACTATGCATAGATAATAAACAGAGAGTAGCAGCAGCATAAAAGAGGGGTCTGGGTAGGTCTTTGATTCACTGTTCAGGAGTCTTATGGCTTGGGGGTAGAAGCTGTTAAGAAGCCTTTTGGACCTAGACTTGGCGCTCCGGTACCTCTTGCCGTGCGGTAGCAGAGAGAACAGTCTATGACTAGGGTGGCTGGAGTCTTTCTCTGACAACGCCTGGTTTAGAGGTCCTGGATGGCAGGAAGCTTGGCCCACTGATGTACTGGGCCGTACACACTACCCTCTGTAGCGCCATGCAGTTGGAGGCCAAGCAGTTGCCATACCAGGCAGTGACGCAACCAGTCTGGATGCTCTCCATGGTGCAGCTGTAGAACTTTTTGAGGATATGAGGACCTCCTGTGGGGGAATAGGCTTTGCGTGCCCTCTTCACGACAGTCTTGGTGTGTTTGAACCATGATAGTTTGTTGGTGATGTGGACACCAAGGAAATAAAAGCTCTCAACCTGCTCCACTACAGATCCGCCCGATGAGAATTGGGGCGTGCTCGGTCCTTTTCCTGTAGTCCCCAATTATCCTCTTTGTCTTCATCACGTTGAGGGAGAGGTTGTTGTCCTGGCACCACACAGCCAAGTCTCTGACCTCCTCCCTATAGGCTGTCTCATCGTTGTCGGTGATCAGGCCTACCACTGTTGTCATTGGCAAACTTGATGATGGTGTTGGAGTTGTGCCTGGCCATGCAGTCATGAGTGAACAGGGAGTACAGGGACTGAGCACGTACCCTTGAGGGGCCCCCGTGTTGAGTATCAGCGTGGTGGATGTGTTGTTACCTACCCTTATCACCCGGGGGCAGTCCGTCAGGAAGTCCAGAATCCAGTTGCAGAGGGAGGTGTTTAGTCCCAGGGTCCTTAGCTTAGTGATGAGCTTTGTGGGCACTATGGTGTTGAAGGCTGAGCTGTAGTCAATGAAGAGCATTCTCACGTAGGTGTTCCTCATGGCTACAGACGTGAGTGCTACGGGTCGGTAGTCATTTAGGCAGGTTACCTTAGTGTTCTTGGGCACAGGGACAATGGTGGTCTGCTTGAAACATGTTGGTATTACAGACTTAGTCAGGAACAGGATGAAAATGTCAGTGAAAACACTTGCCAGTTGGTCAGCGCATGCTCGGAGTACATGTCCTGGTAATCCATCTGGCCCTGCGGCCTTTTGAATGTTGACCTGTTTAAAGGTCTTGCTCACACTGGCTGCGGAGAGCGTGATCACACAGTCGTCCAGAACAGCTGGTGCTCTCATGCATGTTTCAGTGTTACTTGCCTCGAAGCGAGCATAGAAGTAATTTAGCTAATCTGGTAGGCTTGTGTCACTGGGCAGCTCGCGTCTGTGCTTCCCTTTTGTAGTCTGTAATGGTTTGCAAGCCCTTCCACATCCGACGAGCGCCGGAGCCGGTGTAGTACAATTCAATCTTAGTCTTGTATTGACGCTTTGCCTGTTTGATGGTTTGTCGGAGGGCATGGTGGGATTTCTTGTAGTCTTCCGGTTTAGAGTCCCGCTCCTTGAAAACGGCAGCTCTACCCTTTAGCTCAGTGCAGATGTTGCCTATAATCCATGGCTTCTGGTGTGGGTATGTACGTACAGTCACTGTGGGGATGACATCATCGATGTACTTATTGATGTAGTGTACTCCTCAATGCCATCGGAAGAATTCCTGAACATGTTCCAGTCTGTGTTATCAAAACAGTGCTGTAGCTTAGCATCTGCTTCATCTGACCACTTTTTTATTGACCAAGTCACTGGTGCTCCCTGCTTTAGTTTCTGCTTGTAAACAGGAATTATGAGGATAGAATTCTGGTCAGATTTGCCAAATGGAGGGAGAGGGAGAGCTTTGTATGCATCTCTGTGTGTGGAGTAAAGGAGATCTAGAGTTTTTTTCCCTCTGGTTGAACATTTAAAATGTCTTATGGATAGGTGGGACAGTAGCGTCCCACCTGGCCAACATCCGGTGAAATGGCAGAGTGCCAAATTAAAATTCAATTACTATAAATATTAAACTTTCATGAAATCACAAGTGCAATACATCAAAATAAAGCTTAACTTGTTGTTTATCCAGCCAAGGCGTCAGATTTCAAAAAGGCTTTACGGCGAAAGCAAACCATGCGATTATCTGAGGACAGCGTCCAGCACACAAATGCATAACAAATAATTTTCAACCAGGGAGTTGCGACACGAAAGTCAGAAATAGCGATATAATATATGCCTTACCTTTGAAGATCTTCTTCTGTTGGCACTCCAAAAGGTCTCTTACATTACAAATGGTCCTTTTGTTCGATAAATTCCTTCTTTATATCCATAAAAACTCAGTTTAGCTTCAGTCAATAATCCACTCGGTTTCCCTCCGTCAAAATGCATACAAAATGAATCCCAAACGTTACCAATAAACTTATCCAAACAAGTCAATCAAAGTTTATAATCAATCCTTAGGTACCCTAATACGCAAATAAACAATCAAATTTAAGACAGAGAATTGTTATTGTCTTTACTGGAGATAAACAAAAAGAAGGCACTCTCTCCGCCATGCGCTTGGAAACACTACAGCCAAAATGGGAGCCACTTAGAAAAACTACAACTTCTCCCTCAGTTTTCAAAAAAACAGCCTGAAACTCTTGCTAAAAAGACTGTTGACATCTAGCGGAAGCCCTAGGAACTGCATTCGGGGACAATTTCGCCCTATTATAAAAGTGCAAGCCAATGAAATCAGTGGTATGCTGAATTTGTTTTATTTTTATGGTTTGTCCTCGGGCTTTCGCCAGCCATTTCAATTCTGTTATGCTCACATACATTATTTTAACAGTTTTAGAAACTTTAGAGTGTTTTCCATCCAAATCTATCAATTATATGCATATCCTAGCTTCTGGGCCTGAGTAGCAGGCAGTTTACTTTGGGCATGCTTTTCATGCGGACGTCAAAATATCGCCCCCTATCCCAAAGAAGTTAACATGCTGGTAGAAATTAGGTAAAACAGATTTAAGTTTCCCTGCATTAAAGTCACCACCCAATCGGAGCGCCGCCTCTGGATGAGTGTTTTCCTGTTTGTTTTTGGCCGTATATATCATACCCCGTTCAAAGGCACTTATCTTTTGTCTTGCCCATTCACTTTCTGAATGGCACACATACACACACACAAGCCATATCTCAAGGCTTACAAATCCTTCTTTAACCTGTATCCTCCCCTTCATCTACACTGATTGAAGTGGATTTAACAGTTGACACCAATAAGGGATTATAGATTTCACCTGGATTCACCTGGAAAGTCTGTCATGGAAAGAGCAGTATGCGTTATGAATTATGCAGGTCAATTGTCTTTAGCATGGACTAGTGTCCTTTACAACTATTTTCCTGTCCCAAACTGAAAAGGCACACTCCGCACATAAACAATCTGGATAATTACCGCAGTAACTAAAACTCAATCACCTTTGACAAAAGGACCTTGGCAGCGCTGTGTCGTAACCAGACAGCTGAGGACACTAAATGATGATCCCTCTATTGTGGGACTGCTCACTTCATCTCTCAGCAGTTTCAGTCATTTTTTTCCTACTCCCAAAGACAACACAGATACACGTTGTGTGTTTAATGACTGTAAAAGTTGACTTACGGCTTACACAACGCACCTGCAGCATTTTGAATAGGTTCCGTACCAGACTGTCTTGACTATGGCTCACTGAGTCTGGAAAGGCATCTCCCTCAGCAAGCCAAGATGCAAGAACGAAAGAGCATGAACTTAATTACATTATTTTATTGATGTTGGCACATCTCCTTTGATACATTTGACAAGGTTTCAGTTTGTTGTTCCAATGTTGGGATTTGTAATAGGCTATTACATTTCAAACATGCGTCTGAGATGGGGGGGTGTTCTTAGACTAGAGAAGACAGTCTAACAGTCATTCTGATCCTACCTGTCTTTGTGAAGCCCTGAAGCATTGTAACTTGTGACATAGCACAGTGACAAAAATGGGGGGGGGGGGGGGGCTTTTCCCTGTGAAATGGCAAAGCCAATGTAGTATCGGAGGTCTTTTAAGCTGTGGCTCAATCCTCCCCTCGGCTCATTTTCAAGTGAATTCGACCGGTGTCCTGTTACTGTTTCGAATGCTCAAGCTGAATGAAGTTGAGGGCCGCTTTGTTATAGTTCAAGACTCATTTAGCCGCAAACGTTTCAGGGTGCAGTGTAAAGGCGGCCAGTCTTACTAGACAGTCATACTAGGATAAGCAATGTGTGGATTGGAGCAGCAACAAATTCTGTTCATGACTTGAATATGATATGAAAGTCCCGCCTACTTCCTGGACCATGTCCCATGCTATTTTTGAATGGCCTTCAAGATTGTCTTCAAATTTATGAAAATGCGGTCACATAAGATATATGTAAAATTCCATTTGTATTCAGGGATTCATTTACTTCTACCTGATGCCTTTCATTAAGGTTTTCGATAGTGGTTCATTTTTGTAAACAAAAGCCTTCATAGATGGCATTGGGTAGAAGTAAATTAATCCCCTAACACAAATTGAATTGTACTTATCTTAATTGACCGAGTTTCCATGAATTTGATGATATGATTATGAAGGCCATTCAGAAACAGGATTGGATGTGATCCAGGAAGTAGGAAGGACTTTCATACCATATTTGATCTTTGATTACAGAGTGTAAAGAGATCTAGAGGATATTTCCTATGAGTTCCTACTGCAAAGAGTCAAGCAGACATTTCATACCAAATGACTTGCACATAAAGAGAGAGCCACACACACACACACACACACACACACACACACACACACACACGCACACAAAACAAACACAAACTCTCTACCTGTCCACCCAGAAAGGTGAAGGACTGTGTCCACAGTGTGGGCACATTCTTTTGCATTCCAACTACATGCCACTAGTACATGTCATTGAGAAACAGGTGTAGCCAAGCAATGTCAAGGTCTGGTGAGACGAGAACAAATGACACAAGAATGCATCTTTCTCACTTCCCTCTGAGAGAGGTTGTTGTGCTTTCAAAATGGCCGCTCCCCTCCTCGTCATCCTCAGAACCAGTTCTCCTAGATGAAGGAATGCTGAAATTGTAAGGCATGTGTGTCCTACTGGCTGAAATAACGTGGAATAGATAAACAGTAGTAAATCACTGCAAAGGGTATTCCCACTTTTTGAATGGTTAATTGTGTTGACAAAAATCCACACACACACAGTAGTTTGTTGTTGTCTGTCTCATGCCTCTCAATGTGAAGTTGGTGTTTGCATTCTCTCAGGGAGTAATGGGACATGGGTGGCCTTGTGTGTGTTAATCAGTAATTGCAAAACGGGTTGACAGGGTGGCTGGGGGGGTTTTAGATTTAACATTTCTGTAGTTGTTTGGGTACTGTTTCTGCAGTAGTTGAGATATTTTGAGGTTTGTCATGTTAACTATTTAGATTCCAATCCCTAATGTGTTGTCCAAGACGAGATAAACACGACATACTGTAGAAAGTCTAGTGATGCACTGTTCATTTTTTTTTATAATATACATTTTAGTCATTTAGCAGACGCTCTTATCCACAGCAACTTACCACATTCATCTTAAAAGATTGATCGGTAAGATAACTATGTGCTATTTATAGTGGTTTGATAAAGTATGAAATGACTAGATGGCTGTTTTCTCTGTGTGTCTGCAGCTCACCAAGGAGAAAGAACATGGAAAGCTCAACCCTCGGCCAGGAAAGGTGAGTGTCTGTCTGACTGTGAAACAACTACACCTCTATCCCTCACCTATCATCTTTGTCCTACAGTATACCATTTGTCCTGAAGTAAAGGTCAATGTCCCATTGTGACCTTTTTTAGATGTAATGAAGGATGACTGCTCACCAGGTTAGCCACCATGTTGGCTGTTTTTCACCAGGTTAGCCGTTAGGATTAATGAGGATAATTCAAAGTGAATGAATGGCTTCACACTTCACCGTACCCTAAAGTGACAGTTAGTTGCCGAAGGCAAGTAATTACGCATGAGGAGAGCGATCTCATGTAGAGCATGGGAATGCTGAGGAAATGAGATGAGTATGATTCCATTCAGATTCACTCAGCCAAACATCATTCTCTATTTAGGCTGTTGAACATTTGGAACAATCAATCAGATCTGTGTGGAAGTGGAAAGAAAGCCATTTTCTTTTTTCTAAGAGCCCAGTTCATTCACTACAGTCCTAAAATACTACAGAGTAGGGGTTCCCAACCTAAGGCTTGCAACCCCAGCATAGGGTCGCCAAAGCTTGCAGTGCTTGATTTGAGAGAAAATCAAATCATAATCAGTGCATCATTTGTAAATCGGGAGGTTCCGGAACAAAAAGTGAACAAAAGAGGGGGGTGACCTGGGCAGCTCTGAATTACCGGAAGCAGAAAGCATTGCATGCATAACATCGCATTTGCATAGTGGCATAGAGCTGTAGAGGCGAGGCATTTTAGTAGCCTAGGGTCCGGGAAATATGTGCCCCTTTTCTAAACTCATTTCATGACTGGAGACTTTGGCAGAATCTTTTTTAATACTGTCCAAATGATCGAAATGACACTCTGACACTGACAATCTGAGATCAATAAAAACGACCTTGAATCCATCAATAGCCTAGGCCTAGGTGTGTGCAATCATGTTGTAGGCTACAATATGAACAGGAAATTATAGTCCTAAAAATGCTTTCCAGTTTCACTGATTTACCCAATGATGAGCAGCTCACTCGCTGGTGATGGCCGACGCGTTTATGCCAAAAGCCTATCTCTATCTTGTTTAACAAAGAGGAAACTCCAATGAACCTTGATCGCGTTTCTTCAAATTTCCGGACAGGATCCGGCTCAAACATTGGGCGTACTTAATCGGCATGTTTTAGTTTTATTGTTGGTTACAGTTTTGACTCTCTCATTATTAGCCATTCACAATGATTTCCTCTTTGGCAGAAGTTACATCCATGCCTTGCCAATGCTTTTGTGCTCCAGTCAAACGATCCTGTGCTCAAACAATTACTGTTGTATTTAAATTGCTGTGGTATTTCAACACTGAGTAACACTAGCTACATACCTGCCCTATTTGCCTTTTGCCATTAAGATAATGAAACTAGATAAATGTCAACCTTGCTCCTGCATGCTCCAATTAGCTTTTCTCCGTCAACATGGAATTCGCCATGGCACCTACAGACTTGCTTGACATTTAGCTCTGACAGGTTCTGATTAAAGAGCCTGGCTGTGATACACAATAGCATACCTTACCCGAACGTTCACACGGCTAACAACCCAAAGCGCTGTAGCTAAGTTGCGTCACACTCTTGTTGCTGTTTGCTGCCTCCAGTGATGGAGGAAAGAGCTGGCTTGAGTTAGCCTGGTCATTGGATCAGTTTGTTCCTTTAATGTACGGTAAGAAGTGCTCAACAAACATGAGTCAACTGTGCAAACCCAAAAAATGACATCATCGTTGAAAAGAAACGGGCCATTAAAAACATGTTGTTTTATTTGAGCGACTATTAAAAGCTTGACGTTCACTTTTACAGTGGCCTTCATCAGAACGCTTTAATGTACGTCGGAGATATTGGCTAAAGCACAAACCGATCTAGCGTCCACGCTAGGATAGAGGATGGAACATGGTACAGTATCCGTGTGCTCTTTTAAGTTGAGCGTCCCTTATGAAATGGTGCTTGTCTTTTCCAGATGTTCATCTTTGACCAGCCAGGGATGTGTGGCCAGCGGATTGAGGTGCGGAGTGATGTCATTGATGCCACACCCTGGCAACTACAGGAGGCTATCTCGATCAGGGTTGTCAGGGGAGGGTAAGTATTCAAATGCACGCTCGCTCGCTCGCTCGCTACTGTGGTTAGAAATGCTCATGGACTTTAGACTTGAGGGGATGCACACACCCACACACGGGTATATGACATGCAGACACACACACACACACACACACACACACACACGCGCGCGCGCGCAGTCAGTTGTGAACAGAGCGACAATGGATGTAATCACCTGTTCCAAAATACAAGAGCCACAGAGAGAGAGAGTGTCATTGGTGCCTATATTTTACTGCCTCCAGCAGCAAACAAAATCAAAGGTCACACTTTTTCCTCGTGTCACATGTCACTTCCACATATTTGGCCCAACCTCAAAGCGAGAGACAATATTTAAACTATCCTGTCAAGGTTATTCAAGTATCTCCAATGCTGCCAAATCATGTAGATCTTGAATGCCCCCTTATCACCCGCTGAGATACACGGAACTGAACACCAATGTCTGAAATTGGACACGCTTTAAGCGGTAATCCACACACACACACACACACACACACACACACACACACACTAATCCATAGAATTATGATAAAGATAATTGCAGTATGATCTCAACCAAGTACCTAGTAGTAATACACACTGTAATCCTTTTATTAATCCAGAGAGGGAATGGATTATTTATTCTAGGAAACTGCACTGGGTGCGAGCACTGCAGAGGGAATCTTTTACGTCTATCATACCCATCCCTTTCTCTGTGTTGCTGCGACTTTTTGAGGAGATCTCTGGAGAGCGGACTAAGATATTGGCATGTTTAATTGCAATATTTGCATATCTGTCTACCTGTCTCTCCCTCTTGTTTTAATTTGCCTACTCTAAAATAAATGAAAATGGTCTCTCACAACCTATTACTGTACACTCTTAGAATAAAAGGTCTTATCCAGACTTCGGTCGTCAGTTGAATGGTGTTTCCTCTGACACATCGGTGCGGCCGGCTTCCGGATTAAGCGGGGGGTGTTAAGAAGCGCGGTTTGGGACCTCCAGCGGTCTTAAGGCACTGCAGCGCCCCGCTTGAGGCGTAACTACAGCGCCGGGTTTGATCCCAGGCTGTGTCACAGCCGGCCGTGACTGGGAAACCCATGAGGCGGCACACAATTGGCCCAGGATCATCCGGGTTATGGGGAGGGTTTGGCCAGCCGGGATTTCCTTGTCCCATCGCGCTCTAGCAACTCCTTGTGGCGGGCCGGGCGCCTGCAAGCTGATTTTGGTTGCCGGTTGTACAGTGTTTCCTCTGACACATTGGTGCGGCTGGCTTCCAGGTTAAGCGAGCAGTGTGTTAAGAAGCAGTGCGGCTTGGCGGGGTCGTGTTTTGTAGGACGCATGGCTCTTGACCTTGTAACGCTAAGGCGTAGTGGGTGCAGAGTCAGGAGCAGGAGGCAGAGAATGCAGGGTAGTGTTAATTTATTTAACACACAACGGCAAAACACAAGCCGCCCCAACAGCGAACTAGAGCGCACACCAAAACCAACGTGCCCAAATACATGGGACAAAAACAGGTCGGCGCAAAATACGCACTCGCACTTCAAAAATACAAATGAGCGTGCATACACAAGCAATACAGTACCAAACAATCCCGCACACAGAGCAGGCGGGCCTCCTGGCTAAAATAGCCCAGCTAATCAGCCCAAACCAAAAACAGGTGCACACAATCAACAAAAAGGGGGAAAAGGAAATCAGTGGCAGCTAGTAGGCCGGCGACGACGACCGCCGAGCGCCACCCGAACAGGAGGGGGAGCTACCTACAGTAGTAGTCGTGACAGTCCTTCACCTCTCCTGAGTCCGTACGTGAGTTTCAGCGATGGGACAATACTGTAACTACCAATTGGATACCACGAAAAAGGGGTAAAAGGGTTATTCGACAATCCTCATGTCTTCCGTGTAGAACCCATGATTATGAATGAATCGATATATTGTGAACACTTGCATAACTGGAGAGATATTTATACTTACCCTTTCATATCTTGAGTAGTGACCACCGTGCCATCCTCAGTGTGCTAATGTAGAGATCTACTCGTGTGTCCATTTGTTAGAGCGATGGTCAATATATTCACCACCTGTTTAAATCACTATTGAAATAGGTCATGCATTGTGTTCAAATGAATCTTGTTCACAACATGGACCCTTACTTTTCATTTTCCTGTCTTTCCATTCCTCTCTTCAGCTGGGTCTTGTACGAGAAGCCCAACTTCAAAGGGGAGAAGATAGCTCTGGACGAGGGGGACATAGAGCTCACCTACCCTTTCGACGCCCCTGAGGAGGAAGAGGAACAACAACAGAAGCAAAATGGAGTGGACGGACAGAAGGAGGGAGGAGAAGAAGTGGTGGAGGCCAAGCCGGCCAGGAGGTTCATCATAGGATCAGTACGAAGAGCAGTCAGGGTAAGAAGAAGAAGTCACAGATTACTATTATGATAAGCCATAGAGCATTGTTTCTCAAACCAGGCCTTTTTGAGTAGCCGCTAATTCCAAAGGCTTTAGGCATGTTAGGTTCTAAATTCTAGTACGAATCCAGTCAGACAACAAAGGAAGCTCAGACTAGATTTATTACACCCAAACTGGATGTTGCGGCTGCATAGCACACATACAAATCACACAAGCATATATTTATACCTTCCGATTAGGCAGATTCTTTGTTGCTGGGTAAGAACTGAGTCTGTTCCTCCTATTGATATTATCATGGCCCAGTCCAGAACCTGTCTGTGTCTGTGTGTGTGTGTGTGAGAAAGATAAGTCTACATTTGGAATATTGTTGAGATGGGCCCCTATAGCCCCGCCCTCCCAGAGGCTTCTTCTCTCTTCAACAGTTGTCCTCACCTCTGTGTTGTACTCCATGTCTCTCCCTGCCCTAGTTCCACAGGAACTAGCCTGACCTTACAGCCTGACCTTACCGGGAACTAGCCTGACCTTACCGGGAAGTAGCCTGACCTTACCGGGAAGTAGCCTGACCTTACAGCCTGACCTTACCGGGAAGTAGCCTGACCTTACCGGGAACTAGCCTGACCTTACCGGGAACTAGCCTGACCTTACCGGGAACTAGCCTGACCTTACCAGGAACTAGCCTGACATTACCAGGAACTGAGACTCAACTGTGGCCCTTCACTTACCTCCTTAGAAAAATTAACATAAAACAATAACATATCTGGACATACAGACACTTTCTGTACTTCCCTTGTCGCTGCAGTAACACTTTCCAGCGTAAACATCATAGCCAATAACAATTCCTACTAATAAGCGGATTATGCAATTATAAATGAACTCATTATGAAACTAAAACGGGCTCAAGCCAAATAGTCTCCAACAGGTTGATGGATGCCACAAGGCAAGAGTTATGCCAGTCTGATTAGGTGTGGTTCAGTAGATGTGTTGACAGACTCTGGCACTCTTACGGATTGCTGCCTCGAAATGCCGTCCTCTTTGTTAGAGCCTGTATCACAAATGCGCTTCTCTCTGTGAAACTAGCACCCTCTAGTGTCAAAGTACCATACCTGTCATTTCTCTCTGCCCCCTCAGGACTACAGTGTGCCAGAGATCAGTCTGTTCCCAGAGGAGAATGCCGAGGGGAAGAAGGTGACCTTCAGAGACACATCAGATGACGCCAGGATATTCGGCTTCCCCATCAAAGCCAACTCCATCATCATCAACGCTGGACTGTGAGTAACAGAGTCGGCTCTGCCAACTACTTTTTATGAAAGGAGATGATTATATTTTTTTATATTGTTTATTTTGTCGACATAATGACATGATTTTGTGAGGTCTAGCTTCTGTTATGATATCCCTGTTCGGATTTGGATTTTCTCTCTTCAGATGGCTGGTGTACCCTCAGCCTTTTTTCCAGGGCGTACCACGTGTTCTGGAGGTGGGGGGGTTCCCCAACCCTGCATCCTGGGGCGTGGAACAACCCTACGTGGGCTCAGTGCACCCTCTCAAAATCGTAAGAATCCCATCCACCTCCAGAACACCTTGCACCTTTTCTAGAGTTGTACAGACCATTAGGACAATGTACACAGTTTAGATTTACATTTAGTAGAATACACATTCCCATGCAACGTCATTTTACAGGGGAACAAGGTAATGCATTGCATTACAGATGACATTTGTTAAGATTTCATTTAATAATATATATATTTTTTTTTACAGGGTGAACCGAGAGTGGAGAAACCCGGTGAGCCAAAGGTAAGAGATACGGCAATGCTATGGCCATGATACGGAAATGAAGGAACGAGTCAATCAAACAATCAAATCAATTGAACTACACAAACGCAAAGCAAATGATGTGTGTTTATTCCCTGTTGTTTCCAGCTGGTGCTGTATGACAAGCCTTACTTCACTGGGAAGACGAGGACGATCTACACCAACATGAGAGACTTCATGACCAGACTGGATAGACAGCAGACTGCCTTCATGTACAGCCCTGGATCCATCCAAGTACAGGGAGGCTGGTGAGTAAAGTGTGTGTGTGTGTGTGCGTTTGCGTGTGTGTCTTACTTCCTGCATCTCATCCTCTGTCTCCCTGTACTTGCAGCTGGGTGGGCTATGAGAAGGAGGGTTTCCGAGGCCACCAGTATCTGTTGGAGGAGGGAGAGTACCACGACTGGAGGGTGTGGGGGGGCTGCAATGCCGAGCTGCGCTCTGTCAGAGTCATACGAGCGGTGAGTGGGCCATACCATCACGTAACAGCCCCATCTCTATCAGGACCTTGTATCCAGCCGCTGCAAGAATGATCATGTCCTAAATGGCGTGTTTATCATACGCTGGTGAAAGCTGTGCTCCCTTATTGATGTCACTTGTTAAAACCACTTCAATCAGTGTAGATGAAGGGGATGAGACGAGTTAACGCTAGTGTGTCGATGTTCACCAATGACAATGAAGAAATTGTCCGTGGTGACATTTCTCCCCTTGCCCAATGTAAGGTTCCACAAGCCTCAAAACCACATCTGCTGACATTCACGCCTGCTGCCCGACGTGGATATTTTCCCAGAGATTGAAAGCCGTTCAGCATGTACAATTACGCACGCTGTCGCTGATACGACCGCTTGGTTTCAGTGGATTGATATAGGGTAGATACCATTTAGAGATTAGAATTAGAGTGGATCAATACAATAGAATGGCCCGCCCTGGTCTTCATTCACTATTATGCTTCTCCCCATCATACTTTACTTCATTTATTTCATCTGTTATATGTGTGAAATTAGTTTCGGTATAGTTCAGTTTCAAGGCAATTGCCCGGGGGATTATCAACTGGGTACTGCACTTCCAACTGTTGGGAGAAGGAGCGGAGCAGGCCCTACTCTTGGGAGAAGGAGCGGAGCAGGCCCTACTGTTGGGAGAAGGAGCGGAGCAGGCCCTAGTGTTGGGAGAAGGAGCGGAGCAGGCCCTACTGTTGGGAGAAGGAGTGAAGTAGGCCCTACTGTTGGGAGAAGGAGCGAAGTAGGCCCTACTGTTGGGAGAAGGAGCGGAGCAGGCCCTACTGTTGGGAGAAGGAGTGGAGCAGGCCCTAGTGTTGGGAGAAGGAGTGGAGTAGGCCCTACTGTTGGGAGAAGGAGCGGAGCAGGCCCTACTGTTGGGAGAAGGAGCGGAGCAGGCCCTACTGTTGGGAGAAGGAGCGGAGCAGGCCCTACTGTTGGGAGAAGGAGCGGAGCAGGCCCTACTGTTGGGAGAAGGAGCGGAGCAGGCCCTACTGTTGGGAGAAGGAGCGGAGCAGGCCCTACTGTTGGGAGAAGGAGCGGAGCAGGCCCTACTGTTGGGAGAAGGAGCGGAGCAGGCCCTACTGTTGGGAGATGGAGCGGAGCAGGCCCTACTGTCGGGAGAAGGAGCGGAGTAGGCCCTACTGTTGGGAGATGGAGCGGAGCAGGCCCTACTGTTGGGAGAAGGAGTGGAGTAGGCCCTACTGTTGGGAGAAGGAGTGGAGTAGGCCCTACTGTTGGGAGGAGGAGTGGAGTAGGCCCTACTGTTGGGAGGAGGAGTGGAGTAGGCCCTACTGTTGGGAGGAGGAGTGGAGTAGGCCCTACTGTTGGGAGTAGGAGTGGAGCAGGCCCTACTGTTGGGAGGAGGAGTGGAGTAGGCCCTACTGTTGGGAGAAGGAGTGGAGCAGGCCCTACTGTTGGGAGAAGGAGCGGAGTAGGCCCTACTGTTGGGAGAAGGAGCGGTGCAGGCCCTACTGTTGGGAGAAGGAGCGGAGTAGGCCCTACTGTTGGGAGAAGGAGCGGTGCAGGCCCTACTGTTGGGAGAAGGAGCGGTGCAGGCCCTACTGTTGGGAGAAGGAGTGGAGCAGGCCCTACTGTTGGGAGAAGGAGTGGAGTAGGCCCTACTGTTGGGAGAAGGAGTGGAGTAGGCCCTACTGTTGGGAGAAGGAGCGGAGTAGGCCCTACTGTTGGGAGGAGGAGCGGAGCAGGCCCTACTGTTGGGAGAAGGAGCGGAGCAGGCCCTACTGTTGGGAGAAGGAGTGGAGCAGGCCCTACTGTTGGGAGAAGGAGTGGAGCAGGCCCTACTGTTGGGAGAAGGAGTGGAGCAGGCCTTACTGTTGGGTGAAGGAGTGGAGCAGGCCCTACTGTTGGGAGGAGGAGTAGAGTAAGCCCTACTGTTGGGAGGAGGAGTAGAGTAGGCCCTACTGTTGGGAGAAGGAGTGGAGCAGGCCCTACTGTTGGGAGAAGGAGTGGAGCAGGCCCTACTGTTGGGAGAAGGAGTGGAGCAGGCCCTACTGTTGGGAGGAGGAGTAGAGTAGGCCCTACTGTTGGGAGAAGGAGTGGAGTAGGCCCTACTGTTGGGAGAAGGAGTGGAGCAGGCCCTACTGTTGGGAGGAGGAGTGGAGTAGGCCCTACTGTTGGGAGGAGGAGTGAAGCAGGCCCTACTGTTGGGAGAAGGAGTGGAGTAGGCCCTACTGTTGGGAGAAGGAGTGGAGTAGGCCCTACTGTTGGGAGGAGGAGTGGAGTAGGCCCTACTGTTGGGAGGAGGAGTGGAGTAGGCCCTACTGTTGGGAGGAGTAGTGGAATAGGCCCTACTGTTGGGAGAAGGAGTGGAGCAGGCCCTACTGTTGGGAGGAGGAGCGGAGCAGGCCCTACTGTTGGGAGGAGGAGTGGAGTAGGCCCTACTTTTGGGAGAAGTAGTGGAGCAGGCCCTACTGTTGGGAGGAGGAGTGGAGTAGGCCCTACTGTTGGGAGAAGGAGTGGAGCAGGCCCTACTGTTGGGAGAAGGAGCGGAGTAGGCCCTACTGTTGGGAGAAGGAGCGGTGCAGGCCCTACTGTTGGGAGAAGGAGCGGAGCAGGCCCTACTGTTGGGAGAAGGAGTGGAGCAGGCCCTACTGTTGGGAGAAGGAGTGGAGCAGGCCTTACTGTTGGGTGAAGGAGTGGAGCAGGCCCTACTGTTGGGAGGAGGAGTGGAGCAGGCCCTACTGTTGGGAGAAGGAGCGGAGCAGGCCCTACTGTTGGGAGAAGGAGTGGAGCAGGCCCTACTGTTGGGAGAAGGAGTGGAGCAGGCCCTACTGTTGGGAGAAGGAGTGGAGCAGGCCTTACTGTTGGGTGAAGGAGTGGAGCAGGCCCTACTGTTGGGAGGAGGAGTAGAGTAGGCCCTACTGTTGGGAGAAGGAGTGGAGTAGGCCCTACTGTTGGGAGAAGGAGTGGAGTAGGCCCTACTGTTGGGAGAAGGAGTGGAGTAGGCCCTACTGTTGGGAGAAGGAGCGGAGTAGGCCCTACTGTTGGGAGGAGGAGTGGAGCAGGCCCTGCTGTTGGATGGGCACCGGGGGAAAACCATTCCAAAAAATGACATGCCATCCTAAAACTGGTTGTAACTCCAGTTCCGTTTGTGATATTAAGATTTGAACAATGACAGTGTGTTATATAGACTTATTTAGGAAAAGTCAATGACACAGAGGGGGGCATGACCCCAAAAAATGGCAGAACAAAAAAACCAAAAAAATCACGAGCAGTCAAAATTACTGCTTTAGCGGTTCTAGTGTTAAAGAAGGAGTTTTAAGCCTTGACACAATTGAGACATGGATTGTGTATTTGTGCCATTCACAGGGTGAATGGGCAAGAAAACATATTTAAGTGCCTTTGAACATGGTATGGTAGTAGGTGCCAGGGGTACCGATTTGTGTCAAGAACTGCAACATTGCTGGGTCTTTCACGCTCAACAGTTTCCCGTGTGTATCAAGAATGGTCCACCACCCAAAGGACATCCAGCCAACTTGACCAACAAAAAAAAGCAGCTCAACCTCAATATTAGGAGTGAGTGAGCATGGCACCGGGGTCACATTGGCCTCCAGAAATCTGCATTTTCTGCCTTTTGAAATCATTTAATCTGAGTTTCATATTGGAAGTCAGTATATTTCATCCGAGTCCAATTGATGCACGAAACTAGTCCTTTTCCATTCATGATTTGGAGCGAACCCTGACTGAAGCTGAGCAGAATTCACAGTAAGAGGCATTTTAGATCTGCGTTTACAAAATGCAGCAAGATATTTTTTCTGCGTTTTATCTTTTTTGTTATTGTAAAAAGCCCAGAAACGCCTGTGTCATATGGTTTACGTCGTTTTCATGCTTATCAAACCATTGACCACTCGTGCCCTGTGGATGGGGGCATTGTCATCCGTAGCCATTGTAGCCAAAATAATGCCCTTCCCAGCATTTTTATATATGGCCCTAAGCATGATGGGATGTTAATTTCTTAATTAACTCAGGAACAACACCTGTGTAGAAGCACCACCTTGTGCTGGGGACAATAAAAGGCCACTCTAAATGTGCAGTTTTGTCACAACACAATGCCACAGATGTCTCAAGTTGAGGGAGCGTGCAATTGGCATGCTGATTGCAGGAATGTCCACCGGAGCTGTTGCCAGAGAGTTTCATGTTAATTTCTCTACCATAAGCCGCCTCCAACGTCATTCTAGAGAATTTGGCAGTACGTCCAACCGGCCTCACAACCGCAGACCACATCTAACCACACTAGTCCAGGACTTCCAAAGCCTGCTTCTTCACCTGCGGGATCGTCTGAGACCAGCCACCTGGACAGCTGATCAAACTGAGGAGTATTTATGTCTGTAATAAAGCTAACTCAGTGGAATTGTTGAGTAAATGTGGGATACAAAGAAACTATAAATGCAACAATTTCAAGTGTTTCCATTATTTTGGCAGTGACCTGTATTATATCTAGATGACCCAGGCACAGGGACATACTCAGGTTAGGCTTTTGGATTGGGGTTAGGATTAATATCTAGAATATACTTGTCCCCTGTTGCCATAGAGCAGTGTGGCCATTCACTCAAAAACAAATGTAGTTCCATTGAACTAATCAGTGTGAAATACTTTTGACCAGAAACGGAACAACAGATGGCATCGATAAGGACAGTGGAACACACCACATCAAGACCTCACTGTGTCTGTGGGCACCAGCGTGCTTACTGTCGCTATTCCTTTCCTGCTGGTTAAGTTTAGGATGTAGCTGGTCCCAGATCTGTGCCTAAATCCAACTCCTACCTGGAGCCACAGCATGTGACCTCTGACCCCTCTGTCCCCTGTAGGACCTGACGGAGCCCATGCTGGTGATGTATGAGCAGCCAGACGAGGAGGAGGAGGCGGTGGAGCAGGAGAACACCTTTGAGGTGACCAAGGCCATTCCTGACGTGGAGCTGTTTGGTTACGGCACCAGCACTCGCTCCATCCAGGTCCTCAGTGGAGCGTAAGTACACATGCTGGTGACGAGCAGCGTTATAGTCTAACGGGGCATAGTCTAGCGTTATATACAAGGGTGAAAGTAGAATAGATTTCCTCCCGGTATTGGACCTTTTTTATGGGCCTGATCATTAGAATTCCATATAGAACCCCTATTAATTCAATAGGATCTCTGTGGGTTCTAGTCCTACAGATTTGTCATTTAACTTTTATAATGTATTACCTTTTTATTGTGGCATAAACACAACCAGTCATGATGTTTCATCTGATTTGTCAAACAATCACTTCAAAGGGCTTCTTTACTAGGAAAGTTGCACACGTTCTTCCACCGCCAACATATTTCCAGCCTCCAACCAGTGGTGAATGTAAAGAGACATCCTGTTACACAAGACAGCACAGACATTGGTGACAGTCATTAGGCCAGGATGTATAAGTGTAATGACATTGGTGACAGTCATTAGGCCAGGATGTATAAGTGTAATGACATTGGTGACAGTCATTAGGCCAGGATGTATAAGTGTAATGACATTGGTGACAGTCATTAGGCCAGGATGTATAAGTGTAATGACATTGGTGACAGTCATTAGGCCAGGATGTATAAGTGTAATGACATTGGTGACAGTCATTAGGCCAGGATGTATAAGTGTAATGACATTGGTGACAGTCATTAGGCCAGGATGTATAAGTGTAATGACATTGGTGACAGTCATTAGGCCAGGATGTATAAGTGTAATGACATTGGTGACAGTCATTAGGCCAGGATGTATAAGTGTAATGACATTGGTGACAGTCATTAGGCCAGGATGTATAAGTGTAATGACATTGGTGACAGTCATTAGGCCAGGATGTATAAGTGTAATGACATTGGTGACAGTCATTAGGCCAGGGTGTATACGTCCACTGCTGTCCACACGCGTCTCTGTGTCAGCAACTCATCTCTGCCGTGGCGAAATGTCAAGTGTTCTCGTCGACCACATCGCATTTTGGATCGTACCGTTTCCTTGACGTTTTCTTTTCATTATTATGATATAGGCTCATGTTTAACCGGTACAGCTTACCCCCCGCTATGAAGTTGTACCGGATCGTGCCGCCTTACTTTCACCCGTGCTTTATATAGTAATAGCATAGTAATGACTGATATAATGCTTGCGTGTCAGAGGCCTGATAAGTTAGTAAGAATATGATCATCACTAGAGCCAAAAAGATATGGTTCTGACAATAACTTGATCCTGGCTGATAAGTTAATAAGAATATGATACTGTTTGTTAATACCTGGATTTATTACGTTGTAGGCATAATAAATGAAACATAAGTTCCCTCCAACTGTGAATGAAGGATGTTAGAGTATTAGTGGAGGTTTGACTCAGCCACCGTTGTTCTCTCCTTCAGATGGATCGCCTACTCTCACGTGGACTTCTCTGGTGACCAGTATATCCTGGAGAAAGGTTTCTACAGTAACTCTGCTGACTGGGGCTCTGCAGACAACCGCATCTGCTCTGTCCAGCCCATCCTACAGGTGAGTAGGAGCCTGGGGACTCTTTTCTAAGGAGTTGACAGTGGAGAGACGGAAACAGACAGGCAAATGAACTGAGAGAACACCCGCCCTGTTTCGCTGCTCCTGTAATGTCGCAATGTTTTGATCGCTTTGTCAGCCTGAGGGACAAATGAAAAGGATGTTTGACATTGTGATGTTTACTCTGTGCACTCCGTTGTCGTGTGTCCATTTCAGGCTCCGAGTGAAAACCAGGGCAACGTCAGAAGAGAGGTGAGACATCCGGTGCAATCGTATATCCTTCTGCAGTCACATGATCTCTTTTCACTTGAACTATGTCTACGGTAAACATGACCGATTTATTTATTTTTTTTCTCTTTCTTCCTTCGCTGTCCCTGTCCTCCTCAGGTGATGCTGTACACGGAGCCAGATTTCCAGGGTGAATGCCATCTGTGTGACAAGAACCAGGAGTCCCTCTCTGACAAGCTCATCGCCAAGTCCTTCAGAGTGGTGGGAGGAAGGTGGGACGAGACCAACACACACAGAGCTAACATTCTGGCAGTAGCCAAAGAGAGGAAAGCATGAGGGAGAATTTAGGTTACACAGGCTTAGTGCACTCTTAGAATTAAACATGTGGGAGAATTTAGGAGGTTACACAGGCTTAGCACCTTTAATTCTAAGAGTGCACTATCTAGAAGAAAAAATGGTTATTCTGTTGTCCCCATAGGAGAACCCTTTGAGGATCTCCTTTTGGTTCCAGGTAGAATACTTTTGGGTTCCATAAAGAACCCTTTCCACAGAGGGTTATACATGGATCCCAAAAGAGTTCTACCTGGAACCAAAAAGGGTTCCACCTAGAACCAAAGGGTCCTCCAATGGGGACAGCTGCAGAATCCTTTAGTAACTTTTTTTTCTAAGAGTGTGGAGATGTAGATTCATCTTGTTGTTGTTGCCCTGGAAAAACACCTCATTCATCTTGTCAAGGGCTTGGTGATTAAGTAGAATCCGGTGTGCTTCGTCGGCTGCCACAACAAAAATGTGTACTGTTGGGGGTACTCTAAGACCAGAGTTGAGAAACAGTGGGATGGAGGACTTATAAGAGATGAGCCATTATTACTCTTGACAAGTTTATCGCCAAGTCCTGACTGGTGGGAGGAAGGTGGGACAGAACCAACGCACACACACACACCAAGTGTAGTTGACAAAAGTCTGAGAGGGAGAAATGTAGAATTAGGAGCAATGGAAGGATACACAGGCTTAGAGGAGATGTAGAGAATGGTATGGAGTGATGAAGGGCCTAGAGATGAACCAGGACATTATTATAACTGTACTGATGAGTATGTGGGGTTAGTAAATGGGTTTTAAATGGGTTTTGTGTGCTCCTCTGTGTTCCAGTTGGGTGGTGTACGAGGGCCCTGAGTATTCAGGGAACCTGTACATCCTGTCAGAAGGAGACTACCCCAACTTCACCAGCATGGGCTGTCCTCCGAACTGTGTCATACGCTCGCTGAAGACTGTCCCACTGGTAAGAACAATCCTCATATACTCGTCCCACTCGTATATAGACTGGCCTTTCCACCTCCCTCTCACCATCACATTTCACTTTGTCTGTCTGTCTCTCACTGTTTTATTTTCAATCACTTAATGAATCAATTTGTTGTTCATCATAGAATTTAGGTATGTTTGGCTTAATGCTCCCAGCCTTCTCTCTCCCCCTCCTCTTCCCCATACCATTACTTCTCTCAACCCCATAACCTGACCCACTGTAACACTGCTCCAGCCTATTCAACCTAATGTGTGTGTATACCGGAGGGGTTGGGGGGAAAGAAGCAGAAGACATCCCGTGTGGACTAATAAAGTCTATCTTAACACTGTATATCTTAATCCCCTTGTTTCCCCAGGTATTCTCAGAGCCCTCCATCTCTCTGTTTGGTCTGGAGTGTTTGGAGGGCAGGGAGATCACAGTGGACACAGAGGTGGTCAATATGCTGGAGGAGGGCTACAACAACCATCTACTCTCAGTCAGAGTCAACCGAGGCTGGTGAGTGTGTTCACGTGTGTGTGTGTGTGTGTGTGTGTGTGTTATTCTGAGTGTTGACATTATGTGATCTTGTTTAACTCTCTCACCCTATACCTCACTTGCGCTCTTTGCAGCTGGGTGCTGTGTGAGCACAGTAACTACAGGGGGCGCCAGTTCCTATTAGAACCCATTGAAATCACCAACTGGCCCAAGTTTAGTCAGCTTCTCACCATTGGCTCAATGTACCCAGTACGACAGGTTCGTATCCCACTCTACTTCATTCCAGTTATAATACACTGTAGGGAATTTTTTTTTTGCTTAGAATAGTGATCCTGACTAAATCACTGCCATTGTGAGTCAGTTGAACATTTTCTACATAGAGACCTAATTTATTATAAACCTTATAATAAGATATCATAAAATCTCGTACATGCTTATACAAAGTTATGAAGCCCTTATGCTACTTCTATTTGCTTTGACATGTGACTGTTTCCATTCCCTGCAGAAGCGGCGCTTCTTCCGCATCAAGAGCAAGGAGCGAGGTCACTTCCTGTCCATCCAGGGCGGCGTAGAGAAAATGAAGTCGGGACGCGTGGTGGTGATCGAGCAGGTGGAGGGCATGAGCGACATCTGGTTCTACCAGGAGGGCCTCATCAAGAACAAGGTATTACTTACAAGGAATAAAGTTCCTGAACTTTTTTTTATTTCATTTGATCATTTTCTTTCACCTTTACTTGAGGAACCCCTGGGACTCCCTCGCGCAATCCCATGGGTTCCCGGATTACAGTTCTGAAGAGCTGCATTTTTGCTGTTAAAAAAATAAAATCATTTCATACCATCCTAGCACTTGATTGATACATTTATCAATCACAATCACAATTATTGATTGATTGACCATAGAGAGCTCACACCTGTTTGTCCGGGTAGACATTAGTCTATGGTTAAAAGGCAAAGATGGACACTGGCATACACTGTAGCCCTTGAGGACCAGAGTTTCCCACCCCTGGTCTTAGATTCACATATGCATTGACTGTTGAACAATCTGCTAGTCCTATAGTAATCCAAATAAATATGGAAGCTTATTGTGTCTTTCTACTGAAAACAAAGAGAGTTGACCAGAGTTCTACATTTTCTTATGTCCGTCTTTCTCTAGTTGGCTCCTACTATGAGCCTGCAGGTGATGGGGAACGTGGAGGCGGGGGCGAAGGTGGTGCTGTGGTCAGAGGCCCGGCAGCCTGTCCAGACCTGGTCAGCCCAGATGAGAGGCACCATCCCCAGCCTTACCTTCCCTGGTATGGTGTTGGACATCAAGGGTGAGACACTACTGACATCTTAGGAGGGAAATGATAGGAACTACACACATGATTTGTGCTTTCATGCAATAAACCCCCCCCCCCATGTTCTCTAAAAAAAAAATTGGGGCACTGGGGAAATGTTTGGTCTTGTGAGCTGAACTTTGAACCGTGTGAGTATTTTGTGCAACTTCCAGCGTATTTACAGTGAACACTGAGGCTGTACCCTTACAGTTTTTTAGACAGTAGCCAATAGGCTATTGTGGCTATTTGAGCATAACGTAGGCCTACCAACAAAGCCAATGTCTACTTGCGTGTGACTTTTAATAACGTTTTTACATTATGAAGGGCTTGACATTAATTCATTATTTTTTACTTGGTCTATAACATTATGAGCCAAACAGGTGACTTTAAATTGCATTGTGTTGTGTTGTATGATGCAAGAAACCACTTTACAAAATAAAAGTCATTATTATTAACATACAGAGAATTAGACAATGTAAGCTGCCCATTGGCTTATTTGCACATTCAAGCCTGTCTCAAAATACAACACTGCCCCTTTAATTAAGCTTTTTGCGTGACTAGCTTTTCAAAGACAGCTTGAACTGTGGCCTAGACATTTTGTGCTCTTGTAGGAAGCAGTAACTCCCCATTGCTGACCTATACTTATCTATACTGAACAAAATTAGATCTTTTCCATTCATGATTTGGAGCGAACCCTGACTGAAGCTGAGCAGAATTTACAATAAGAAGCATTTTAGACCTGCGTTTCCTTTTCTGTGTGAAAAACACAAACGCGACCCCTTTGAGACAGGCTTGAATGTGCAAATAAGCCAATGGGCAGCTTACATTGTCTAATTCTCTGTATGTTAATAATAATGACTTTTATTTTGTAAAGTGGTTTCTTGCATCATATGGTTTATATCGTTTTCATGCTCATCAAACCATTCAACCATTGACCACTCGTGCCCTGTGGATGGGGGCATTGTCATCCTATGGGGGCACAGCCATGGTAGGCAAAATCATTAAATGTCTGCAAGAACACAGTGGCCACCCTCATTCTTAAATGGAAGAGGTTTGGAACCACGAAAACTCTTCCTAGGGCTGGCTGCCCGGCCAAACTGAGCAGACCAGGGAGGAGGGCCTTAGTCAGGAAGGTGACCAAGAACCCGATGGTCACTCTGACAGAGCTCCAGAATTCCTGTGTGGAGATGGGAGAACCTTCCAGAAGGACAACCATCTCTGCAGCACTCCACCAATCAGGCTTTTATGGTAGAGTGGCCAGACAGAAGCCAGTCCACAGTAAAATGCACATGACAGCCTGCTTGGAGTTTGCCAAAAGGCACCTAAAGGCCTCTCAGACTATGAGGAAACAAAAACGATTTAATACATTTTAGAATAAGGCTGTAACATAAAATGTGGAAATAGTCAAGGGGTCTGAATACTTCCCCGAACGCACTGAACAAAAATATAAATGCAACATATAACGTTTTGATTTCATGAGCTGAAATAAAAGATACCAGAATTTTTCCATAAGCCCAAAAGCTTATTTCTCTCAAATATTGTGCACAAATTTGTTTACATCCCTGTTAGTGAGCATTTCTCCTTTGCCAAGATAATCAATCCACCTGACAGTTGTGGCATATCAAGAAGCTGATTAAACAGCATGATCATTACAAAGGTGCACCTTGTGCAGTTTTGTCACACAACACAATGCCACAGATGTCTCAAGTTTTGAGGCAGCGTGCAATTGGCAGGAATGTCCACAATATTACAACAACAAAAAAATGTTGTTCAGTGTATATAACTGGACTAATAACTCGCTAGCTAGCATAGAATATCAACAAATGTACACACGCACTGATCTGAAAAGCACCATTCACTTGCAGGTGATTGAAAGACTGCTCGTGGGCTACCCCCACCAATAGAATTCTACTCTGTTGCTCTCTGGCTCTGCCTACAATACAATCACAGACTCAATCTTGTAAAGTTACATATATTTTAGTTTGTTGCATTGAAAAGGGGCTGATATAATGTTGATTCAATCACAGAAAAAACGTTGATTTATATCGCATAAACTAATGGGGTGAACTCGGTGAAGTTCAATCTCTTGCATCTCTGCACGGCCTGGCCTGTCTACTGATTAGATATAGATGTATTAAATAGGCATTGTTGATTCAAAAAAGAAGAAGAATCACATCACTTATTGATAAGCATGCTATAAATGAATGATATAATTGTATCTCTCAGGTGGCAAGCAGTACGACAGAGACCATGTGGTGATTTTACCAGAGAGTGAGGAGAGGCCTTGCCAACAGTGGGAGTTGGAACTGCTATAACTTTCCAATAACCATCCCACACCCTTCACCCGCTCCTCCAATACAATACATTGCAACATCACCAACCCCTCAGAACTCCTCCCTTTCAGTCTGTGGAGATGGACATTAGGAAGCACCACAGACTTAGCCTTGTCATCGCCAGGCACCCTCAAGATGATCTGAGAACAGCCTCATTGCAGTTAAAGGGTTTTTCTTTCGTTCCGTGAAGAATCCTACGAGGATGATAATTTTTTTGCCTCGATGTGAGGACCGCAGCATACGAACGACTCGACAACAAACAACCCGTGCCTTTTCAATCAACTGGAAAGGATGGGAAGGATAATGCTTCACCCCACCACCACCCTCCTTAAATATGTATATTTGGATTATTCTATTTACAGACATTCTACCCTATCAGATTATTCCTTGACTTGGATGGTATGACCCGGCTTACCCACACACAGTAGTGGACTTAACCTTTCACTTGAACCCACCAATGATTATTGGGAAGGTCAAAGTTACATCTACTAAATGGTATATTATCTGTGGCTACTAGCAGTATATTTAAGATGGATTCATAAAGGAAGCCAAATCTATGCACATTATTTTCTGAATTGACTTAAGTTTTTTTGTTTGTTGTGTTTTGTTTGACTATGCAATCAATGCACTACGTTTTGGGATGCAGTATAATACATACACAATACATATAATAATGTATGATGCAGTGCAAATGACCCTGTGGGCTTTTATGCAGTTCTTCTCTAACGCTACAAGTATTTTCATCAAGTTGGTGTTTCTATTCCACTATGGTATTACTTCTGTATTTGCATAGATATTAATCATACATTGACATTCACTGTCGACATACAGGTTGCTCTATTTGTTATATAACACCAAATGCCTAGCTTCTCTGTGCATTCTTTTATACTGAAAATATGTGAATGGAAATAAACGTGGTTTTAAAATATCAAGTTTAAATATGAAATAAAACATATCAATTGTTGAAGTGTTTGTACATCTGAAATGGGTCTTGTTCTTTCATAGATCTTCAATTATAGATAAGTTACAGTATACTGTCATTTATTCTGTGTTATTATAATACAGATCGGTCAGGGGTGAGCAGTGGTACTGTGGCTGGCCATCATCTAGATTGGCTATCAGGATTCACACAGACAATCCTGTCCTGAATACCATGATGATGTGCGTACAAGATACAGGACTGTTAAGAGTGAGACAAGTCAACTGATAATATAGTACGTGGCCCTACTCTGTACAGAACAGACTATGCATAAGTACATACTTGTAGCTCCAGGTTAAATGCATAGGTTTTATTAGTAGTCTAATCCTTCACAAAATGGCACATCTCAAGCCTGCATTTATACATACAAGTACAATGAACTAAATGGCAATAGAGGTGAGACATAATGATGCTGGATACATTTTAAATGGTGACTTTTATATCCGACAAGCTAAAGTGGAACGATCGTACATCATATCCATCCAACCGATACGCACCGAAACTTCCCATTGTTGACAGTGGCCACACAGTACATCCCACATATCTGATTTCACTCTGCTCCAGGAACAGAGTACAGACCATATCCTAGGCACTAGGCAGACACAGTAAGGAAGAGAGTGGAACTTGCCCATGTCATTGTAAATCACCAGCTTGTTTCATGTGGCTGTAAATATGCGTCCCTTTAGTTTGGAACCGCCCCCAACGCACCATCCCCTCTGTGTCGCTCTCTCCCTCTGTGTCCCTCTCTCATTTGAAGTCCAATGATCTTTATGACTGAGTCACGTGGGAATACAGAGATAAGTAGAATGTTTTCTCTTTTGCTCTCTCGCTCTCTCTCTCTCTCTGTAATGTTTATACGGGCGGAACAAGACCCGAGCTGTTGAATGGATATCTGATCTTAGGGGTTTTCACATGTCCTGGGTGTTGAATGGCTTCTTTGTTGGACTCTGTCCGTTCTAAACATGAAGGTTTCAGTCCCTCTTGTTTAAGTTAAGAGGCAACACCAAGATTTAGGTGCTACAAGTTAAGTTAATAAACATATTGGCCAGAAGGGTCAAATCAGATGTTTTCTTCTGTTTTAGTATTGTCCTGAATTCACCTGAAATGTATTTGGGCTTTGTTTTACCTGGATTCTCTACATAATTTGATACATGTTCCCTCTTCTTACATTTCACTCACAAAGGAAAGTCTTTTGATTCTATTCAGTCAAAACCAGACATTTTGTTTCTGTGGTAAGGTTGAGGAAATCTTCCTTGCCCTGCACAAAACCTCACCCTTTGGTATGGTATGTTGAATGGTGAGGTTAGTTATCTTGTGGCTCATCTTGTAGATTCTTCTATTAAACTCAGCTATTCATGATACCATTCATGACATCTTCCTTTACCCCAATCAAAATATTCCCTGCTTAAAGATACCATATGTATATGAAAACAAACCAGCCCTCCTATTACTATTATGGACCCTTATTAGTTATAATTTTATGGTCAACTATGTCAAGTCAAATGTATTTATAAAGCCCTTTTTACATCCGCAGATGTTCAAGGGTCGCTTGGTCTAAACCAGATAGTCCAGATGTCTCCTCAGCTAGGACTATTAGACATTTCCTAGTTATCTATGCGAGTTGCCATAGATATCTGATGGACCAATGGCAATGACCTGCGTGTGGGTCCTGAGCTCTCATTGGTTCAAAAATAAGATTTTTGCAAGAGGAATTTGAGTGAAAGAGAAGGAGGCGGGTGCAATAAGGGCAGTTTTGTTGTTGTAAGGGCATTTTAGCTACTTGCTCACCTTTCGTTCTGACTACTGGTTTTCAGGTAGGAACTAATACTATTATTATTTGTCTGACAGCTCTTTTGAGAAAACATTGTAGCTTATAGTGTGTATATTAGTGACCATATTGCCATATTACTAATTGTGAGTGACCTTAGAGTGGTTTCTGTCTTTTGGACAGGCATCCTTCATACATTTCAGAATTTTATGTTGTGGGCTAAGTTCACGTTTTATTGCCACTTACACAAGTATAGTGAAATCCAAGCTCTATCAAACAGTGCAGTAATCAATATCAAAATAGTATAACAAATAAATATATATATTTGACTTATGATCGCTCATGACTGCTTTTGTGATCAATGATGATGGAATGACACATTCCATCATTCCTCACGTGTCTTCATTCATGCATGAAACAGTGGTGTATAGTTGTATTAAACGGTCTCTCTCATTTCCTCTTTTGTAGGTTAAATTCAGACATGGACATTGAGTACTTGCCATCATATGTGAGTGTTAGGAATCTCTGTCTATCAGTCTTTCATCTCTTCTTTATCTGTCGACATCTCTGCATCTTAGTTTCGTCACTTTTTCTTCAAACAACTTGTCCAACCGCCTCTTTTTCCTGCACTATGGTTGACGATTGTATGTTTAGAATTCTTACACTTCTCCATTGTGAAATGGAAGAGTGTGAAACCTTTAGGATAATGCACATTTGCCGGTTTCACTCCCCTCCCTCTCCCTCACAGTCCTCATCTTGTCACTGTTTTGCTGAGCTTTCTCTCACTTCCCTTTCTCACTCCCCCCTCATCTGTCTCCTTGTCGTCCCACTTAACTATTTTCTTCCCCCTCTTCCATTTTGTCCCCTTCAAATGCCTTTTCTCTGTCTTACCCTACCACTCGATCTGTCTATTTCCCCTATCGTCGCCCTCTATCCTCTCCTCCATTGGCCTTGCCCTTCCTCTCTCACTCATTCTTTCGCTGGTCCTCTCCTAGGAGATGGCCTGGGGTACCTTGGGTACTATAAGGCCCTTCCTTAACTTCCATGCTAAGAGAGATGCTCTGAACATTCAGGCTGCCCTGGAACAGAAAGGTACAGCCTCAGTCATCATAACTCATAATGATTAAAGTATATGGGCTTCAAGGCTTGTTTTGTTCTATCCTTGGGTATTAAAAATTATTTGCATTATTTTATTACAAAAATTCTTAACAAGATCTTCTTTCCGGTCTGATTACAGATGTACTTACTCTGATAAAAATCCTGACCAACCGCAGCAATGCTCAAAGACAAATCATCGCTCAGACCTTCAAAACCATCACAGAGAAGGTAACGAGTAACTACGATACTGGGACAAGGTTACCCACTTCAAATCCTAACCTCAGCCATTACAGGTAAAAATTCCAAACTGACCATAGCTCAGACACACTGACTATGTGTTGTTCCCCTGAACCAGGAGCTGTCCTCTGGGCTGAAGAAGGCCCTGTCTGGGGAGTTGGAGAATTTGCTGTTGGCCTTGCTGATGACCCCACTGCAGTTTGAGGCCTATCGTCTGAGACAATCCATGGAGGTGAGGGATGGTGGGACAGAGGGGGACAGGAGAAAGAGGGTGGAAGGGAGGGGTAGAGAGAGAGAGAAACTTTTTTAATAAAACAAATACCTTTATTGGTCCAATAATTTACATCACTTTAGTACACTCATTACTACATTGTAACAGTACTAAACAGTTCAAACCAAGCCACTCCTCGTCGTCCACTGTACACAGAACCCCACACCTCTACAAGGTCCCCCAGATGGTTCACCAGCCCACAGTAAGCATTATCCAGTGTCAGCCGAGCTCTGTGGTCCTTACATCCCACCCCCTGCATCTCAGACTTCCTGGTCTTCCACACTGCCATTTTTGCCTGCCCCAACAAGGGCAGGCAGGGGTGGCAGGTAGCCTAGTGGTTACAGCTTTGGGCCAGTAACCGAAAGGTTGCTGGATCGAATCCCCGAGCTGACAAGGTAAAAATCTGTCGTTCTGCCCCTGAACAAGGCAGTTAACCCACTGTTCCCCGGTAGGCTGTCATTGTAAATAATAATTTGTTCTTAACTGACTTGTCTAGTTAAATAAAAATAAAAAACAAGAAGTTTACTAGGCAGTCCATTTGGCTGTTAGCCACGCTAAACATAGGCCCTCCAACATATAGGTCCCAAGTCAACCCTAGCCCTGTACACAACCAGGACAGAAAACAGCCCTGTCAGTCTGTTTCCTCCTCCCCACAGAACAGACACCCCCTCCCCGCTGATGGATCAAGGTGCGACACACATCTGTTTGTTGCGATAGCCCCGTGAATATTCCTCCACTGTAGATCAGCAGTACACTTCTCTATGGCGGTCTTATACAGGGAGCGCCAACATCCTCTCACGGAGGTGCCCGGCCACCCTGTTGCTTTCAGCCCGTGCAAATTGTCTAATTGATCCACCTTGACAGCCACCTCATGCACACAAAGCCTTTTTGCTGGTTGTACAAAAAAGAAACGGCTCCGGAATCCTGAACAATACGATCAGCTCCTCACCCTCCTGGTGTTCCCCTGCAACAGCAGCTGGGGGAAAAGGAGGTAGATGGTAATAAGGAGTGAGATCAATGTCATTCGTGGTTAAACAGCCCAGTCTCTGCCTGCTTCCCAGCAGCTCCCTGAAGGAGCCCGGTAGTGCAGCATGGACCCCTTCCACCACCTGCTGCAGCAGCCTGGGTGACTTCATGGAGGAAGCCTCCGTCATGTCACTGGTAGATTTACACCCATCCTTCTCCCTTAGATCACCTAACTTAGTGAACCCCTCTCTCACAAGTCTGGTTCGCATGTTCACCTAGGTCAGCACTCTGGACTGGATGAGGGGGTTGTGGAAGAGTGGCTCCTCCATTATCCATGCTCCTGGCCATGAAAGTCTCTTTCCGCGTCCGAAGCACAGCGCGGCAGAACGGAGTAAGGGTTGACATGTCGGCCTGCTCCAGATCCAAAAGGAACAAGTGCCTGTCAGATCCAAGGCCCCTGCCTTCCTTAGAACAGCCCATGCTGTGTTTCTCCAGCACACCCCCTGCTGGTACAGCTTGTAGGTGGAAAGCTATGACTCTGGACCCAATACGCACCAGCTCCAGCCCCCCTCATGCATGTCTGGTGTCGACCAGACCAAAAAAAGGTCCACCAGGTAACTTTTGCAGTTGCTTGACGAGACTCTGTGTGGGGTCCAACAACATCAGTGCAAGAGCATTGAAGCGGACAAGTTGTTAGTGAAAGCACTGTTCCCCTAAAAGACATCTTAAGTAGTTAGTTAAAAAGAGAACCAAATAGCTACCCGGACTATCTGCATTGACCCTTTTTGCACTAACTCTTTCATCACATGCGCTACTGCTACTGTTTATCCCGACCTATACCTCAATTACCTCGTTCCCCTGCACATCGACTCAGTACACGCCCAGGATATATAGCCGAGTTATCATTATTCATTGTGTATTTATTCCTTGTGTTATTATTTGTTCTATTATTTGTCTATTTTCTCTTTGCATTGTTTGACCCGTTAGTTAGCATTTCACTGTTAGTCTACACCTGCTCTTTACAAAGCATGTGTCAAATAACATTTGATTTGATGATTTTATTTGATCAGTGGCAAAAAAACAACAACATTTAGACAACTTAGCCGCAACATTGTCCACCAGCCCCTCCAAGTTTCTCTCCTGAAATTCTGAGGTCCCCAAGAACCCCTAGGAACTTCATCCCTACTCTGCCTCACTGTAGCCCCCCCAGTAAGTCTAGGACATCCTGCTCTGCCCCACTGTAGCCCCCAGTAAGTCTAGGACATCCTGCTCTGCCCCACTGTAGCCCGCCAGTAAGTCTAGAACATCCTGCTCTGGCCCACTGAAGCCCCCCAGTAAGTCTAGGACATCCTGCTCTGGCCCACTGTAGCCCCCCCAGTAAGTCTAGGACATCCTGCTCTGCCCCACTGTAGCCCCCCAGTAAGTCTAGGACATCCTGCTCTGGCCCACTGTAACACCCCAGTAAGTCTAGGACATCCTGCTCTGGCCCACTGTAGCCCCCCCAGTAAGTCTAGGACATCCTGCTCTGCCCCACTGTAGCCCCCCAGTAAGTCTAGGACATCCTGCTCTGCCCCACTGTAGCCCCCAGTAAGTCTAGGACATCCTGCTCTGCCCCACTGTAGCCCCCCAGTAAGTCTAGGACATCCTGCTCTGCCCCACTGTAGCCCCCAGTAAGTCTAGGACATCCTGCTCTGCCCCACTGTAGCCCCCCAGTAAGTCTAGGACATCCTGCTCTGGCCCACTGTAGCCCCCCAGTAAGTCTAGGACATCCTGCTCTGGCCCACTGTAGCCCCCAGTAAGTCTAGGACATCCTGCTCTGCCCCACTGTAGCCCCCCCAGTAAGTCTAGGACATCCTGCTCTGCCCCACTGTAGCCCCCCAGTAAGTCTAGGACATCCTGCTCTGCCCCACTGTAGCCCCCAGTAAGTCTAGGATATCCTGCTCTGCCCCACTGTAGCCCGCAGTAAGTCTAGGATATCCTGCTCTGCCTCACTGTAGCCCCCCAGTAAGTCTAGGATATCCTGCTCTGCCCCACTGTAGCCCCCAGTAAGTCTAGGACATCCTGCTCTGCCTCACTGTAGCCCCCCAGTAAGTCTAGGACATCCTGCTCTGCCTCACTGTAGCCCCCCAGTAAGTCTAGGACATCCTGCTCTGCCCCACTGTAGCCCCCAGTAAGTCTAGGACATCCTGCTCTGCCCCACTGTAGCCCCCAGTAAGTCTAGGTGATCCTGCTCTGCCCCACTGTAGCCCGCAGTAAGTCTAGGATATCCTGCTCTGCCTCACTGTAGCCCCCTTGTAAGTCTAGGATATCCTGCTCTGCCCCACTGTAGCCCGCAGTAAGTCTAGGACATCCTGCTCTGCCTCACTGTAGCCCCCTTGTAAGTCTAGGACATCCTGCTCTGCCCCACTGTAGCCCCCAGTAAGTCTAGGATATCCTGCTCTGCCCCACTGTAGCCCCCAGTAAGTCTAGGACATCCTGCTCTGCTCCACTGTAGCCCCCCCAGTAAGTCTAGGACATCCCGCTCTGGCCCACTGTAGCCCCCTGTAAGTCTAGGATATCCCGCTCTGCCCCACTGTAGCCCGCAGTAAGTCTAGGATATCCTGCTCTGCCCCACTGTAGCCCCCAGTAAGTCTAGGACATCCTGCTCTGCCCCACTGTAGCCCCCCCAGTAAGTCTATGACATCCTGCTCTGGCCCACTGTAGCCCCCAGTAAGTCTAGGATATCCCGCTCTGCCCCACTGTAGCCCGCAGTAAGTCTAGGATATCCTGCTCTGCCCCACTGTAGCCCCCAGTAAGTCTAGGACATCCTGCTCTGCCCCACTGTAGCCCCCCCAGTAAGTCTAGGACATCCTGCTCTGGCCCACTGTAGCCCCCAGTAAGTCTAGGACATCCTGCTCTGCCCCACTGTAGCCCCCAGTAAGTCTAGAACATCCTGCTCTGCCCCACTGTAGCCCCCCAGTAAGTCTAGGACATCCTGCTCTGCCCCACTGTAGCCCCCAGTACGTCTAGGACATCCTGCTCTGCCCCACTGTAGCCCCCAGTAAGTCTAGAACATCCTGCTCTGGCCCACTGTAGCCCCCAGTAAGTCTAGGATATCCTGCTCTGCCCCACTGCAGCCCCCAGTAAGTCTAGGATATCCTGCTCTGCCCCACTGTAGCCCCCAGTAAGTCTAGGATACCCTGCTCTGCCCCACTGTAGTCCCTAGTAAGTCTAGGATATCCTGCTCTGCCCCACTGTAGCCCCCCAGTAAGTCTAGGACATCCTGCTCTGGCCCACTGTAGCCCCCAGTAAGTCTAGAACATCCTGCTCTGCCCCACTGTAGCCCCCAGTAAGTCTAGGACATCCTGTTCTGGCCCACTGTAGCCCCCAGTAAGTCTAGGACATCTTGCTCTGGACCACTGTAGCCCCCAGTAAGTCTAGGACATCCTGCTCTGCCCCACTGTAGCCCCCAGTAAGTCTAGGACATCCTGCTCTGCCCCACTGTAGCCCCCAGTAAGTCTAGGACATCCTGCTCTGCCCCACTGTAGCACCCTAGTAAGTCTAGAACATCCTGCTCTGCCCCACTGTAGCCCCCCAGTAAGTCTAGGACATCCTGCTCTGGCCCACTGAAGCCCCCCAGTAAGTCTAGGACATCCTGCTCTGCCTCACTGTAGCCCCCAGTAAGTCTAGGACATCCTGCTCTGGCCCACTGAAAACCCCCATAAGTCTAGGACATCCTGCTCTGCCCCACTGTAGCCCCCAGTAAGTCTAGAACATCCTGCTCTGCCCCACTGTAGCCCCCCAGTAAGTCTAGGACATCCTGCTCTGGCCCACTGAAAACCCCCAATAAGTCTAGGACATCCTGCTCTGCCCCACTGTAGCCCCCAGTAAGTCTAGAACATCCTGCTCTGCCCCACTGTAGCCCCCCAGTAAGTCTAGGACATCCTGCTCTGCCCCACTGTAGCCCCCAGTACGTGTAGGACATCCTGCTCTGCCCCACTGTAGCCCCCAGTAAGTCTAGAACATCCTGCTCTGGCCCACTGTAGCCCCCAGTAAGTCTAGGATATCCTGCTCTGCCCCACTGCAGCCCCCAGTAAGTCTAGGATGTCCTGCTCTGCCCCACTGTAGCCCCCAGTAAGTCTAGGATACCCTGCTCTGCCCCACTGTAGCCCCCAGTAAGTCTAGGATATCCTGCTCTGCCCCATTGTAGCCCCCCAGTAAGTCTAGGACATCCTGCTCTGGCCCACTGTAGCCCCCAGTAAGTCTAGAACATCCTGCTCTGCCCCACTGTAGCCCCCAGTAAGTCTAGGACATCCTGTTCTGGCCCACTGTAGCCCCCAGTAAGTCTAGGACATCCTGCTCTGGCCCACTGTAGCCCCCAGTAAGTCTAGGACATCCTGCTCTGCCCCACTGTAGCCCCCAGTAAGTCTAGGACATCCTGCTCTGCCCCACTGTAGCCCCCAGTAAGTCTAGGACATCCTGCTCTGCCCCACTGTAGCACCCCAGTAAGTCTAGAACATCCTGCTCTGCCCCACTGTAGCCCCCCAGTAAGTCTAGGACATCCTGCTCTGGCCCACTGAAGCCCCCCAGTAAGTCTAGGACATCCTGCTCTGCCCCACTGTAGCCCCCAGTAAGTCTAGGACATCCTGCTCTGCCCCACTGTAGCCCCCAGTAAGTCTAGGACATCTTGCTCTGGCCCACTGAAGCCCCCCAGTAAGTCTAGGACATCCTGCTCTTCCCCACTGTAGCCCCCCAGTAAGTCTAGGCCATCCTGCTCTGCCCCACTGTAGCCCCCCAGTAAGTCTAGGATATCCTGCTCTGCCCCACTGTAGCCCCCCAGTAAGTCTAGGACATCCTGCTCTGGCCCACTGTAGCCCCCAGTAAGTCTAGGACATCCTGCTCTGCCCCACTGTAGCCCCCAGTAAGTCTAGGACATCCTGCTCTGGCCCCCTTAAGCCCCCAGTAAGTCTAGGACATCCTGCTCTGGCCCACTGAAGCCCCCCAGTAAGTCTAGGACATCCTGCTCTGGCCCACTGTAGCCCCCAGTAAGTCTAGGACATCCTGCTCTGCCCCACTGTAGCCCCCAGTAAGTCTAGGACATCCTGCTCTGCCCCACTTTAGCACCCCAGTAAGTCTAGAACATCCTGCTCTGGCCCCCTGAAGCCCCCAGTAAGTCTAGGACATCCTGCTCTGCCCCACTGTAGCCCCCAGTAAGTCTAGGACATCCTGCTCTGCCCCACTGTAGCCCCCAGTAAGTCTAGGACATCCTGCTCTGCCTCACTGTAGCCCCCCAGTAAGTCTAGAACATCCTGCTCTGGCCCACTGAAGCCCCCCAGTAAGTCTAGGACATCCTGCTCTGGCCCACTGTAGCCCCCAGTAAGTCTAGGATATCCTGCTCTGCCCCACTGCAGCCCCCAGTAAGTCTAGGATATCCTGCTCTGCCCCACTGTAGCCCCCAGTAAGTCTAGGATACCCTGCTCTGCCCCACTGTAGTCCCTAGTAAGTCTAGGATATCCTGCTCTGCCCCACTGTAGCCCCCCAGTAAGTCTAGGACATCCTGCTCTGGCCCACTGTAGCCCCCAGTAAGTCTAGAACATCCTGCTCTGCCCCACTGTAGCCCCCAGTAAGTCTAGGACATCCTGTTCTGGCCCACTGTAGCCCCCAGTAAGTCTAGGACATCTTGCTCTGGACCACTGTAGCCCCCAGTAAGTCTAGGACATCCTGCTCTGCCCCACTGTAGCCCCCAGTAAGTCTAGGACATCCTGCTCTGCCCCACTGTAGCCCCCAGTAAGTCTAGGACATCCTGCTCTGCCCCACTGTAGCACCCTAGTAAGTCTAGAACATCCTGCTCTGCCCCACTGTAGCCCCCCAGTAAGTCTAGGACATCCTGCTCTGGCCCACTGAAGCCCCCCAGTAAGTCTAGGACATCCTGCTCTGCCTCACTGTAGCCCCCAGTAAGTCTAGGACATCCTGCTCTGGCCCACTGAAAACCCCCATAAGTCTAGGACATCCTGCTCTGCCCCACTGTAGCCCCCAGTAAGTCTAGAACATCCTGCTCTGCCCCACTGTAGCCCCCCAGTAAGTCTAGGACATCCTGCTCTGGCCCACTGAAAACCCCCAATAAGTCTAGGACATCCTGCTCTGCCCCACTGTAGCCCCCAGTAAGTCTAGAACATCCTGCTCTGCCCCACTGTAGCCCCCCAGTAAGTCTAGGACATCCTGCTCTGCCCCACTGTAGCCCCCAGTACGTGTAGGACATCCTGCTCTGCCCCACTGTAGCCCCCAGTAAGTCTAGAACATCCTGCTCTGGCCCACTGTAGCCCCCAGTAAGTCTAGGATATCCTGCTCTGCCCCACTGCAGCCCCCAGTAAGTCTAGGATGTCCTGCTCTGCCCCACTGTAGCCCCCAGTAAGTCTAGGATACCCTGCTCTGCCCCACTGTAGCCCCCAGTAAGTCTAGGATATCCTGCTCTGCCCCATTGTAGCCCCCCAGTAAGTCTAGGACATCCTGCTCTGGCCCACTGTAGCCCCCAGTAAGTCTAGAACATCCTGCTCTGCCCCACTGTAGCCCCCAGTAAGTCTAGGACATCCTGTTCTGGCCCACTGTAGCCCCCAGTAAGTCTAGGACATCCTGCTCTGGCCCACTGTAGCCCCCAGTAAGTCTAGGACATCCTGCTCTGCCCCACTGTAGCCCCCAGTAAGTCTAGGACATCCTGCTCTGCCCCACTGTAGCCCCCAGTAAGTCTAGGACATCCTGCTCTGCCCCACTGTAGCACCCCAGTAAGTCTAGAACATCCTGCTCTGCCCCACTGTAGCCCCCCAGTAAGTCTAGGACATCCTGCTCTGGCCCACTGAAGCCCCCCAGTAAGTCTAGGACATCCTGCTCTGCCCCACTGTAGCCCCCAGTAAGTCTAGGACATCCTGCTCTGCCCCACTGTAGCCCCCAGTAAGTCTAGGACATCTTGCTCTGGCCCACTGAAGCCCCCCAGTAAGTCTAGGACATCCTGCTCTTCCCCACTGTAGCCCCCCAGTAAGTCTAGGCCATCCTGCTCTGCCCCACTGTAGCCCCCCAGTAAGTCTAGGATATCCTGCTCTGCCCCACTGTAGCCCCCCAGTAAGTCTAGGACATCCTGCTCTGGCCCACTGTAGCCCCCAGTAAGTCTAGGACATCCTGCTCTGCCCCACTGTAGCCCCCAGTAAGTCTAGGACATCCTGCTCTGGCCCCCTTAAGCCCCCAGTAAGTCTAGGACATCCTGCTCTGGCCCACTGAAGCCCCCCAGTAAGTCTAGGACATCCTGCTCTGGCCCACTGTAGCCCCCAGTAAGTCTAGGACATCCTGCTCTGCCCCACTGTAGCCCCCAGTAAGTCTAGGACATCCTGCTCTGCCCCACTTTAGCACCCCAGTAAGTCTAGAACATCCTGCTCTGGCCCCCTGAAGCCCCCAGTAAGTCTAGGACATCCTGCTCTGCCCCACTGTAGCCCCCAGTAAGTCTAGGACATCCTGCTCTGCCCCACTGTAGCCCCCAGTAAGTCTAGGACATCCTGCTCTGCCTCACTGTAGCCCCCCAGTAAGTCTAGAACATCCTGCTCTGGCCCACTGAAGCCCCCCAGTAAGTCTAGGACATCCTGCTCTGGCCCACTGTAGCCCCCAGTAAGTCTAGGACATCCTGCTCTGCCCCACTGTAGCCCCCAGTAAGTCTAGGACATCCTGCTCTGGCCCACTGAAGCCCCCCAGTAAGTCTAGGACATCCTGCTCTGCCCCACTGTATCCCCCCAGTAAGTCTAGGACATCCTGCTCTGCCCCACTGTAGCCCCCAGTAAGTCTAGGACATCCTGCTCTGCCCCACTGTAGCCCCCAGTAAGTCTAGGACATCCTGCTCTGCCCCCCTGTAGCCCCCCAGTAAGTCTAGGACATCCTGCTCTGCCCCACTGTAGCCCCACCAGTAAGTCTAGGACATCCTGCTCTGGCCCATCTCTTCATAATCAACCCTTCACTCTTCTCCCAGTTCCCCTCAAACAACAGAAGAGCCATGCTAACCTCCGCCACATCTCCCTCCCTCTTGACAAACACTGTCACATCATCAGCATAAGCCAATACTGAACTGAACCCCACCTACTCTACCCGGAACTGGCATCCCCTGCAGCCTCTCCCTCAGCCTACACAGCAGTGGTTATATGGCTAGACAGTAGAGCTGACTCGAGAGTGGACACACCTGTCTAATCCCTCTCCTAACTGGGACTGGCCGGCTCAGCCCACCCCCCACATTTACCATAACTGAAGCCCCAGAGGACAATGATCTAAACCCGCTACCCAGGCCAAACGCTTTCATGTTCCTAAACAGATAGGCATGACACACTTTCAAAAGATGTTTCTAGATCAATAGAAATGCGTCCAAGATCCTGATCATACATCCTAGTGAGGTCTATGAGGGAGGGAGGGAGGGAGGGAGGGAGGGAGGGAGGGAGGGAAAGCAGGTGCATGGAAAATTGATCAGACATACTGTAAATATACAGATGAGCAACATACAGTAATTGAAATGAGAAAGTGTATTTTTTATATACAGGGCATTGGTACAGATGAGGAGGGTTTGCTAGAGATTCTGTGCACCAGGTCACCCAAGGTGCTTGCCAACATCACCTCTACCTACAAGGAGCGTAAGTTACAACAGTTCAAGGATAATTATAAAGACATCATTATCTATATCGCTGCAATCCCTTCATAACGTCGCATGGCAGAATTGTTCTTCCATCAATACAGTTCTACTATGATATGTTCTAATGAGGTATTCACCAAAGTATTCAGAGGCCAAATAATGTCCCCCTAACTTCACGTGGTGTGTGTTTTTAGAGTATAATAAGGATCTAGAGACGGACCTGAAGGGTGAGACCAGTGGGGACTTTGCCAAACTCGTCCTGGCCTTACTCAAGGTAAACCTTTTTCCCTCTCCCCTCCCTGACAAAAATCCTCTCCACTGGAGCCTAAGACACCAACATGTTACACTTATTAGAAGATCCTCTGTAAGATTGTCTGCTAAATGACTCAATTGTACATTTTAAATAGGCAAACAATAGAATTAGAAATGTTTAGAAATACTTATCTTGATCCCACTCTCTTCCTCTCTATTCCTCTACTTCTACACACTCAATAGAAGAAAAAGGTATTAGGAATGGTGCAAAGAGACACAGAGGTACGTACGGTGTATAAAGCACTAGTGTACTGCACCGTGTATTTTTGAGTGATCAAGCTGTGTGTGTGTGGGTGTGTGTCTGTCTGTTTAATCTTATGTGCTTGTGACTGAGCAGGCTCTCTCTGAAGCTATCAATCAGGCGAAGGCAGATCCTGGACCATGGATCACCATTCTGACTACCAGAGACTCTGAACATCTTAACAAAGGTGTGTGTGTGTGTGTGTGTGTGTGTGTGTGTGTGTGTGTGTGTGTGTGTGTGTGTGTGTGTGTGTGTGTGTGTGTGTGTGTGTGTGTGTGTGTGTGTGTGTGCGTGGTTTTACTGTGTATGCGTGTGTGTGAGCCTTTTTTTAGATTGAACTTTATGTAATATTGTTGTGTTGTGTGTGTGTGTGTGTGTGTGTGTGTGTGTGTGTGTGTGTGTGTGTGTGTGTGTGTGTGTGTGTGTGTGTGGTTTTACTGTGTATGCGTGTGTGTGGGCCTTTTTTTAGATTGAACTTTATGTAATATTGTTGTGTTGTGTGTGCAGTGTTCGTCAATTTGGAGAGTGAGAAGCAAGAGACAGTGGATGAAGCAATAGAGAAAGCATTCAGTGGAGATGTGAGACTTGGGCTGAAAACATTGGGTAAAACACTGGAATGTGGGTGTGCATCCCCGTGTGTGTGCCATGTGTTTCATGTGTACATTCAAATGTGTACGTCTACCTTAAATCATATGCTTACATCATTACTAATGAAATGGATGTCCAGTGAAAACAGTTATGCGTCCACAAGCAACAGAGCACAGAGTGCACTGTACATACAGTAGAGGGATGTGAATATGTGCAGGGACTCACACACAAAGGATCACTAACCTTTCTCTCTGATAACAGTGCGTTGCGTACAGAGTCCAAACCTCTACCTGGCTCAGAGACTGGAGACCATGAAGGTAAGCGTCAACATGTTCAGAACGCATGAGTCCGTCTGTCTGTCCGTCTGTCTGTCTTTGGGGGTGTTTGGTTTTCCGTTTGGTTTTCCGTTGTGTTTGATTGGTTAAACTCTGTTTGTTCCCTCCAGTCAGCCACAGTCCAGGGGGTGATGGTGTCCCACAGCGAGGAGGATCTGCTATGTGTGAGAGTGACTTATCTCAGACAGACAGGCACCTCACTCTATACAGCCCTACAGGTCAGACACACACACACACACACACACACACACACACACACACACACACACACACACACACACACACACACACACACACACACACACACACACACACACACACACACACACACAATCATGTGTACACTGTATGTGTACCCAGTGGTGTAGTGGGGTCTACAGGCATGTATACCCACTTTTTTTTAAAATTGGGCATTGCCTATACTCACGTCTTAATCCCCACTGATGCGTATCAAAGTATTGTAGTAGAGGTATACACCGTATCATATATTATATTACGGGTGACAGTTTTAGTGCTCATCAATGCATTCTCTACCAGAACCATTGGTTGGCCCTCTTTGATGTCACGAAGGTTAATACATTGCTATGTTTTCCCACTGTACCTAACAGCAAAACTAAACTTTAGACATATGAGTTACCACCCCCGGTCTCAGGGATGGTTAACTCTGGAAATGTATTTGGTCTCTACTGAGTTAAATAAGCTTTTAGTTTTCTTGCACCTTATCTGTGGAACAATCTTCAAATGTTCTTAAATTTGAGGTTCTGGTGCCTGTAGGGCAATTCAGAAAGCTGATTGAGGATGTTATTACTGATGAATGTGTTGCATTTTGTATTTGTATTTTGATGTGTGTATTTTCTGTCATTTCTGTAATTCAGGGCTCATCTGTAAAAGAGACCCTGGTCTCAGTATGACTCCCTGATAAAATAAAGGTTAAATCAACAAAATATATTATGTAGAACAATAGAGAAATCATGCATGAAATAGCCTACGCAAATGCAGCTCACAAACCCTTCTTCTCTGTACGTAGGGTTTTCAGCCCTTACATCACCCACTATTGACTTCATGTGAACTACAGATGTAGGAGCTTACTTTTGGATTTGATTTGATCACTCATTTGAGGTTTTAAAAAAGGCTTCTAAAGTTTATAAATACCATTTTGGAAATTCAGACTTGATGAGTCAACCCCTACAAAAATATCCATTAATTATAATCCACATAATAATTCACATTTCCTGTTGCTGCAGGATTATTTTCCTGCTGAAGTAAACTAGCTCCAATTAAGATCCTACATCTGTACAATTCCGACGCTGTGTATTACGTTTAGAAACGTCAATAATCATTGCTTTCAAACCGTTTTTTTAAACATATGCTGATATGCCTCTTATCTTTCATATCAGAGAGAAATACGATTTCAAATAAAAAAGATTCACTTACTGTAGCAGTTTGGCAAAGAGCCACACGGCTGTTGTGCCTCCAGCCCGAAGAGCTACGCATCAGCTCAATTTCCTCTCAAGTTACCCCTCCCTTTTCTGATGCAAACTTCTCCAATGACGTCATCACGCTAGAGCAGGGCTGTCCATCCCTGTTCCTGGAGAGCTACCATCCTGTAGGTTTTCACTCCATCCCTCATCTAGTGCACCTCATTCTAATAATTAGCTGGTTGAAAAGCTGAATCAGGTTGGTTACAACTGGGTTTGGTTGGAGTGAAAACCTACAGGAGGGTAGCTCTCCAGGAACAGGGTTGGACAGCCCTGGGCTAGCGCATCCTATTGCATCCCAGAGCAAATCTAAACAGATATTGTCATTTATTCTAGGTTATATTAACTAGGTATTTTTTAGTTTTCCTCATAACATATTTTAGAATTTCTGTTTATTTATACTTGTCTTAATTTCTTGTTGTATATGTATTTTTGCATTCTTTAATGTCTTCCTCAACTAATTGCTGCACCTGGTCGTTCATCAGAGCCTTCAGTGGACCATGTGTTGTTCTCCAGGATGAAGCTGAAAAATAATTCCACAAAATCACAGTAGATTGTAATGCAATCATCAGGCAGTGAAGTATAGATGGAAAGTGTGTTAAGTAAAATGGAACTGATTTCATTTCTTCTGTAAGATACATCTGAAATATGTTCAAATGAATGGCAAAGAGAAATGCTGTTGTCATAAATCCTATCTGATGTACACTACCGTTCAAAAGTTTGGGGTCACTTAGAAATGTCCTTGTTTTTGGAAGAAAAGCATTAGAATTAGAAATTAGAATAATTAGAAAGTAAGTCCAATATGGGCATATATAGTTTGAAAATGTAAGGATGAAGTAATTATGACTTTGTGGCTGTGTTAACTAGTGATGGCCGCGCAACAAGGATGGTCTACCAGTCTCTTAACATCCAATTTGTGAGAGTGAAAACCTGAAAGAAATATAGGACAAAGTATATTTTTCTCACACAGGGCGCCTTTCCTTCACCGGGCTGGCCATTTGGGAAATTCTGTGCAGAATTAGAGTATACCCACTTCTCCAGGCACCACTACACCACTGTGTGTACCCACCCACCAGATGTAATGCACATTTAGACTCCCACATGTACACATACTTATCTGCATGCCAGTAGCACACCTGATTGAGGAACGAAAAACAAAATATATGTATTTATTTCCAGTAACAAATACAGTAGAAATGCATGTCAATGAAAGTATCTATCTATAGTATCTCAACCAAGCAGTATAGCATTTTTTGAAATGTTCCAATGTTATTCAACAGAAACAATTCAAAGGAGATCACCTACAAGCACTGCTGGCAATCTGTCGATCTGAAGACTAAAGGAATGAGTTTTGTGTACAATTCACAGTAGCTCAGCCTATACATTACTATTCACATTTGAGTATTTACAGTATACAGATGTAGGATCTTAATTTGAGCCAGTTTGCTACAGCAAGAAAATAATCCTGCAACAACTGGATATGTGAATTGTTATGTGGATTATAATTAATACCAAATATTGTAGCGGTTGATACATTTTCGTAAGGAAAAATCAAGTCTGAAATCAAGTGAAAATTACAAACTTCAGAAGTCTTTTTAAACCGCAAATACACTACAAGTTTTACATTCCCTGCATTGCAGGAAAGTTCTCCTTCAACACGGTGATCAAATTAAGATCCTACATCTGTATTGCTCTATGTTCATTCCTACACGGTAATACAAGAAAATAAAACGTTGTCCTATTGCTAATGCTCATAATGCCTAATATGACAGTAAAGTCACACCTTCTACTCATTTTTTCTATCATTCCTTGAAGTGTACTTTAATCTGAAGTGTACTTCCATACTTTTATGAAAATAAAAATTGGATTACAATCAAGTATATTTTCCACAACATTCATTCCTTCAAACCAGTGCATTTAAAAAACAAACAGACAAAAATACGTCTAAAAGGGCAGTGGAGGCAAGTTCCCAAAACCGGCAACAAATATCTGCCGGTCACCCTTTTGTGACTATTTACAACAAATTCAAGTTTAAGAACAACTTGCTTCTCCCCTAATATGTCCAAATGCAAAGATTAACCTCTAACATGAAACGTCAATGACTGCTGTTCCAGTAGAGGAAAATCCATACTTCCAGATACATATTTGCTTTGCTCATTAGCTTTGGTTTCATTCATGGCCAGTCAGTCTATTTAGCCTGAGCAATACAAACTCCAGGCCAGGGGGGGGGTGCACCGCTTAGAACCACAAGGTGTAGAGCAGAGGAGGCACCACAGAACACAACAGAGATGCTCTGGTTGCTGGTCTGCCACTTGGTGTGATGGGTGGGACATGTGCTGCTGTTGTAGGAGCAGTGGTTGTAGTAGGAGCAGGAGCAGGAGCAGCGGTTGTAGTAGGAGCAGGAGCAGCAGTTGTAGTAGGAGCAGGAGCAGAGGTTCTAGGAGCAGGAGCAGCCATTGCGGGAGCAGCCGTTGTTGGAGCAGCCGTTGTTGGAGCAGCCGTTGTTGGAGCAGCCATTGCAGGAGTAGCGGTTGCATTAGTATTCTGAATACAGAGAATGATAGAAGAAACAATTGAGTCAATGTGGACTGCAAATTATTCTTAAAGGGACATTTCACTCATAAATTAAGATTTGTCAGATGTTTTCAGACCCCAAAAGTAGACTCGTGTCAAGATGATTGTGTGGATCTGGCTATAGGCCTCAATCCCAAATGAATGGATTAGCACTGTCTAATTCCCTAGATTTCCTGGTTTTATTCGGTGCTCATCTTTTCCATTCATTTGAAATGGAGGCGCAGAGCTGGATCTACACAACCAATGTCATTGGACATAGTTTCGTCTTGACATTAAACTACTTTAGAGGTCAGAAAAAGTCTAACAAACTTTCATTTGAAAGTGCAATGTCCCTTTAAAACTTTAATCCTTAGCTGCTCGATCCATTTTTGGACTTATGAATGGATGATATATACCCATTGATTCTTGAAGAAAATAACTTATAAAGGCCTCATGAGCTTAGGGCTCTATTCAGTCTGGATCGCTGAAACGTTACAGATTGCGCTCTAGAAATGTGAAAGGTCATTTCCGATGGAGACGACGATGTGCAGCGTTTCCAGTGAATGCAGTCTCCGCTAATGCGGGAACGTTGCCTTTCCATTTCAATCACACTGTGAAAAAATAACCTCACACACAATGTCAACAAAACAAAGGAGATGATCGTGGACTTCAGGAAACAGCAGAGGGAGCAGCCCCCTATCCAAATTGACGGGACAGTAGTGTAGAAGGTGGAAAGTTTTAAGTTCCTCGGCGTACACATCACGGACAAACTGAAATGGTCCAAACACACAGACAGTGTGGGGAAGAAGGCACAGCAGCCTCTTCAACCTCAGGAGGCTGAAGAAATTCGGTTTGTCACCAAAAACACTCACAAACTTTTACAGATGCATAATCGAGAGCATCCTGTCGGGCTGTATCACCGCCTGGTACAGCAACTGCTCCACCCACAACCGCAAGGCTCTCCAGAGGGTAGTGAGGTCTGCACAACGCATCACCGGGGGCAAACTACCTGCCCTCCAGGACACACACCTACACCACCCGATGTCACAGGAAGGCCAAAAAGATCATCAAGGATAACAACCACCCGAACCACTGCCTGTTCACCCCGCAATCATCCAGAAGGCGAGGTCAGTACAGGTGCATCAAAGCTGGGACCGAGAGACTGAAAAACAGCTTCTATCTCAAGGCCATCAGACTGTTAAACAGCCATCACTAACATTGAGTGGCTGCTGCCAACATACTGACTCATCTCTAGCCACTTTAATAATTAAAAATTGGATGTAATAAATGTATCACTAGCCACTATAATCAATACCACTTTATATAATGTTTACATACCCTACATTACTCATCTCATATGAATATACTGTACTCTATACTATCTACTGCATCTTGCCTATGCCGTTCGGCCATCGCTCATCCATGTATTATTATATATATATTCTTATTCATTCCTTTATACTTGTGTGTGTATAAGGTAGTTGTTGTGAACTTGTTAGAGTACTTGTTAGATATTACTGCATGGTCGGAACTAGAAGCACAAGCATTTCGCTACACTCGCATTAACATCTGCTAACCATGTGTATGTGACAAATAACATTTGAATTGATTTGTCTATGTATACAGAGATGGTCCTCAGTGTACATAGAGTCTATGTCCTGAACACACCAAGTTCCTCTGGTTCCAGGAAGATTGTGTGTGGGTGTGGGTGTGGGTGTGGGTGTGGGTGTTTTCCCGGCAGTTTCGGCCGACATATCATGTCAGTGTACAAAACAGCAGCGTCAAGGTTCAGCGCTTATCGCTTTGAGTGTTTTACACCACCTTTCCATTACTCTTCACTCTGTTTTTGTTGATGGAAAATCTTAATTTGGGTAAATGTAGAAATAAATATCATACTGATAATTGCTAAAACAAACATGGTCCAGGGGCAATGATGTTGCTTAGCAGATTCCTTAGCACCATATCACACAAATTACTTCTAATTTGGGACATCATTCTTTGATTAAAAGGTCTATTTTTATTACAGAAATTGCCAAATACCAAATCACTTTTTAAAGCAGTCCCACTTGCAGTCTACAGTATATACCAGTTGAAGTCGGAAGTTTACATACACTTAGGTCGAAGTCATTAAAACTCGCTTTTCAGCCACTCCGCAAATTTCTTGTAAACAAACTATTGTTTTGGCAAGTCGGTTAGGACATCTACTTTGTGCATGACACAAGTAATTTTTCCAACAATTGTTTACAGACAGATTATTTCACTTATAATTCACAGTATCACAATTCCAGTGGGTCAGAAGTTTATATACACTAAGTTGACTGTGCCTTTAAACAGGTTGGAAAATTCCAGAAAATTATGTCATGGCTTTAGAAGCTTCTGATAAGCTAATTGACATCATTTGAGTCAACTGGAGGTGTACCTTTGGATGTATTTCAAGGCATACCTTCAAACTCAGTGCCTCTTTGCTTGACATCATGGGAAAATCTAAAGAAATCCGCCAAGACCTCAGCAAAAATATTGTAGACCTCCACGAGTCTGGTTCATCCTTGGGAGCAATTTCCAAATGCCTGAAGGTACCACGTTTATCTGTACAAACAATAGTACGCAAGTATAAACACCATGGGACCAGCCGTCATACCGCTCAGGAAGGAGACGCATTCTGTCTCCTAGAGATGAACGTACTTTGGTGCGAAAAATGCAAATCAATCCCAGAACATCGGCAAAGGACCTTGTGAAGATGCTGGAGGAAACAGGTACAAAAGTATCTATATCCACAGTAAAACGAGTCCTATATCGACACAACCTTAAAGGCCGCTCAGCAAGGAAGAAGCGACTGCTCCAAAACCACCATAAAAAGCCAGACTACGGTTTGCAACTGCACATGGGAACAAAGATCGTACTTTTTGGAGAAATGTCCTCTGGTCTGATGAAACAAAAATAGAACTGTTTGGCCATAATGACCGTCGTTATGTTTGGAGGAAAAAGGGGGAGGCTTGCAAGCCAAAGAACACCATCCCAACCGTGAAGCACGGGGGTGGCAGCATCATGTTGTGGAGGTGCTTTGCTGCAGGAGGGACTGGTGCACTTCACAAAATAGATGACATCATGAGGTAGGAAAATTATGTGGACATATTGAAACAACATCTCAAGACATCAGTCAGGAAGTTAAAACTTGGTTGCAAATATGTCTTCCAAATGGACAATGATCCTAAGCGTACTTCCAAAGTTGTGAAAAAATGGCTTAAGGACAGCAAAGTCAAGGTATTGGAGTGGCCATCACAAAGCCCTAACCTCAATCCTATAGAAAATGTGTGGGCAGAACTGAAAAAGCATGTGCGAGCAAGGAGGTCTACAAACCTGACTCAGTTACACCAGCTCTGTCAGGAGGAATGGGCCGAAATTCACCCAACATATTGTTGGAAGCTTGTGGAAGGCTACCCGAAATGTTTGACCCATGTTAACCTATTTAAAGGCAATGCTACCAAATACTAATTGAGTGTATAAAAACTTATGTGATGAAAATAAATAAATAATTCTCTCTACTATTATTCTGACATTTCACATTCTTAAAATTGTCACAAGCGTCGTAATGAACAGACCAAAGCGCAGCGTGTTGAGTGCTCATTCTTAATTTATTTTATGAGAACACTTAAACAGCAAAATAACAACGACCAACAGTTCCGTCAGGTAAAACAACTAAACGGAAAATAACCACCCACAAAACCCAAAGGAAAACAGCCTGCCTAAGTATGGCTTCCAATCACAGACAACGAAAGACACCTGCCTCTGATTGGAAACCATACTCGGCCAAACATAGAAAACGAAGCATAGAAAATGAAAACTAGAACAAATTCCCCTTGAACCAAAAAACCCCAAAACACACAAAACAACCCCCCTGCCACACCCTGACCATTCTACTATGGCAAATGACCCTTTTCACTGGTCAGGATGTGACAAAAATAAATTGGTGATCCTAACTGACCTAAGACAGGGAATTTGTACTAGGATTAAATGTCAGGAATTGCGAAAAACTGAGTTTAAATGTATTTGGCTAAGGTGTATGTAAACTTCCGACTTCAACTGTGGGATCCATAAATAACCACACCAGACCTAGGCTATCAAAGACCATTAGTCCCACTAACAACTTGTGCCCCCTTCTCTATGACGTCTGTTGAATGGACAATCTACTATATCTTCTCACACATCATGCATAAAACAACAACATTTATTCTTACTCTTCCTTCACCTCAATATACCCATGAGTTGTGTCCCGCCACCCGCCAACCCCTCTTTTGCGCTACTGCTACTCTCTGTTCATCATATATGCATAGTCACTTTAACCATATTTACATGTACATACTACCTCAATCAGCCTGACTAACCGGTGTCTGTATGTAGCCTCGCTACTTTTATAGCCTCACTACTGTATATAGCCTCTGCTGTTTTTCAATGTCTTTTTACTGTTGTTTTTATTTCTTTACTTGCCTATTGTTCATACCTTTTTTGAACTATTGGTTAAAGCCTGTAAGTAAGCATTTCACTGTAAGGTCTACACCTGTTGTATTCGGTGCACGTGACAAATAAACTTTGATTTGAGTTATTTTGTTTTGCCTAGACCATAAACCTTGTTTTCAAAATCTATATTTTATAGCTTGTTTTATTAAACATTTTAGTTCCCGTCAGTATTTGAAACTGCATCCGCTGTATTTTAAACTGCATCCTCGTCTGATAGACTTCCCGGTAGTGACGTTGCAGCGTCACTGCAAAGATTACCGTGTCACATCTGCTGGATTGTATGGGGATAAAGTTAAAGTCTGAAGAAGACTTTTTATAATATCGGGCTTCCTCTTACCAGACAGTTGATATAGCAGCTGAGGTCAGACATGTTATACAGAAGAGCAACGAAGACCTAGAATTTCTCCCAAATGACTTCCCATCTCCGCCCTGAATTTCACGGTCAAAATGAAATACATCATTCTATATTTAGGTCATATATGCCCATAATCCACTGTATATTTAGATCAGGTATGCCTACAATGTGCTTTTGAGATATTGTTCAGTTTGGTAGAGTGGAATTACTCTTCGAGTTGTCATTACAGGAAACAGTGACATGTCACAACCACAAACTACTGTAATAGCGCCTCATAAAACATAAATTGGCCCATTAGGTCCATAACAACCTGATAACAGCATGAAAGTATGCTATTGTTTGATGTGTTTTATTGAAGTGAGGAGACATTTACCGGTAAGGGGGAAGTAGATAGTTTAATAATTGTCTTTTGGCTTTGGAAAGTGTACTCCGTGACAATGCACAACAACAAGACAGTATTGTCGTTGTAGTGTATATTTTCTGTGGAAATGGAGCCCATATACCCTTTCTTTTGTTCCTCTCTTTAGAACTCAATGTGAGCGTACCACCCACTTAACCCCTCTTTTGTTCCTCTCTTTAGAACTCAATGTGAGCGTACCACCCACTTAACCCCTCTTTTGTTCCTCTCTTTAGAACTCAATGTGAGCGTACCACCCACTTAACCCCTCTTTTGTTCCTCTCTTTAGAACTCAATGTGAGCGTACCACCCACTTAACCCCTCTTTTGTTCCTCTCTTTAGAACTCAATATGAGCGTACCACCCACTTACCACCTCTTTTGTTTCTCTCTTTAGAACTCAATGCACCCTATTTCCTTGTTTCTTTATTATACCATGCAGAAATAGATTAACAAATACACTGAGTGTACAAAATTGAGTTGCATCCACTTTTGCCTTCAGAACAGACTCAATTCGTCGGGGCATGGACAAGGTGCCCTAAGCTTTCCACATGAATGCTGCCCCACAGTTGTGTCAAGTTGGATGGATGTCATCCAGGAAAAGGTGGCTACTTTGAAGATTCTCAAATATAAAATATATTTGGATTTGTTTAACACTTTTTTTGGTTACTACATGATTCCATATGTGTTATTTCACAATTTTGATGTCTTCACTATTATTCTACAATGTAGAAAATAGTAAAAATGAAGAAAAACCCTTCTAATACTTTGACCGGTGGTGTATATCATGGAAAGAGCAGGTGTTCCTAATGTTTGTACACTGGGGTATAAGCCTGATAAGATGATAAACCTTATCATAGTTAAAGATGATACACCTTTTTATAGTTAGTTTTGCGTCTTTCTGTATCTGGATTGATAAGTGTAGTCACACTGTATGTGATAGATTTTGATAATACTTACATTGTTAATTCATAACTTTATCTTAAATTAGATTAGAATATATTTATTTTTCCTTTGAAGGAACTTTTGGAGTGGACACTTTTTAAACACTGACCTTAAAGTGCCCTAAAAAGCTAAACAATGGAACTGATATTAATATTAATAGCAAGAGCAATTCAGATAAACCTATTTACTGTGATAAAAGATCATATTTTTAATAAAATACATGATACATGAATATGTAAATATTTAGCTGGGTCACATAGCAATACGAAAAAAAAGCACATTTTATTTGGGTACTGATCAACATTTGTACTATGAGAAAATAAATCATTCACAATTTGTATAGTTAGCTATTTTGTTCAAAGGAACTCACAGCTTGAATGATTATAAAACATTCATATATTTTAGGCATTGCAATATACCTTATCAACCAGAGTATGTTAATTATGCATCTTGAAATACACAGAAGACACACAAACCTCAAGGGCATTGTAAAAACACATTGTCAGAGAAAAGAGAAAGCTGTAAAGATCATTCTCCAGTGCCCTTCATTCAGTTTCCAACACGCTCTCAGGATGTGACTCTTGTCGTCGAGGTGGCGATCATTGCCATCGTGAACGCAGGATCAGGGTGGCTGTCGAACCAAACAGTAGAGTCAGGGAGTAACTGAAGACATGGCTTCCCCCTGCTGGTGTGGTGAGAGTGGTTGGCAATGTGGCTTTTGTTTCGGCAGTTGTTGGTCCAATTGTAGAATTATTTAGGTCAGTTGTTTGTCCTATTGTAGAATGATGTTGGTCAGTTGTTGATCGTATTGTAGAATTATTTTGGTCAATTGTTGGTCGTATTGTAGAATTGTTTTGGTCATTTGATGATCCGATTGTAGAATTATGTTTCTCAGTTGTTGGTGTTGTAGAACTCTGTTGGTTAAAATTGAATAATTTACATTAGGCTACATATTAATTCACCCATGTTTGAAACTGAAATGAATTAGGGACAGTTTGAAATTCGCTGGGGTGGTATAATTTCTTCCATCCTAGCCAAATGACATCGCGTTGCTATTGATCAATCGAAGCTCACTATAGTTTCCAGACCCTACTGGATTGGCTGTTGATACCTAGCATTACAAGCCTGCTTGCTAGCACCAACATGAAGGTGAAGCTAGCGTATAGTGGATCACTGCTGTTATTCACTACACTTTTCCAAGCGCTTACTATACCACAGGTCAACATAGTCTACCAGTCTGACTGTCTATCTTGCCCTCTATCCACCATTAGGTCCACTTAGAGTCACATCTCCCCATCTTTCATCCTTTCTTTCTCTTTCTCCCCCTGCAGAGCATTGCTAAGAGAGTGGGATGCTAATGAGTTTAAAACATGTTCAGCTATTATTACTGAGTTAGGTTTAAGTACATTACCTGTGCCATGGTGGAGGCCAGCAGGGCCAGTGTGCAGAGTCCCAGAACTAGGTTCTTCATATTGCAGAGAGGTGAGGTGTCTTATGGGTCAGATACTAGAGGAAACTGCTGTCCTGGGTTAGTCCTGGGTCTACAATCCTGGGTTTGCTATCCTTGGTCTGATCTGGCTGTGTAGAGTCTGACTACAGCTGAGGGTGAGCCAGGTCTTATATAGCGTCCATCCAGGAAACAACCTTGGCCAGCCCACATTACAGAACGGGAGCCGCCCATGAATGCAAAGTTGCCAAAGCCTTGCCCATTAATTCGCAGACAACATTTCTCTGTATTTCATCTGTAAACATTTGTGATTAAAGAAGATGTATGATTGTGCAACATCAAAGGAGGTCCATGCAAACAAAACTATATATTTATTTCTCTAAAACAACGTTGGAGGCGGCTTATGGTAGAGAAATTAACATACAACTGTCTGGCAATAGCTCTGGTAAACATTCCTGCAGTCAGCATGCCAATTACACGCTCCATCAAAACTTGAGATAACTGTGGCATTGTGTGGTGTGACAAAACTGAACATTTTAGAGAGGCCTTTTATTGATCCCAGCACAAGGTGCACCTGTGTAATGATCATGCTGTTTAATCTTGATATGCCACATCTGTCAGGTGGATGGATTATTTTGGCAAATGAGAAATGCTCACTAACGGGGATGTAAACAAATTTGTGCACAACATTTTAGAGAAATATTATTTTTGTGCGTATGGAACATTTCAGTGATGGGACTTTACATGTTGCGTTTATGTTTTTGTTCAGTATAAAAGGAAAAAGGAAAATGCCATTATACTGGGAAAGATGGGTTAATCTGTGGACATCGGAGGGTTGGAGTTAAGATCAGAATGAATGATGAATTGGTCCCTGCAGCCCAAAACACGCTGCCACAATACCCACAGGCAGAGGGAAAAAACACCTGCACCTCAGAACAAACACAATGACGAAAAATAATCACGCACAAAGAACAAACCTACACAGAACGACTAAATAACCCTCCCCCACTAATGAACTAATACTAAACAGGTGCCAACTAAACTAGACCTGACCAACAGAAAATAAAAGAGGATCGGTGGCAGCTAGTAGGCCGGCGACGCCGAGCGCCGCCCGGGCGAGGAGGGGCGCCACCTTCCGTCGATGTTGTGACAGTACACCCCCCCCCCCCCCCGCCCCCTTGACGCGCGGCTCCCGCAGCACGCCGACGCCGGCCTCGAGGACGCCCCGGAGGGCGAGGCGCAGGGCAATCCAGATGGAGGCTGTGGAACCAAAATGTCCTCCACCGGTACCCAGCACCTCTCCTCCGGACCGTACCCCTCCCAGTCCACGAGGTACTGCAGTCCCCTTACCCGGCGCCTGGAGTCCAAGATGGACCGGACTGTGTACGCCGGGGCCCCCCCAATGTCCAGGGGGGGGCGGGGGGACCTCCTGTACCTCAGCGTCCTGCAGCGGACCAGCTACCACCGGCCTGAGGAGAGACACATGAAATGAGGGGTTAATACGATAATAAGAGGGAAGCTGTAACCTGTAACACACCTTGTTTATTCTCCTCAGGACTTTAAATGGCCCCACAAACCGCGGACCCAGTTTCCGGCAGGGCAGGCGGAGGGGCAGGTTCCGGGTCGAGAGCCAGACTCTCTCCCCCGGGGTAAACACGGGGGCCTCACTGCGGCGACGTTCTGCGCTCTCCTTCTGTCGTCCCCTGGCCTGTTCAATGGATTCTTGAATGGCGTTCCAGGTCTCCTTAGAGCGCTGGACCCAGTCCTCTACCGCAGGGGCCTTTGTCTGGCTCTGATGCCAGGGCACCAGGACCGGCTGGTAACCCAACACACACTGGAAAGGTGATAGGTTGGTAGAGGAGTGGCGGAGAGAGTTCTGGGCCATCTCGGCCCATGGCACGAACCTCGCCCACTCCCCTGGCCGGTCCCGGCAGTAGGACCGCAGAAACCTGCCCACATCCTGATTAATCCTCTCTACCTGCCCATTACTCTCGGGGTGGAAACCTGAGGTCAAACTGACCAAAACCCCCAGTCACTCCATAAACGCCCGCCACACCTGGGACATGAACTGGGGACCTCGATCAGAGACGATGTCCTCAGGCACCCCGTAGTGACGGAAGATGTGGGTGAATAGAGCCTCTGTGGTCTTCAGGGACATAGGAAGACCGGGTAAAGGGAGCAGACGGCAGGACTTAGAGAACTGATCCACAACGACCAGGATCGTGGTGTTCCCCTGAGACGGCGCGAGATCGGTGAGGAAATCCACCGACAGGTGGGACCATGGTCGCTGTGGAACGGGGAGGGGCTGTAATTTCCCTCTAGGCAGGTGCCTAGGAGCCTTACACTGGGTGCACACCAAACAGGAGGAGACATAGCGCCTCACATCTTTCACCAAGGTGGGCCACCAGTATTTCCCACTAAGAACCGTCCGCTCAATCCCTGGGTGACCCGAGGAGGGTAACGTGTGCGCCCACCTGATCAACCAATCACGGACACAGAGCGGGACGTACTTACGACCCACGGGACCTTGAGGGGGAGTAGGTTCCGCCCGTAACGCCCGCTCGATGTCCGTATCCACCTCCCAGACCACCGGTGCCACCAAGCAGGAGGCTGGAAGTATGGGAGTGGGATCGGTGGACCGTTCCTCGGTGTCATGGAGATGAGACAGTGCGTCATCCTTAGTGTTCCGGGAACCTGGGATGTACGAGATTGTAAACTGGAATCTCGTAAAGAATATTGCCCACCTGGCTTGACGAGGGTTCAGTCTCCTTGCCGCCCGGATGTACTCCAGGTTACGGTGGTCGGTCCAGATGAGAAAAGGGTGTCGTGCCCTCTCAAGCCAATGTCTCCACACCTTCAGGGCTCTTACCACAGCCAGAAACTCCCTGTCCCCCACATCATAGTTATGCTCCACTGGGCTCAGCTTCTTAGAGAAGAAAGCACAGGGGCGAAGTTTGGGGGGGCGCGCCCGAGCACAGTGATAGCACGGCTCCCACCCCAGCCTCGGACGCATCCACCTCCACTATGAATGGCAAAGAGGGATCCGGGTGCGCCAGCACTGGAGCATCGGTAAACAGAGTCTTCAGCCGACTAAAAGCCCTGTCCGCCGACCACCGCAACCGCACCGGGCCCCCCTTCATCAGTGAGGTAATAGGAGCCGCCACCTGCCCAAAGCCCCGGATAAACCTCCGGTAGTAATTGGCAAACCCCAAGAACTGCTGCACCTCCTTCACCGTGGTGGGAGTCGGCCAATTACGCACGGTCGAAATGCGGTCACATTCTATCACCACCCCGGATGTGGAAATGCGATACCCAAGAAAAGAGACGGCTTGTTTGGAGAACTCACATTTCTCAGCCTTGACGTATAGGTCATGCTCCAACAGTCGCCCAAGCACTTTGCGCACCAGAGACACATGCGCGGCGCGGGTGGTGGAGTAGATCAGAATGTCGTCGATGTCCACCACCACACCCTGACCGAGCAGGTCCCGGAGAATCTTGTCCACAAAGGAATGGAAGACGGCGGGAGCATTCTTTAATCCATACGGCATGACCAGGTACTCATTATGGCCAGATGTGGTACTAAATGCAGTTTTCCACTCGTCCCCCTCTCGGATACGCACCAAATTGTACGCGCTCCTGAGATCCAGTTTCGTGAAGAAGCGCGCCCTGTGAAATGACTCCACCGCCGTGGCGATGAGAGGTAGCGGGTAGCTGAACCCCACCGTGATGGAATTTAGACCTCTATAGTCAATGCACGGGCGCAACCCCCCCTCCTTTTTCTTCACAAAAAAGAAGCTTGAGGAGACGGGTGATTTGGATGGACGAATGTATCCCTGCCTCAAGGACTCAGTGACGTATGTCTCCATAGACACTGTCTCCTCCTGAGACAGGGGATACACGTGACTCCGGGGAAGTGTAGCGTTCACCTGGAGGTTTATCGCACAGTCTCCTCGTCGATGGGGTGGTAATTGAGTCGCCTTCGTTTTACTGAAGGCGATAGCCAAATAGGCATACTCTGAGGGAATGTGCACGGTAGAGACTTGGTCTGGACTCTCCACCGTCGTCGCACCGATGGAAACCCCTAAACATCTGCCCGAGCACTCCTTCGACCACCCCTTAAGAGCCCTCTGTCTCCACGAAATCTTAGGGTTGTGAGTGGCTAGCCAGGGGATCCCTAGCACCACCGGAAATGCCAGGGAATCAATGAGAAAGAGACGGATACTCTCCTCATGACCCCCCTGCATTACCATGACCAGTGGCACAGTGACCTCCCTGACCAGCCCTGACCCTAGTGGTCGACTGTCTAAGGTGTGCACGGGGAAGGGTTGGTCTAACTGAACCAGGGGAATCCCTAAGTTACTGGCGACCCCACGGTCCATAAAACTCCCCACTGCACCTGAATCGACTAGCGCCTTAAACCGGGAGTGAGAGGAAAATTCAGGGAAGGAAACTAACACATACATGTGACTGACAGGGGGCTCTGGGTGAGACGGGTGCTGACTCACCTGAGATGTCGAAGGAGTGCTCTGCCTGCCGTCTGGACTCCCGGGCGAGCTCCTCCAGCACCGGTTGGCAGTGTGCCCTCTGTGACCACAGTGGGTGCAGGAGAGGGCTCCCCCTCCAGTCTTCCTGGCTGCAGCCCCCCCTATCTCCATAGGGGTGGGAGCAGGAGGGCTAGGAGGTGGAACGAGCAGGGCCCGGTTCGGACGCCCGCGGGCGGCCAGCAGGTTGTCCAGTCGGATGGACAGATCTATCAGCTGGTCCAGGGTGCTAGTGGTGTCCCGACAAGCTAATTCCTGGCGGACGTCCTCCCTCAAACTACAACGGTAGTGATCTATCAGGGCCCTCTCATTCCACCCCGCTTCAGCCGCCAGGGTCTGGAACTCTAAGGCAAAGTCTTGCGCGCTCCTCGTCTCATGTCTCAGGTGAAACAATTGCTCAGGTGGTCCCTGGCTGAGTCCGGACTGTCCCAAATGGCGTTGGCCCATGCCAGGGCTCTACCCGTGAGACACGAGACGAGGACGCTGACACTCTCCTCTCCCGAGGGAGGAGGACGGACGGTCGCCAGGTACAACTCCAGGTGGAGTAGGACACCCTTACACCCAGCGGCTGTCCCATCGTACTCCCTCGGGGGCGCGAGTTTAACCCCGCTGGTACTGAGTGCTGTCGGCGCTGGTGGTGGCACTGGCTGTTGAGCAGCCGCGTTAGATGGGTTGGGAGCGCTTCTGTCCAAGCTCTCCAGGCGCGCCAATACTTGGTCCATGGTGTTGCCCAGACGATGAAGGGTGGCGGAGTGTTGGGGTCGGCGCTGCGGCTCTTGCTGACTCCATCGGTGGTGCGTGATTCTGTCACTGTGCTCAAGGAAGCAGGTGAGTCGAAGTCAGGCGCAGGAGACACAAGTCAGTGAACACACGTAATTTTAATAAATAATCCACACGTTGCCAAGAAAACAGGTAAGGCAGGGCAAAGCAACACAAATGCCCAAAATAACAGCCTGCACGCAGCGTAGGGACGCAGTGCAAAACACGCTGCCACAATACCCACAGGCAGAGGGAAAAAACACCTGCACCTCAGAACAAACACAATGACGAAAAATAATCACGCACAAAGAACAAACCTACACAGAACGACTAAATAACCCTCCCCCACTAATGAACTAATACTAAACAGGTGCCAACTAAACTAGACCTGACCAACAGAAAATAAAAGAGGATCGGTGGCAGCTAGTAGGCCGGCGACAACGACCGCCGAGCGCCGCCCGGGCGAGGAGGGGCGCCACCTTCCATCGATGTTGTGACAGATTTAGTAGTAAAAAGTTGATGAAGTCATGAAATAATTTAATAAATGACCTTGATCAAAAGTATGCCTCTGGGGTCAAAACAACACCAGTTGGTAGTGTGAGGGTTAAAGGAAAACATGTCATCATAACTGATGATAAAATAGCACTCAAAACACAGTACATACTCAAATAAAATGTTTAAATTGATAAGCCCAATTCAAGGTAATATGAAACTAGTTGCACTATAAATTGTGAACTTAATTACATTTACTGGAAATTGGGAGGGAATATAATGTAGCGTTGTTGACCGCAGAAAGAGTCAGGTAGCCATACAGTGAGGGAAAATAGTGTTTGATCCCCTGCTGATTTTGTACGTTTGCCCACTGACAAAGAAATTATCAGTCTATAATTTTAATGGTAGGTTTATTTGAACAGTGAGAGACAGAATAACAACAAAAATATCCAGAAAAACGCATTGCAAAAATGTTATAAATTGATTTGCATTTTAATGAGGGAAATAAGTATTTGACCCCTCTGCAAAACATGACTTAGTACTTGGTGGCAAAACCCTTGTTGGCAATCACAGAGGTCAGACATTTCTTGTAGTTGGCCACCAGGTTTAAAATCAAGCACAGAGCCATGCAGTCTCCATAGACAAATATTGGCAGTAGAATGGCCTTACTGAAGAGCTCAGTGACTTTCAACGTGTCACTGTCATAGGATACCACCTTTGTTTGTCAAACCTCAGTTTGTCAAATTTCTGCCCTGCTAGAGCTGCCCCGATCAACTGTAAGTGCTGTCAGTGCTGCAATTTTGGTTTTAGAAGTTGGGGGGACACAGCCTACCCAACCGCTTGGAGGCGTCCGCATGGTCCTAAAGCACACCGTCGCCTTGTTTTGTATTACATTCCAATGATAAAACTGGGAGGGACAAAAATGCAATTTCATCATGTGGGGGGGACAAAGTTGCGCCCCTGAGTGCTGTTATTGTGAAGTGGAAACATCTAGTTGCAACAATGGCGTATAAATGGCCTGTCCTCGATTGCAACACTCACTACTAAGTTCCAAACTGCCTCTGGAAGCAACATCAGCACAAGAACTGTTCGCTGGGAGCTTCATGAAATCGGTTTCCATGGCCGAGCAGCCGCACACAAGCCTATGATTAGCATGCACGATGCCAAACCTTGTGAAAAACTGAGTTTAAATGTATTTGGCTAAGGTGTATGTAAACTTCCGACTTCAACTGTATCTGATGCTACAGAGAATAATGTTATCTGTTTAAATTAATGCTAATGCTATGTAAGTCTATGTCTTTTACACATAGATAATCCATCCACCTGACAGATGTGGCAAATCAAGATGCTGATTAAACAGCATGATCACTACACAGGTGCACCTTGTGCTGCGATCAATTAAAAGGCCACTCTAAAATGTGCAGTTTTGTCACACAACACAATGCCACAGTTGTCTCAACTTTTGATGGAGCGTGTAATTGGTAAGCTGACTGCAGTAATGTTCACCAGAGCTGTTGCCAGATAACATTGTTTTCGAGAATTTGGCAGTATTTCCAACCGGCCTCACAACTGTAGACCACATGTAACCACGCCAGCACAGGACTGCCACATCCAGCTTCTTCAACTGCGGGATGGTCTGAGACAAACCACCCGGACAGCTGATGAAACTGTGGGTTTCCACATCCGAATAATTTCTGCACAAACTGTCAGAAACTTTCTTAGGGAAACTCATCTGCATGTTTATCGTCCTTATCAGGGTCTTGACCTGACAGCAGTTCAGAGTCGTAACCGACTTCATTGGGCAAATGCTAACCTTCGATGGCCACTGGCACACTGGAGAGGTGTGCTCTTCGCAGATGAAACCCGGTTTCAACTGTTCCGGGCAGTTGGCAGACAACATGGATGGCGTCGAGGGCTAGCGGTTTGCTGATGTCAACATTGTGAACAGAGTGCCCCATGGTGGCGGTGGAGTTATGGTATGGACGGGCGTAAATGACGGACAACGAACACAATTGTATTTTATCGATGGCAATTTCAATGCACAGAGACCGTGGCGAGATCCTAAGGCCCATTGTCATGCCATTCATCCGCCGCCATCACCTCATGTTTCAGCATGATAATGCATGGCCCCATGTCACAAGGATTTGTACACAATTCCTGCAAGCTGAAAATGTCCCAGTTCTTCCATGGCCTGCATACTCACTAGACATGTCACCCATTGAGCATGTTCGGGATGCTCCGGATCGACGTTTACAACAGCGTGTTCTAGAGGTTGTCCGATTAATCGGCATGGCCGAATTTTAACCTGCATATTTAGTTCAAATAAATTAATGTTAGCAGGCAATATTAACGAGATAAATTGTATCACTTCTCTTGCGTTCAGTGCAAGCAGAGTCAGGATATATACAGCAGTTTGGGCTGCCTGGCTCGTTGCAAACTGTGTGAAGACTATTTCTTTCTAACAAAGACCGTAATTAATTTGCCCGAATTTTACACAATTATGACATAACATTGAAGGTTGTGCAATGTAACAGCAATATTTAGACTTAGGGTTGCCACCCGTTCGATAAAATACGGAACGGTTCCGTATTTCCCTGAAAGAATAAACTTTTGTTTTCTAAATGAGTTTCCGGATTTGACCATATTAATGACCAAAGGCTCGTATTTCCTATGTGTTTATTATAATTAAGTCAATGATTTTATATTTGATAGAGCAGTCTGACTGAGCGGTGGTAGGCAGCAGCACGCTCGTAAGCATTCATTCAAACAGCACTTTACTGCGTTTCCCAATAGCTCTTAGCAATGCTTGAAGCACAGCGCTGTTTATGACTTCAAGCCTATCAACTCCCGAGATTAGGCTGGCAATACTAAAGTGCCTATAAGAACATCCAATAGTCAAAGGTATATGAAATACAAATGGTATAGAGAGAAATAGTCGACGCGTCATAATTCCTATAATAACTACAACCTAAAACTTCTTAACTGGGAATATTGAAGACTCATGAGAAAAGGAAACATCAGCTTTCATATGTTCTCATGTTCTGAGCAAGGAACTTAAACATTAGCTTTTTTACATGGCACACATTGCACTTTTACTTTCTTTTTCTTCTTGTGTTTCTGCATTATTTCAACCAAATTGAACATGTTTCATTATTTATTTGAGACTAAATTGATTTTATTTATGTATTATATTATGTTAAAATAAAATTCAGTATTGTTGTAATTGTCAGCGGCTTGTAATTGTATATATAATTATTGGAGGACCAAAAAAGCAGATTTCCTCCAATAATCTGTATCGGTATCAGCGTTGAAAAATCACAATTGGTCAACCTCTAGCGTGTTCCAGTTCCCTCCAATATCCAGCAGTTTCGCACAGCCATTGATGGGGAGTGGGACAACATTCCACAGGCCACAATCAACAGCCTGATCAACTTTATGTGAAGGAGATGTGTTGCACAGCATGAGGCAAATGGTGGTGACACCATGTATTGACTGGTTTTCTGATCCATGCCCCTACTTAAAAACATTTTTTACCAGCAGATACATATCTGTATTCCCAGTCATGTGAAATCCATAGATTAGCGCCTAATTAATATATTTCCATTGACTGATTTCCTTATAGAAACTGTAACTCTGTAGAATCTTTGAAATTGTTGCATGTTGCATTTATATTTTTGTTCAGTGTACTATGATGTCTTACGAGGGTCCTGAACCTCCCTATTTGTAACATTTCTACCGATATTGCCCTAAATTACATTTCCCACTGATTGACCGTGGTTTTTTAGATCCCCTAACAATACAGTGTGGACCTTGGTCAGGGAGGTGACCAAGAACCTGAGGTCACTCTGACAAAGCTACAGAGTTCCTCTGTGGAGATGGGAAAACCTCCAGAAGGACAACGGGTAGGGTTTCAGACAGAAGCCACTCGTCAGTAAAAGGCACATGACATCCTGCTTGGAGTTTGCCAAAAGGCACCTAAAGGACTCTCAGACCACGAGAAACAAGATTTTCTGGTTTGATGAAACCAAGATTGAACTCTTTGGCCTGAATACCAAGCGTCATGTGTGGAGGAAAACCAGCCAGTGGCAGGGACTCGGAGACTAGTCAGGATTGTGGCAAAGATGAATGGAGCAAAGTGCAGATGAAAACCTGCTCCAGAGCGCACAGAACCTCAGACTGGGGCAAAGGTTCACTTTCCAACAGGACACTAAGCACACAGCCAAGACAACGCTGGAGTGGCTTTGGGACAAGTCTCTGAATGTCCTTAAGTGGCCCAGCCAGACCCCGGACTTGATCCCAACTCTCTAGAGAGACCTGAAAATAGCTGTGCAGCGACGCTCCCCATCCAACCTGACAGAGCTAGAGAGGATCTCCAGAGAAGAATGGGAGAAACTCCCCAAATACAGGTTTGCCAAGCTTGTAGCTTCATACCCAAGAAGACAACCTGTTTTTTTCATTGTCATTATGTGATATTGTGTGAAGACTGATGATGGGAAAAAAACTATTCAATCCATTTTAGAATAAGGCTGTAACGTAACAAAATGTGTAAAAAGTCAAGGGGTCTGAATACTTTCCGAATGTACTAATCAATAGCTAGCCAGGCTAACAATTTAGCAGTCTTATGGCTTGGGGGGGTTGAAGCTGTTCACGGTCCTGTTAGTTCCAGAGTTGGTGCATCGGTACCGATTGCCATGCGGTAGCAGTCTATGAACAGTCATAAAACAGTCTATGACTTGGGTGGCTAGAGGTTTCTGGAGTCTTTGGCAATTTTTAGGGCCTTCCTCTGACACTGCCTGGTATACAGGTCTGGGATGGCAGGAAGCTCGGCCCCAGCGATGTACTGGGCCGTAAGCACTATCCTCTGTAGTTTTGCGGTCCAGTGCCAAGCAGTTGCCATACCAAGTGGCAATACAGCCAGTCAAGATGCTCTCAATGGTGCAGCTGTAAACCTTTTTTGAGTATCTGAGGGCCCATACCGAATCTTTCCAACCTCCTGAGGGTGAAGAGTTGTTGTCATGCCCGCTTCACAACTGTGTTGGTGTGTGTGGACCATGATAATTCCTTCGTGATGTGGACACAGAGGAACTTGAAGCTCTCGACCTGATCCACTTCAGCCCCATGGATGTGGATTGGCCCTCCGTTTCCTGTAGTGCACGATCAACTCCTTTGTCTTGCTGACATTGAGGGAGAGGTTGTTGTCTTGGCACCACACTGACAGGCCTCTGACCTTCTCCCTGTAGGAGAGAAGTGTTGCCTGTGATCAGGCCTTCCACCGGCAAACTTAATGACGGTGTTGGAGTAGTGCGCGGCCATACAATCGAGGGTGAACAGGGAGTACAGGAAGGGACTAAGTACGCATCCCTGAGGGGCCCCCATGTTTAGGCCGGCCCGTCAGGAAGTCCGGGATCCAGTTACACAGGGAGGTGTTTAATTCCAGGGTCCTTAGCATAGTTATGAGCTTGGAGGGAACTATGGTGTTGAATGCTGAGCTGTAGTCAATGAACAGCATTCTCACGTTGGTGTTCCTTTTGTTCAGATGAGAAAGGGCAGTGTGGAGTGCAATAGAGATTGCTCATCTGTGGATCTGTTGGGGCGGTATGCGAATTTGAGTTGGTCCAGGCTTTCTGGGATAATGGTGTTGACGTAAGCCATGACCAGCCTTTCAAAGCGTTTCATGGCTACAGATGTGAGTGCTATGGGGCGGTAGTAATTTAGACAGGTTACCTTGGTGTTCTTAGGCACAGGGACTATGGTGGTCTGCTTGAAACATGTAGGTATTACAGACTGGGTCAGTGAGAGGTTGAAAATGGCAGTGAAGACACTTGCCAGCTGGTCAGCGCATACTCTGAGTTCGCATCCTGGTAATCCGCCTGGCCCTGCAGCCTTGTGAAATTTAACCTGTTTAAAGGTCTTACTCACATTGGCTACGGAGAGCGTGATCACACAGTCGTCTGAAACAGCTGGTGCTCTCATGCATGGTTCAGTGTTGCTAGCCTCGAAGCGAGCATAGAGGGTATTTAGCTCGTCTGGTAGGCTCACGTCACTGGAAATGTTAATATCATCCAATATTCTCTATGTGCAACTTGTTATGGTACTTGGGTTGCAATAACATTTGGTTTGAAGTGACTGAGGATTTAGGCATGCTTTTTAAAGCATTCTGCCATAGGCCCTTTCACTGCCAGTGTTTCACTAGCAGAGATGCTAATGCTGGCTGTGGGGTAATAAAATAAATCATTTTTTTGGTCATTTTCTCTCAAGATCAATGGATGAGTCACTTTTTGTTAATAGAAATAGCCATATTTGGGGTTGGTGTACCGCCCCTTTAAATGGCAGTCGTATTTACCACATAAAATAGGCCAGAATTAGTATTTACTTCAAAATGAAAAAAAAACTGAATGGTACTACAATACAGTACAATGGTACTACTTAACAAGTGTGTTTTTTATTTACAACTACAGTACACTCAAACATTTTTATATATATATTTTTAGCGTGTGCTAGTGATGATGTTTTCAGCCATTTTGCATATGGTGATATGCATGTTCATGGTCTTTTTATAAGATTGAAGGGACCAGTCATTGGTAGTGGTGAAAATAGGGGAAGGGCTCAGTGCTTGTCATTTTGATCAGTCTGTTGAGAGTCTCAGTCCCAAAGCATCTTCATAGCTCCTTCATACAATGTCCATGCCTAATGAATAGTATACACAGCTCACCTAATACAATTAACACCTTTATATATCACCTTCATTATTATTACTTACTATTACTAAGCCTGCACCTGTGAAACTGTACACAGACAATCTTTTTTATCAGTTGTTAGTGAATGACTGTGAAGTAGTGTATTCTTCCAGTAAAGTGTTCCACAGGGCTCTGTTCTTATTCCTATACCATTTGGATCATTATGGCGATCAGGGACCCCAGGAGGAGACTGCAAGAGCCCAACAGGGCTGCGGTGCCTCCATTAGGTGTGGGCGACGTATGGTTGGCAGCAGTTATGTCGTTCTGGTTTGCTGTGGTATAATCAGTGGTCTGCAGGGACACATTGGTTGTGGTAGTCGTGGTGGTTACTAGAGTAGAGTGTGTAGACTGCGTACCAAGGGTTGTGGCGGTCGTTGTTGTATGGTTGGAGACGGTAGGAGGTCCCATGGTAACGTTACTGCTGATGTTGTTATTGGAGGTTGTCATTGGAAACGTGTTGTTCTCTGAGGGTTGGTTGCTGACTGGGTTTGATGAGATGGTTTCTGGTACTGTTATAATGTTTGAAGGAGTAACAGTTGTGCTGGTAGTTATGTTGGTAGCCTGTCAAAGATCATAGGAGAAAGATATATCAGATAACATATTATTATAACTCATGAAACAAACAACGAGCAAAAAGCTCATTGAAATGCTCTGCTATAATACCCTTATATTCGGTATGTCCTGATACATGAATGGTCATGTATCTAAATGTAATGTCAGTCGTCATATGGCGTAACGTACATCATCATGGCCAGTAGTCAATCATCATTTGTAGATTTCACGTCTATGTCATTAATTATTACGTTGATTCATTTCAAGAAAAGACGCGCTGATGAAAGTGCACTAAACTAATTCCCACACGAATCATCCATTATTCCTGGCTGTATCATAACCGGCCGTAATTGGGAGTCCCATAGGGCGGCACACATTTGGCCCAGTGTCGTCCGAGTTAGGGTTTGGCCGTGGTAGGCCGTCATTGTAAATAAGAATTTGGTCTTAACTGACTTGCCTAGTTAAACCCTCGCCTTCCCTGTGGCTCAGTTGGTAGAGCATGGTGTTTGCAACACCAGCATGGTGTGTGCAATGCCAGGGTTGTGGGTTCAATTCCCATGGGGGGCCAGTACAAAAAAAATGCATGAAATGAAATGTATGCATTCACTACTGTAAGTCGCTCTGGATAAGAGTGTCTGCTAAATTACTAAAATGTATAAAATCTAAATAAAGGTACAATAATACAAAAATTCAATCCTCTATGGTGATGTGTGAGACAGGGTTGGACTGTGTTAAGACCACTACACCCTTTGTGTGAATGAGTGTGGTCTGTTGCCAAATTGGAGTGTGAAAACGATGCTGTGTTTGCGTAGTTTGTGTATGGTGGCCTTAACTCCAATTGTCTGATGGCAGAGATTAAGTCCTCCCACACTGTTTCCGAGAGGTCGACAATGACTCATGGCTATGCCACAAAAGGTCAACCACACATGGCTCTACTTGACTGCACCAGCCACACTTACTTTGCATATGGCTCCAGTTCTCGTGGCGGATAGTTGCAGTCTGTACTCTGTGTTACATAAGTGTTCCCTGTCTCCTCTGCTTTTCATCTGGTCTAATCTAGTAGTCTGTTTTGTTTTTGCAGATAAGTCCTATCTCTTTGTTCTTCTCACTGGAGATTTCCCGTACACAAACAGACACCAGAGGGAGAGGATAGATTGGTGACAGGGAACTGTTGACTTGATTGGTTATTAATAGCATTTCATCCTTCAGAGCTATCAGTTATTTAGCAATCATGCAGAGGCCTAGATTTCCTCATTCTATCTGATTGATTAGAATACCTTAAATGCTATAGTTACCAACTACTGTTAATTGTATAAATAACAGAACAAGCACTAGTGTCCAGAGCGTTTATGTTCTTATTCTGTGCTGTCTAGCTCTGGGTTGAACACATACCTCTATGGGATGAACACATGTTTACTGCAACCCAGATCATTAGGTAACCTAAATATTGCTGATATGCATGATATTAATATTGTCATGTTTATTTACAGTGCATTCGGAAAATATTCAGACCCCCTTTTCCACATTTTGTTACATTACAACCTTATTCTAAAAGGGATTAAATAGAAAGAAAATCCTCATCATACTCCATAATGACAGTGTAAACAGGTTTTTTAGAAATGTTTGGAAATTTCAAAAGAATAAAAAACAGAAACCTTATTTACATAAGTATTCAGACCCTTTGCTATGAGACTCAAAATTAAGGTCAGGTACATCCTGTTTCCACAACTTGATTGGAGTCCACCTGTGGTAAATTCAAATGATTACACATGATTTGGAAAGGCACACACCTGTCTATGTAAGGTCCCACAGTTGACAGTCCATGACAGAGCAAAAACCAAGCCTATGAGGATGAAGGAATTATCTGTAGAGGCTAAGATCTGGGGAAGGGTACCAAAACATTTCTCCAGCATTGAAGGTCCCCAAGAACACAGTTGCCTCCTTCATTCTTAAATGTAAGAAGTTTGGAATCGCCAAGACTCTTCCTCGAGCTGGACACATGGCCACACTGAGCAATCAGGGGAGAAGGGCCTTGGTCAGGGATGTGACCAAGAACGCGATGGTGACATTTTGACAGAGCTACAGAGTTGAGATGTGATGTGGAGATGTGAGAACCTTCCAGAAGGACAACTATCTCTGCAGCACTCCACCAATCAGGCCTTTATGGTAGAGTGGCCAGACGGAAGCATCTCCGCAGTAAAAGGCACAGGACAGCCCGCTCGGAGTTTGCCAAAAGACACCTAAAGGACTCTCAGACCAACAGAAACAAGATTCTCTAGTCTGAGGAAACCAAGATTGAACTCTTTGGCCTGAATGTCAAGTGTCACGTGTGGAGGAAACCTGGCACCATCACTATGGTGAAGCATGTTGGATGGCAGCATCATGCTGTGGGGCTGTTTTTCAGCGGCAGGGACTGGGAGACTAGTCAGGATCGGGGGGAAGATGAACGGAGCAAAGTACAGAGAGATCCTTGATGAAATGTGCTCCTGAGTGCTCAGGACCTTAGACTGGGTCAAAGGACCCTAAGTGTAACAGTGTAGGTTCCGTCCCTCTCTTCGCCCCAACCCGGGCTCGAACCAGGGACCCTTGCACACATCAACGACTGACACCCCACGAAGCATCGTTAACTAACTAGCCATTTCACATCGGTTACATAAGCACACAGCCAATACAATGCAGGAGTGGCTTCATGACAAGCCTATGAATGTCCTTGAGTGGCCCAGCCAGAGCAGGACTTGAACCCGATCGAACATCTCTGGAGAGACTTGAAAATAGCTGTGCAGCTACGCTTCCCATCCAACCTGACAGATCTTGAGAGGATCTGCAGAGAAGAATGGGAGAAATCCCCAAATACAGGTGTGCCAAGCTTGTAGTGTCATGCCCAAGAAGACTCGAGGCTGTAATCGCTGCCATAGGTGCTTCAACAAAGTACGGAGTAAAGGTTCTGAATAATTGTATTTGTCCTTTATTTAACTAGGCAAGTCAGTTAAAAACAAATTCTTATTTATAATGACGGCCTAGGAACAGTGGGTTAACTGCCTTGTTCAGGGGCAGAATGACAGATTTTTGCCTTGTCAGCTCGGGGATTCAATCTTGCAACCTTTCGGTTACTGGCCCAATGACATTGAAAGGGTATCCACGAGTTCATGTGACTCTGGGGAAGTAGGTAAAGGGGCCTCATTGCCAAAAATCCCAAAGTGTCATTGAATAAGTATGGTTAGTAGGACTTAGTATATATTTATGCTATCCTGTCATGTCATTCATCAACATTACCTATAATAATACATTTTAGGCTACTAAACACATTGGCCCTCTGTATCTCAGTAGGTAGAGCACGGCTCTTGCCAGGACCAGATTGTGGGTTTGATTCCCAGGACAAACCGTATGTAAAATGTATGCTCATTTTGGATAAAAACATCTGTCATATAGTATTATTATAGTATAGTATTATTATTATTATATACTACATTTGGGTTTGTAATATAATACTGTACCCTTCACTAAAAATGAAAACAGAACACCTTTGACTAAGCAAAGAAACATCAGCTGGTGGACAGCTCATTTCTGTTTGCTATGTTTAACATAAGCAAAGTCAATGTGAATTTAAAAGGATTATGGTTAGCTACTGCAAACACACATTTAAATAGACAAATTCCATATATTTTTGCTACGTAATAGAATAGCCCTTGCTTGAAACTGTGTGCCAACCAGTGCCTTTAAAGGGGAACAAAGATACAGTACACAGCATCACCTACCTCAATGAGAACCAATGGCAGAAAGGCCAGAGAGGCAAACAGTACAAACGTCCCCATCTCTCTCCCAGTCGGTCTTCAGCGGTTTCCCCCTGGCTATGTGGCAGAGTCTGACCTTCTCTCTGGCTTTTTATACTGCTACCAGTTTCCCGAAAGTAATAATGTTTCATAGTCACGAACGGAGAGGCAATTAGGGACGCCTAACGTCACGGTAATCAAGTGGTAATTGGACTGACGCCAGTTCGCTCCATTCGGGTTTGGATACAGAGAGAGCAGATACTGAAATGTGCCTGATATGTAAAAAAAAAAGTAAGCAAATGAGTGATGTGTCGTGAACATAACATGGCATAGCCCAGGGGGGGTAGCTGAGGTTGAGGACACTAAAGAAGATGAATGTGATTTGACTAGATAGGCAGCATCTCCTCGTCTACACGGTGAGCATCTGTACCACAGTTTTAGTCAGACCCGTGTCTCTCTCTCTCTTGCAGTCATGAAACTTTCTGTGGACTGAAGAGGGCATGACAGTATATATGGCTTTATTGTTTTGGTGGTAGTGGAGGTTCGAATGAGACAACTGTTAGATTTGGACTTATACCCCTTTAATACACAGACAACGTTTCCACAAATGTACCATTCATGCTTCTTTTGACCTGCTTTTTGGTATATCTGAAAGAGGTAGGGGATAAAAATAAAAAAAACATGTCAAATTAAAATCCACCTAAAAAACTAGTCATGATTCCTGCATTTTCACAGACCCTGTAACCAAAATACAGGTATTGGGTCTGTGTGAATGGTTCCTAGCTTTTTTGCAGGTAAATTCATTAACACTTATATTGTTTAACAGCGCCCTAATTTTAACTGCAAATAGCCCCCATGGTTTAACAACACCCCCCACCCCTCCCAATTTGCCAGTTACCCACCAATATGTATTAAATGGGTATATATACCTGCAAGAAAGGGGTAAATAAGAGGCGGTTTGAAAGCGGGTCATATAAACATTGGCACCTTACATTTTTTTACAGGTAATATGGCACATCTTCTGTCTGAAATGGGTATTAGACTCGGATGTATGTAATACCTGTTTCCAGAGAAGCGGCAGTTCTTCGCGCACACCGCCAGGTGTTAGTTATTCTTGTGCCAGGCAGGGAAGCGGCCCCCTACTGTGCAGGCCAACAATCTGTCTGACGTGTTCGACCACTAATAAAAAAGTCAGCAAACTTCATCACCGACTGACCTCTGTTCTCTTTCTATTCAGTGTTTAACCTTAAATCACCTCCATGAAAAACCAACAGTGACTGAGCCTGGATTTGAGAGAGGAGATAAGATAAGCCAGACCACATGAATTGGAATGTGACCACAAAAACCAACACTGACTGGACTAATTTGATACTCCCACTGGTTTACTCAAAATTGTAATGTCGATTGTTGATACTATGACAACGAATTTTGGACCAAAAAAAGAGAATAGGAGATACACAATTAAGTAATTACGTAAGCATACAGGAAATATCTGAGTCAGTTCCAATACCATATTTACATGTGCAAAGATACTGGAGGGATGAAGGTAGATATCAAATTTGATTAGTCACATGCTCCGAATACAACTGGTATAGACCTTACAGTGAAATGCTTACTTACCAGCCCCTAACCAACAATGCAGTTTAAAAAAAATACGGATAAGAATAAGAAATAAAAGTAACAAGTAATTAAAGAGCAGCAGTAAAATAACAATAGCGAGACTATATACAGGGGGGTACTGGTACAGAGACAATATGCCGGGGAACCGGTTAGTCAAGGTGATATGTACATGTAGATAGAGTTATTAAAGTGACTATGCATAGATGATAACAACAGAGAGTAGCAGCGGTGTAAAAGAGTGGGAGAGGGGGGGGGGGGCAATGCAAATAGTCTGGGTAGCCATTTGATTAGATGTTCAGGAGTCTTATGGCTTGGGAGTAGAAGCTGTTTAGAAGCCTCTTGGACCTAGACTTGGCACTCCGGTACCGCTTGCAGTGCGGTAGCAGAGAGAACAGTCTATGACTAGGGCGGCTGGAGTCTTTGACTATTTTTAGGGCCTTCCTCTGACACCGCCTGGTATAGAGGTCCTGGATGGCAGGAAGCTTGGCCCCAGTGATGTAAGCTGTAAGCACTACCCTCTGTAGTGCCTTGCAGTCGGAGGCCGAGCAGTTACCATACCAGGCAGTGATGTAACCAGTCAGGAAGCTCTCAATGGTGCAGCTGTAGAACCTTTTGAGGATCTGAGGACCCATGCCAAATCATTTCAGTCCCCTGAGGGTGAATAGGTTTTGTCGTGCCCTCTTCACGACTGTCTTGGTGTGCTTGGACCATGTTAGTTTGTATAGGGGTAAGGGGACTAGGCAACAGGATATAAGATAAACAGAGTAGCAGCAGCTTGTATGTGAGTGGGTGTGCTGGTGTGTAGAGTCAGTATAAATATATGTGCATATTATGTGTGCGTAAGCAAATGTTGTGTTTTTGTGTGTGTGAGTGGGCATAGAGACAGTCCAAAGATTGAAATAAAAGGTCAGTAAAGATACATGGTTAACTCAGTGTAGCTATTTATCAGTCGTATTACTTGGGGATAGAACAGTTTACAGTTTAGTCATTTAGCAGACACTCTTATCCAAAGCGACTTACAGTAGTGGACTTACATTTCATTAAAAAAAATATGTTTTTCCTGTGCTGGCCCCCCGTGGGAATCGAACCCACAACCCTGGCGTTGCAAACACCATGCTCTACCAACTGAGCTACAGGGAAGGCTCTTGAAGATGTTCAAGATCCTGTTGGTGTCAGACTTGATGCATTGTACTCTTCCGTGTAATTTCTTTTTTTTAAATATTATTTATTTATTATTACCCTTTTTTTCCTCCCCAATTTTGTGGTATCTAATTGGTAGTAGTTACAGTCTTGTCTCATCGCTGCAACTCCCGTACGGACTCGGGAGAGGCGAAGGTCAACAGCACAGCAGAGCACAGCAGAGCACAGCAGAGCACAGCAGAGCACAGCACAGCACAGCACAGCACAGCACAGCACAGCACAGCAGAGCACAGCACAGCACGACCAAGCCGCACTGCTTCTTGACACAATGCACATCCAACCCGGAAGCCAGCCGCACCAATGTGTCGGAGGAAACACTGTACACCTGGCCACCGTGTCAGCGTGCACTGCGCCCGGCCCGACACAGGAGTCGCTAGTGCGCGATGAGACAAGGATAGCCCTGCCGGCCAAACCCTCCCTAACCCGGACGACGCTGGGCCAATTGTGCACCGCCCCATGGGCCTCCCGGTCACAGCCTGCTGCGACAGAGCCTGGGCTCGAACCCAGAATCTCTGGTGGCACAGCTAGCGCTGCGATGCAGTGCCTTCGACCACTGCGCCACCCGGGAGGAAATTACATTGAACCAACGTGGAATAGAAGTTGAATTGACGCCTGTGCCTTTGTAGGTGAGCCTTATCACCTGTCTTATCAGACCACACACATTTCCTGTTGTAGGGCACTTTTAAGTCTATCAGAGTGATAAGCCACTGCTCATACCATAATATTAGTAGCCATTGCTACTGGTAATATGCCACTGATTATACTACAGTAGATCTCCAATCGGTTAGTGTAAATCACAGTGTTATTTTAAAATATACAGTCTTAAAATGTTTGTGTGAATTGACCATTGTATCTAGTACTGTCTGTAGCTATCTCATATATTGGATTCTCTATTTACGGCATATGAATACCTGGTTTATCATGTCAATACGCTATCAGAATCTACTGTAATTGAAACAATTTCTGCTCTTTGCTCTGGTAGAGAGGAGGGGAGGGATTGGTACATTAAGTTTTGTTTCTTCCATATATGAAACTTCACCATGTGAAAAAAAACAGCAAAAAGGAAGAAAATGCCAAATGATAATGCAACAAGTACATTGTTAACTTAATAGAGTCATAAAGATTGGTTGGTTTGTCTTACTCTAATCTGTTAGATCTAAGTTTCGTTTAATCAAGAACAATCCCTAAAGCTTCCCTAAAGGTGTGGCACTAGAGTTCCCTCTACATGGACATGCTGCAGGAACTCACATGAAATACAAACAAATATGACTTGAGGCATTTTCAAAATTTCAAAATGTACCTTTAAGTAATTTAGCAGACACTCTTATCCAGAGCAACTTACGATTAGAATGTTATGTATTATTTTAAAAGCATCATATTTTAGAACTACACTACCAACATATTTTACATACATGGACTACCAATTGGGATCATTTTGACCTCAAGAAGAAACAAAAAGCCACAATCATAGCAAAGATAGTAACTTAATTCTCGTCAAAACATCATTAGACATGTGCATAATGTTATCTGGGGTTTTTTTGTAAAAAGAAGAGGTTGACATGAAATGAACTGTGACTTGGCAAACTGAACGTCGCTCCTGACCAATAACTCTCCTTACTATGCATTAAATATAGTTTCAGGCTTGGATAAGCAGGAAGTTCTTCAGGATATGTCCTCGCTTTTGTAATGTTTCGCACTGATAAGAAACATGTCACCTACAGTCGAGTATAGTCTAAGTACCTGGAAAGTCAACAACTCAAGACTTGTGTCCTTAGTCACAGTTTAACATTAGAATTGTTTGACTGGAAACCAGTGGTGTAAAGTACTACTTAAGTAGTTTTTTGGGGGGATATGTACTGTACTTTACTTTACTATTTATATTTATGGCAACTTTTACTCTTATTTCACTACATTCCTAACAAAAATAATTTACTTTTTACTCCATAAATTTCCCCTGACACCCAAAAGTACTTGTTACATTTTGATAGGAAAATGGTCCAATTCACACACTTATCAAGAGAACATCACTGGTCATCCCTACAGCCTCTGATCTGGCCAATTCACTAAACACAAATGCTTCGTTTGTAAATTATGTCTGAGTGTTGGAGTATGCCCCTGGCTATCCATAAATAATAATAAAAAAGTTAACAATTGTCTGGTTTGCCTAATATAAGGAAGTTGAAATGATTTTTACTTTTGATACTTTTAGACTTTTACTCTAATGTTTTACTAGGTGAATTTTACTTTTACTTGAGTCATTTTCTATTAAGGTATCTTCACTTTTACTCAAGTATGACAATTGAGTACTTTTTCCACCACTGCTAGAAACCAATGAGAGTGGTACAAACTAGCGCCGGAGTAGATGGCTGCCATTTTACGATCCCCTAACCAATTGTGCTATTGTGTGTATTTTTTCACGTTATTTATAACTTATTTTGTACATAATGTTTCTGCCACCGAGTCTTCTAACCAAAAAGAGCTTCTAGATATCAGGACAGAGATTACTCACCCCGTACTGTAGGAATACTTGTTCTTTAACGAGTTGGATGGGAAGGATTTACTTCAGACACCCGACAAGGCCCTCATCCCCATCATTCGCAGGAGAAAGAGACAGAGATATCGGGGGACGAAGGTCTGTGTGCCTGGTAAAGATCCGACGGTGAGTGGGTAATCTCCCTTTACCATCGGTCCTATTAGCCAATGTACAATCAATGGATAATAAAATAGACTAACTACGATCACGTATATCCTACCAACGGGACATTCAAAACTGTAATATCTTATGTTTCACCGAGTCGTGGCTGAACGACGACATGAATAACATACAGCTGGCGGGTTTTACGCTTTTTTGGCAGGATAGAACAGCGGCCTCTGGTAAGACAAAGGGTGGCGGTCTATGTATACTTGTAAACAACAGCTGGTGCATGAATTCTAAGGAAGTCTCAAGGTTTTGCTTGCCTTAGATAGAGTACCTCATGATAAGCTATAAGCTATAAGCTATAGACCACACTATTTACCAAGGGACTTTTCATCTATATTTTTTGTAGCTGTCTATTTACCAACACAAACCGATGATGGCACTAAGACCGTACTCAATGAGCTGTATACAGCCATAACTTAAATCAGTTTTACCTCATTTCTACCAGCATGTTAAAACTTCTTATGGATGGTGGCAGTATTGAGTCGCTTGGATGACTGACATGCCCAGAGTAAACTGCCTCCTACTCACTCCCAGAAACTACGATATGCATATTATTAGTGGATTTGGATAGAAAACACTCTGAAGTTTCTAAAACTGTTTGAATGATGTCTGTGAGTATAACAGAACCCATATGGCAGGCAAAAACGTGAGAAAAAATCCAACCAGGAAGTGATTTGTAGTTTTTCTATCTAATCCCTGTTCAAACTACAGTGTCTGTGGGGTCATTTTGCACTTCCTAAGGCTTCCATTGGCTGTCAACAGCCTTTAGAAACTTGTTTCATGCGTCTCCTGTTACTGGGCAGAGAATTGGAGCTCAGTCTATCAGTGGACTGCCTGGGACCAGTGAGTTGTTTACTGCGCAGGCACGTTGGCGCTCCTCTCCTTCTTTTTCCTTTGTAATGAATACGCTATTGTCCGGTTGGAATATTATCGACGTTTTATGTTAAAAAAGACCCTAAGGATTGATTGTAAACATCGTTTGACATGTTTCTATGAATGGTGGAACTATTTGACTTTTTGTATCTTGTTTTACGCTCACGCGTTATGCCTTTGGATAGTGATCTGTACGCACGAACAAAACTGAGGTATTTGGACATAAATATGGAGTATTTCGAACAAAAATAACATTTCTTGTGGAAGTAGAGGTCCTGGTAGTGCATTCCGACCAAGATCAGCAAAGGTAAGGGAAGATTTATAATACTAATTCTTAGTTTAGTTGACTCCAGAACTTTGCTGGTATCTGTATAGCTTCCTTTGATGGTTGAGCTCTGTACTCAGAATATTGAAAAATGTGCTTCGCCGAAAAGCTATTTTAAAATCTGACACAGCGGTTGCATTAAGGAGTAGTATATCTATAATTCTTTCAATAACTGTTGTACATTTTCTCAACGTTTATGATGAGTATTTTTGTAAATTGATGTGCTCATTCACCGGATATTTTGGTGGGAATACATTTTCTGAACATCACGCGCCAATGTAAAATGGGGTTTATGGATATAAATATGAACTTTATCAAACAAAACATACATGTATTTTGTAACATTGAGTCCTGGGAGTGTCATCTGATGAAGATCATCAAAGGTTAGTAATTAATTTTAGCTGACTTTCTGGTTTTTGTGATGCCTCTCCTTGCTTGGAAAATGGCTGTGTGGTTTTTCTTGTTTAGGTGCTGTCCTAACATAATCTAATGTTTTGCTTTCGCCGTAAAGCCTTTTTGAAATCAGACAATGTGGTTAGATTAAGGAGAATCTTATCTTTAAAATGGTGTATAATACTTGGATGTTTGAGACATTTTAATAATGAGATTTTTGTTGTTTTGAATTTGCCACCGTGCACTTTCACTGGCTCTCGTCATATCGACCCCGCTAATGGGATACACACAGAGACGCATACAAAGCTCTCCCTCACCCTCCATTTGGCAAATCTGACCATAATTCTTTCCTCCTGATTGCTGCTTACATGCAAAAACTAAAGCAGGAAGCAAAAGTGACTCGGTCAATAAAAAAGTGGTCACATGAAGCAGATGCTAAGCTACAGGACTGATTTACTAGCACAAACTGGAGTATGTTCCGTGATTCTTCTGATGGCATTGAGGAGTACATCACATCAGTCATTGGCTTCATCAATAAGTGCATCGATGATGTCGTCCCAAGTGACCGTACGTACATACCCCAACCAGAAGCCATGAATTACAGGCAACATCCACACTGAGCTAAAGGGTAGAGTTGCCGCTTTCAAGGAGCAGGACTCTAACCCGGAAGCTTATAAGAAATCCCGCTATGCCCTCCGACGAACAATCAAACAGGCAAAGCGTCAATACAGGACTAAGATTGAATCGTACTACAACGCTCCTGTCGCTCGTTGGATGTGGCAGGGCTTGCAAACTGTTAGACTACAAAGGGAAGCACAGCCGCGAGCTGCCCAGTGACACGAGCCTAACAGACAAGCCAAATTGCTTCTATGCTCGCTTCGATGCAAGTAACACTGAAACATGCATGAGAGCACCAGCTCTTCCAGACGACTGTATGATCATGCTCTCCGTAGCCGATGTGAGTAAGACCTTTAAACAGGTCAACATTCACAAGACCGCAGGGCCAGATGGATTACCAGGACGTGTACTCCGAGCATGCGCTGACCAATTGGGAAGTGTCTTCACTGACATTTTCAACCTGTCCCTGACTGAGTCTGTAATATCAACATGTTTCAAGCAGACAACCATAGTCCCTGTGCCCAAGAACACTAAGGTAACATGCCTAAATGACTACCGACTCGTAGCACTCACGTCTGTAGCCATGAAGTGCTTTGAAAGGCTGGTCATGGCTCACATCAACACCATCATCCCAGAAACCATAAACCCACTCCAATTTGCATACTGCCCCAACAGATCCACAGATGATGCAATCTCTTCAATTACCTTGACACCGGTGCCCCCACACATTGACTCTGTACCGGTACCCCTTGTATATAGCCCCGTTATTGTTCTTTTACTGCTGCTTTTAATTATTTGTTATTTTTATCTCTTACTTTTTTTAATAAGAGATACTTTTCTTTTACTTTTACTTTTCTTAAAACTTAATTGTTGGTCAAATAAAATGTTATTTGATTTTGATTTGATTTATTGCACTCAACACTGTCCTTTCTCACCTGGACAAAAGGAAGACCTATGTGAGAATGCTATTCATTTTACTACAGCTCAGCGTTCAACACCATAGTGCCCTCAAAGCTCATCACTAAGCTAAGGACCCTGGGACTTAACACCTTCCTCTGCAACTGGATCCTGGACTTCCTGAAGGGCTGCCCCCAGGTGGTAAGGGTAGGTAACAACACATCCGCCACGCTGATCCTCAACACGGGGCCAGTCAGGGGTGCGTGCTCAGTCCCCTCCTGTACTCCCTGTTCACTCATGACTGCATGGCCAGGCCCGACTCCAACACCATCATCCATTTTGCCGATGACACAACAGTGGTAGGCCTGATCACCGACATCGATGAGACGGTCTATAGGGAGGAGGTCAGAGACCTGGTCGCGTGGTGCCAGGATAATAACCTCTCCCTCAACGTGATCAAGAGAAAGGAGATGATTGTCGACTACAGGAAAAGGAGAACCAAGCACATCCCCATTCTCATCGACGGGGCTGTAGTGGAGCAGGTTGAAAGCTTCAAGTTCCTTGGTGTCGACATCACCAACGAACTATCATGGTCCAAACACACTAAGACAGTCGTGAAGAGGGAACGACAAAGCCTATTCCCCCTCAGGAGACTGAAAAGATATGGCATGGGTCCTCAGATCCTCAAAAGGTTCTACAGCTGCACCATCGAAAGCATCCTGACTGGTTGCATCACTGCCCAGTATGGCAACTGCTCCACCTCCGACCGCAAGGCACTACAGAGGGTAGCACGGGCCAAGCTTCCTGCCATCCAGGAACTCTAAACCAAGTGATGTCAGAGGAAGGCCCTAAAAAGTGTCAAAGACTCCAGCCACCCTAGTCATAGACTGTTCTCTCTGCTACCGCACGGCAAGCGGTACCGGAGCGCCAAGTCTATGTCCAAAAGGCTTCTTAGCAGCTTCTACCTCCAAGCCATAAGACTCCTGAACAGCTAGTCAAAGGGCTACCCAGACCCCTCTTTTACGCTGCTGCTACTCTCTGTTTATTATCTATGCATAGTCACTTTAAAGCCCATTAGAGATCTACTGTATCAGTAGTAGCACCAGTGGCTATTTCGATTGCTACAATTATTGCTTCTACTATGATAGGAGCCTTGGCTTATCTCTCTCATGGACATAAAAGGGGCCTACAACAGGAAATGTGTGGGATGATAAGGCAGGTGATAAGGATCTCCTACAAATCCTTTGCATTGTCCAACAGTGCCTTCACACTCGGTGTAAGTACAGGGTGTTACCGGAAAAAAAGGCATTTCCCTCTTTGACTCTGCTGTGTCCTTGGGGCAGTTGGGTGTTCCACCGCGACAGGTGAGAAATGGAGGGAAATGAGTTGTATGATTTCTCCATGGACCAAACCAAGTTTAAACTCCCACTCTCTTAATTAATATGCATGATATTTGGGGCATGTTAACAGGGGTCTTCAAATCAAACCAAATAATATTGTACTTGTCACATGCGCCTAATACAACAGGTGTAGATCTTACAGTGAAATACTTACTTACAAGCCCTTAACCAACAAGGCAGTTTTAAGAAAAATAAGTGCTAAGTAAAAAATAGATAAATAGAAAATAAAAGTAACAAATAATTAAACCGCAGCAGTAAAATAACAATAACGAGGCTATATACAGGGGGTACCGGTACAGAGTCAATGTGTGGGGGCACCGGTTAGTCGAGGTAATTGAGGTAATATGTACATGTAGGTAGTGTTAGTGTAGATCATGGTGCTAATTTGAAATGCCTTCTTTTTGAGTAAATGGGTAAAATTGTAGTATGCTACTGTCTACATCTATGTTATATTTTTGATTCTCTGCCCTACACGCTCCTATTTACAGTGTATGATTGGCAGGTTTATCATGTCAATAAAGCTATCAGAATCTAGCTAATTAAAACAATGTACTGCTCTTTGCTCTGACGCAGTGAAATGCAGAAAGAAGATAAGAGGTAGAGAGGAGGGAGGGATTGGAAAACTAAGTTTTGTTTCTTCCATAAACACAACTTCACCTTGTGAAAAAAACATAAAGAAATATGGAAAAATGCCAACGGCAATAAGTAAATTGTTAATTGAATAGGATCATATTGGTTTGTTTGTCTTAGATGTGGCAGATTGCTTGGAGTAAGTTTCGCTTTCTCATGAACAAGCCCTAAAACTTCCCTAAAGGTGTGGTAGAGCTCCTTTTACAAAGATATGGTGCATGAACTCAAGTGAAATACAAACAATATCACTTGAAGCATTCTCAAAATGTGTTCATGTGATTAGCGTGCACAAGTTCCTGCAAACCATGAGAGTGGTGGGGCAGGTCAAAAGCAAATTCTGCCTTTTAAAGTGCTGATTTGCATGGCTAACTATTGTTACTAACAAGGTTTATTTTTTATTGAACTGGGCAAGTCAGTTAAGGACAAATTATTATTTACAATGGCGGCCTACCAAAAGGCAAAAGGCTGGGCTGGGATTAAAAATTAAAGAAAAATATAGGACAAAACACACATTATGACAAGAGAGACACCATAACACTACATAAAGAGAGACCTAAGACAACAACATAGCACGGCAGCAACACAACATGGCAGCAGCACAACATGGTAGCAGCACAAGACATCTTACAAACATTATTGGGCACAGACAACAGCACAAAGGGCAAGAAGGTAGAGACAACAATACATCACCCGAAGCAGCCACAACTGTCAAGTCAAATCAAAGTTTACTTGTCACGTGCGCCGAATACAACAGGTGTATTCGGCGCACGTGCTTACTTACAGGCTCAAACCAACAGTGCAAAAAGGGTATTAGGTGAACAATAGGTAAGTAAAGAAATAAAAACAACAGTAAAAAAGAGTGAAAAATAACAGTAGCGAGGCTATAAAAGTAGCGAGGCTACATACAGACACCGGTTAGTCAGGCTGATTGAGGTAGTATGTACATGTAAATATGGTTAAAGTGACTATGCATATATGATAAACAGAGAGTAGCAGTAAGAGGGGTTGGTGGGTGGCGGGACACAATGCAAATGCCTTTTTGTCAGTAAGAGTGTCCATGATTGAGTCTTTAAATTAAGAGATGGAGATAAAACTGTCCAGTTTGAGTGTTTGTTGCAGCTCGTTCCAGTCGCTAGCTGCAGCGAACTGAAAAAAGGAGCGGCCCAGGGATGTGTTTACTTTGGGGACCTTTAACATAACGTGACTGGCAGAACAGGTGTTGTATGTGGAGGATGAGGGCTGCCGTAGGTATCTCAGATAGGGGGGAGTGAGGCCTAAGAGGGTTTTATAAATAAGCATCAACCAGTGGGTCTTGCGACGGGCATACAGAGATGACCAGTTTACAGAGGAGTATGGAGTGCAATGATGTGTCCCTATAAGGAGCATTGGTTGCAATTCTGATGGCCGAAGGTAATCTGTTTATAGTCACTGTGAACACTTTCTGCGCACTTGCAATGGTTTCTCTATTGTACTTGCAGCCACTATAGTTAAATCTAAAGAAGTAAAAAGTAAAACAAGTTCTATTTTATTTTGAGAATGTATTTGAAGTCAGAAGTTTACATACACCTTAGCCAAATACATTTAAACTCAGTTTTTCACAATTCATGACATTTAATCCTAGTAAAAGTTCCCTGTTTTAGGTCAGTTAGGATCACCACCTTATTTTAAGAATGTGAAATGTCAGAATAATAGTTGAGAGAAGGATTTATTTCAGCTTTTACTTCTTTCATCACATTCCCAGTGGGTCAGAAGTTTACATACACTCAATTAGTATTTGGTAGCATTGCCATTAAATTGTTTAACTTGGGTCAAATGTTTTGGGTAGCCTTCCACAAGCTTCCCACAATAATTTGGGTGAATTTTGGCCCATTCCTCTGACAGACCTGGTGTAACTGAGTCAGGTTTGTAGGCCTCCTTGCTCGCACATGCTTTTTCAGTTCTGCCCACACATTTTCTATAGGATTGAGGTCAAGGCTTTTTGATGGCCACTCCAATACCTCGACTTTGTTGTCCTTAAGCCATTTTGCCACAACTTTGGAAGTATGCTTGGGGTCATTGTCCATTTGGAAGACCCATTTGCGACCAAGTTTTAACTTCCCGACTGATGTCTTGAGATGTTGCTTCAATATATCCACATAATTTTCCTTCCTCATGATGCCATCTATTTTGTGAAGTGCACCACTCCCTCCTGCAACAAAGCACCCCCACAACATGATGCTGCCACCCCCGTGCTTCACGGTTGGGATGGTGTTCTTCAGCTTGCAAGCCTCCCCCTTTTTCCTCCAAACATAACGATGGTCATTATGGCCAAACAGTTCTATTTTTGTTTCAGACCAGAGGACATTTCTCCAAAAAGTACAATCTTTGTCCCCATGTGCAGTTGCAAACCGTAGTCTGGCTTTTTTATGGCAGTTTTGGAGCAGTGGCTTCTTCCTTGCTGAGCGGCCTTTCATGTTATGTCGATATAGGACTCGATTTACTGTGGATATAGATACCTTTGTACCTGTTTCCTCCAGCATCTTCACAAGGACCTTTGCTGTTGTTCTGGGATTGATTTGCACTTTTCGCACCAAAATACGTTCATCTCTAGGAGACAGAATGAGTCTCCTTCCTGAGCGGTATGACAGCTGCGTTGTCCATAGGTGTTTATACTTGCGTACTATTGTTTGTACAGATGAACATGGTACCTTCAGGCATTTGGAAATTGCTCCCAAGGATGAACCAGACTTGTGGAGGTCTACAATTTTTTCTGAGGTCTTGGCTGATTTCTTTAGATTTTCCCATGATGTCAAGCAAAGAGGCACTGAGCTTGAAGGTAGGCCTTGAAATACATCCACAGGTACACCTCCAATTGACTCAAATTATGTCAATTAGCCTATCAGAAGCTTCTAAAGCCATGACATAATTTCTGGAATTTTCCAAGCTATTTAAAGGCACAGTCAACTTAGTGTATATAAACTTCTGACCCACTGGAATTGTGATACTGTGAATTATAAGTGAAATAATCTGTCTGTAAACAATTGCTGGAAAATTCCTTGTGTAATGCACAAAGTAGATGTGTAGGTTAGTGTATGTAAACTTCCGACTTCAACTGTAAGTACAGTTGAAGTCGGAAGTTTACATACTTAGGTTGGAGACCGTTAAAACTAGTTTTTCAATCACTCCACAAATTTCTTGTTAACAAACTATAGTTTTGGCAAGTCAGTTAGGGCATCTACTTTGGTGCTTTAGGTGCCAAGGATTCGGACATGTTGCAGCAGTGTGTAGAAGAGAGATCCCATGATGTGAGAAAGGTGCAGGAGTGCATAGTCAGAGGGAGTGTACAGTTGGGATAGAGAAAGCACTGTGTGTCAACTGTGGGGGTGCCCATGCAGCTGGGGATCCGAAGTGCCCTGTGAGAGAGAGAGAGAGAGAGAGAGCGGTTGAGATTGCCAGAGTTTGAGTAGGGCAGAAAGTTTCCTATGCTGAGGCAGTGAAGAGAGTAGAGGATAGCCCAAGGGTGAGTGAGTCGACTGGGAGGCCCCCAATGAGTATGCCTGAGGGGAGCAAGCCAGAGAGGATGAGCTTTAGTAAAGTTGCATTTCTTGCGTTTATAGCTATGGTGATCAACTGCACTGCACTGATAGAGTGGAAAATCACAGAAGATAGATTATGTAGTTGCAGCAGCAGAGAAATATTTGGATGTGAGATATTTTCGTCAAGAAGATCTACAGGAAGTTTTGAGAAAGGGGTTCCTTCCTCCCAGGCAGATGGGCCTGGTGTAGGATCGTTTAGGGCCAAAGTAATGGGATATGTGCTATAACTTGTGACATTAATAGAATAATCATTTTATTTGCGGATAGTACTGCTGAATTTAAGTGTATATGTCTTTATTCCACTGTCTTATTGAATGAGATGACACATTTTGTTGTAGGACAATTCTGAGCTTGTGAATTGTGATTTATTATGGTTTGCCTTAAATTCAAAATATGGGACTGTCACTCCCATCGTTGCTCCCTATGCTTTTACTATCCCCTAGTGGATAAATGTACTACTGCAGTGCCACAGAAGCCGGAAGTGACGTGTTTGACAAGCTAACGCGGTCGTCTTGTTTGAAAGAGGTTGTTGAGTCGTCGGAACAACACATTTACAAATAAACCAGACACGTAGCTACGATAAATCACAGCTGACAATTGTAAGGACACCATTTTACACCGTAAGTTCATGTATTTTTATTCCAATAGCATGATTCATAGTATTTCATTCATCCTTTAGCAAGCTAACACGTTAAATAGCTAGCTATGGCTAACATAACAATCACTCCGCTTGTTTAATATAGCTAGGCGGGACTCGACGCTATCCAAGTCTAGACAGTTCAAGATTTTCTTTGATATGCAACTAATTTACACACGTTTCTATTTCGTGAATAACTAGCTAACGTTAGCTTAGTAGCCCTCTGTCCCATGACTTTACACATAGGAGTCGTTGAACTAAGTCGTCTTCGGTACTCAATAGTGTGCATTTGCAGCCAATCGGCAGGAACGCCCCCCCCGCCTTCTAACGTTCCTTAATGACCCCCCCCTCTCCGCGCATATCATTAAAAAAAAAGTTTAAACGGTGTGTATTTTGAATTTGTGAGATTTATTTTTTGATGTGATATGAAAGCACAGGGTTATATGTTTCTAGAAACAGTACCGCATTTGATAATCGATTCACGTGTAGATGGAGAATTTGGCTGTTTTGGCTTCCAGAGCCAATTCTCCTTTAAACAGAACATGCATGGTCCTTGGATCATAATGAGTAACATTAAGCTCATTTAGTTTATTACTGGGCTAGAAAATTAGTAGCTTGCATAACAAAGGTGCTTTTAATTACATTGACATAGTCCTCTATAAAATAACTGTTCTCAGTCCTCTTTAAAGTGAACTCTGGTAACAAAAAAAAGCTAAAGAGCTGTTCTCTTTGTATTCAAGCTGACCTTGCCTTTAAATGAGGACTCAACTCTTTTGCCAGTTCACTTTGCCTATTTTGTGATCCGAGTCATCTTTGCATTCACATTGCTCTGTTTAGAAAGGAACCAAGATCTTTTTTTCCCAACATTCACTCAATACACTAGGTTTTTACAAAGTGCAGGACAAGCCATTCCGTCAGAATGTGTTATTGGACAGCTAGATATACCATATACCTACTTACATTTTGAAAGCTAATCGATTGCATTTAGTTAAAAGATGAATCATAATAATTGTAATCAGAAGATACTTTTAACTTGTAGATATTATTGGTAACAGAGTAAATAGCAGAAGAATAATTGCAGATTAAATAATGCTGTTATTGAAAATTGTACACCCAATGTAGGCTACCGTCCCTTTAACTTCTATGGGCTTGGTTGGACTTAGCGTCCAACCAAGCCCATAGAAGCCAGTGGAATCGCGTGGCGCAAAATACAAATACCTAAAAAATGCTATAACTTCAATTTCTCAAACATATGACTATTTTTCACCATTTGAAAGATAACTCTTGTTAATCTAACCACGTTGTCCGATTTCAAAAAGGCTTTACAGCGAAAGCAAAACATTAGATTGTCAGGAGAGTACCCAGCCAAAAATAATCACACAGCCATTTTCAAAGCAAGCATATATGTCACAAAAACCAAAACCACAGCTAAATGCAGCACTAATCTTTGATGATCTTCCTCAGATGACACTCCTAGGACATTATGTTATACAATACATGCATGTTTTGTTCAATCTAGTTCATATTTATATCAAAAACCAACTTTTTACATTAGCATGTGATGTTCAGAACTAGCATACCCACCGAAAACTTCCGGTGAATTTACTAAATTACTCATGATAAACGTTGACAAAATACATAACAATTATTTTAAGAATTATAGATACAGAACTCCTTTATGCAAACGCTGTCAGATTTTAAAATAGCTTTTCGGCGAAAGCACATTTTGCAATATTCTGAGTACATAGCTCGGCCATCACAGGCTAGCTAATTTGACACCCACCAAGTTTGGGGCAACCTAAACTCAGAATTACTATTAGAAAAATTGGATTACCTTTGCTGTTCTTCGTCAGAATGCACTCCCAGGACTTCTACTTCAACAACAAATGTTGTTTTGGTTCCAAATAATCCATAGTTATATCCAAATACCTCCGTTTTGTTCGTGCGGTCAGGTCACTATCCGAAGGGTAACGCGCGAGCGCATTTCGTGACAAAAAATGTCAAAATATTCCATTACTGGACTTAGAAGCATGTCAAACGCTGTTTAAAATCAATTTTTATGCTATTTTTCTCATAAAATAGCGATAATATTCCAACCGGACAACGTATTCCTTCAGAGTGAAAGAAAAAAATTGAGAAGTCTCTTGAACGCGCATCTCAGTCTCACTGTCCCCAGGCAGGCCACTTACAAACTCTGCTGCTGTACTTTGCCCAGAGACAGGAGACACGTCATTCCGCTTTCTGAACGCTTTAGAGAGCCAATGGAAGCCTTAGAAAGTGTCACGTAACAGCACAGATGCTGTTATTTCGATAGAGATGCAACAGAAGGACTACAAATTGTCAAACAGGGCACTTCCTGCTGGGAATCTTCTCAGGGTTTTGCCTGCCATATGAGTTCTGTTATACTCACAGACACCATTCAAACAGTTTTAGAAACTTTAGAGTGTTTTCTATCCAAATCTACTAATAATATGCATATTCTCGTTTCTGGGCAAGAGTAGTAACCAGTTTAAATCGGGTACGTTTTTTATCCGGCCGTGAAAATACTGCCCCCTATCCCAAACAGGTTTTAAGAGCTGAAATGGATTTTGTACCCTATGTTGTGATTCTCACCAAATATGTTCTCTTTTCACACTATTCAACCCCCACAATTGAATAAACAGCTTATGAAGCTCTCTTAGCCTATAGATCACATATTGCAAACAAATAATCTGAACTGAAAACTCCTTGCATTTTAGAATTTCTGTGCATCCCTGACAATTGCTAATCATGTTTTTTTTCTGCAACATTGCTCATCATAATTTTCTCTCTTTTTTTGTGGCACCAATGTGAGGAGCTATGGCAGGGGAAACGGTGTTGCAGTAGCCTAGTGTGAGGGGCTATGGCAGGGGAAACGGTGTTGCAGTAGTCTAGTGTGAGGGGCTATGGCAGGGGAAACGGTGTTGCAGTAGTCTAGTGTGAGGGGCTATGGCAGGGGAAACGGTGTTGCAGTAGTCTAGTGTGAGGGGCTATGGCAGGGGAAACGGTGTTGCAGTAGTCTAGTGTGAGGGGCTATGGCAGGGGAAACGGTGTTGCAGTAGTCTAGTGTGTGGTGCGGGAATAATGACAAGTGAACCTGGGGAGCTTTGTGTTCTAATTGCCCTAAAAAAGGAAACAGAACGGAACTCTGAACCCTCAAAAGAGCTGCAAAAGCAAACCAAACTGAGACCATCTCGAGAGGTGGTCTGAGTTCGGTTCGCTTTTGTGGCTCTTTTGAGGGGCCGAGTTCCAACAGTGCACAATAATTAAGCGAACTGTCTGAAAGAGACCAAGTGTGAAAATACCCGTAGTCATATAGCAGACCACTCTTATCCAGATCCCACAGTTTCATACTTTTTGAACTGGTCCCCCGTGGGAATCAAACCCACAACCTTGACATTGCAAGTGCCATGCTCTACCAACTGAGCCACACGGGTTAATGCCTCCCCCAAATATCTTTAGCTTGGTTTAACAAATATTTTGTTAAGTAAAGCAGTATCCTTTTGATTATTATATTTGATAAAAGCTTCTTGTGCAAATTTTTCAAATGAGTGCTTGCTTACCTGTGATCTCCATTGTGCCACACCCCCTCTCGCCCTTTGACCTCCCTCCCCATTCCCTTCCTCCCCTTTGTGTCCCTCTTCCCCTCCCTAGGTCCCATATGGCTACACCCTTACCTCAAAAGGGGCCTGGTCTGGCTGGTATGCTCTCCCAGCAGCAGCAGTCCCACCTGCCCCCAGGCTTAGGCCCCGGCCAGCCTCCCATGCTCCCTCAGGGAGCCCTGAGAGAGATCTCCCCTGTGTTCCTCTGTCGTATCGGCCAGGAGACCGTCCAGGACATCGTCACACGCACCATGGAGATCTTCCAGATCACACGAGCCACACAGGTAATGCCAGTGTTTCCCAAAGGTTCGACACATACATTTTATACATTATGCTTTCACGTCATATGTATTAAAATCCGTGTCTCATTTAAATGTCTTCTGTTATGGGGGTTTGGGGAGAAATATTTCACCTGATGAAATGGTTAATTAAAGAATGATGCGCTGTCTGTCAGTCTCATCGTGTGTCCCCCCATAGAGATTCAAAATAATACTGTTTATAGTGTGTATATATAAATACAGTACCAGTCAAAAGTTTGGACACACCTACTCATTCAAGGGTTTTTCTTTATTTTTATTATTTTCTACATTGTAGAATAATAGTGAAGACATCAAAACTATGAAATTGCACATATGGAATCATGTAGTAACCCCAAAAATATACTTTATATTTGAGATTCTTCAAAGTAGCCATCCTTTGCTTTGATGACAGCTTTGCACACAATTGGCATTCTCTCAACCAGCTTCATGAGGTAGTCACCTGGAATGCATTTCAATTACAGGTGTGCCTTGTTAAAAGTACATTTGTGGAATTTATTTTGTTCTTAATGCGTTTCAGCCAATCAGTTGTGTTGTGACAAGGTAGGGGTGGTATACAGAAGATAGCCCTATTTGGTAAAATACCAAGTCTGTATTATAGCAAGAACAGCTCAAAAAACAATGCAAAACGACAGTCCATCATTACTTTAAGACATGAAGATCAGTCAATGTGGAACATTTCAAGAACTTTGAAAGTTTCTTCAAATGCAGTTGATAAAACCAAACGCTACGATGGAACTGGCTCTCATGAGGACCGCCACAGGAAAGGAAGACCTCAAGTTACCTCTGCTGCAGAGAACAAGTTCATTAGAATTACCAGCCTCAGAAATTGCAGCTCAAATAAATGCTTCACAGAGTTCAAGTAACAGACACATCTTAACATCAACTGTTCAGAGGAGACTCCGTGAATCAGGCCTTCATGGTCGAATTGCTGCATAGAAACCACTACTAAAGGACACCAATAATAAGAAGAGACTTGCTTGGGCCAAGAAACACGAGCAATGGAAATTAGACCGGTGGAAATCTGACCTTTGGTCTGAGTCCAAATTCAATTTTTTGTTCCAACTGCCATGTCTTTGTGAGATGCAGAGAAAGTGAACGGATGATCTCCGCATGTGTTGTTCCCACCGTGAAGCATGGAGGAGGTGGTGGGATGGTGTGGGGGGTGCCTTGTTTGCTGACACTGTGTGATTTATTTAGAATTCAAGGCACACTTAACCAGCATGGCTGCCACCGCATTCTGCAGCGATACGCCATCCCATCTGGTTTGCACTTAGTGGGACTGTCATTTGTTTTTCAACAGGACAATGACCGAACACACCTCCAGGCTGTGTAAGGGCTATTTGACCAAGAAGGAGAGTGATGGAATGCTGCATCAGATGACTCGGCATCCACAATCACCCGACCTCAAACCAATTGAGATGGTTTGGGATGAGTTGGACCGCAGAGTGAAGGAAAAGCAGCCAACGATGCTCAGCATATGTAGGAACTCCGTCAAGACTGTTGGAAAAGCATTCCAGGTGAAACTGGTTGAGAGAATGCCAAGTGTGCAATGTTGTCATCAAGGCAAAGGGTGGCTACTTTGAAGAATATAAACTATATTTGTTTTAACTTTCTTGGTTACTACATGATTCCATGTGTGTTATTTCATAGTTTTGATGTCTTAACTATTATTCTACAATGTAGAAAATAATAAAAATAAAGAAACCCTTGAATGAGTAGGTTTGTTCAAACTTTTGACTGGTAGTGTGTGTATGTGATATATACACACACTACCGTTCAAAGGTTTGGGGTCACTTAGAAATGTCCTTGTTTTCCATGAAAACATACATGAAATCAGTTGAAAAATGAATAGGAAATATAGTCAAGACGTTGACAAGGTTATAAATAATGATTTTTAATTGAAATAATAATTGTGTACTTTAAACTTTGCCTTCGTCAAAGAATCCTCCATTTGCAGCAATTACAGCCTTGCAGACCTTTGGCATTCTAGTTGTCAATTTGTTGAGGTAATCTGAAGAGATTTCACCCCATGCTTCCTGAAGCACCTCCCACAAGTTGGATTGGCTTGATGGGCAATTCTTACGTACCATACGGTCTTCCCTAAATAGTTCTTGCATAGTTTGGAGCTGTGCTTTGGGTCATTGTTCTGTTGTAGGAGGAAATTGGCTCCAATTAAGCGCCGTCCACAGGGTATGGCATGGCGTTGCAAAATGGAGTGTTAGCCATCAAGATCCCCTTTACCCTGTACAAATCTCCCACTTTACCACCACCAAAGCACCCCCAGACCATCACATTGCCTCCACCATGCTTGACAGATGACGTCAAGCACTCCTCCAGCATCTTTAAATTTTTTCTGCATCTCACGAATGTTCTTCTTTGTGATCCGAACACCTCGAACTTAGATTTGTCTGTCCATAACACTTTTTTCCAATCTTCCTCTGTCCAGCATCTGTGTTCTTTTGCCCATCTTAATCTTTTCTTTTTATTGGCCAGTCTGAGATATGGCTTTTTCTTTGCAACTCTGCCTAGAAGGCCAGCATCCCGGAGTTGACTCTTTACTGTTGAGACTGGTGTTTTGTGGGTACTATTTAATGAAGCTGCCAGTTGAGGACTTGAGGCTTCTGTTTCTCAAACTAGACACTCTAATACTTGCCCTCTTGCTCAGTTGTGCACCGGGGTCTCCCACTCCTCTTTCTATTCTGGTTAGTCAGTTTGCACTGTTCTGTGAAGGGAGTAGTACATAGCGTTGCCAAGAAACTGAAGATCTTGTACAATTTCTCACATGGAATAGCCTTCATTTCTCAGAACAAGAATAGCCTGATGAGTTTCAGAAGACAGTTATTTGTTTCTGGCCGTTGTGAGCCTGTAATCGAACCCACAAATGCTGATGCTCCAGATACTCAACTAGTCTAAAGAAGGCCAGTTTTATTGCTTCTTTAATCAGGACAACAGTTTTCAGCTGTGCTAACATAATTGCAAAAGTGTTTTCTAATGATCAATTAGCCTTTTAAAATGATAAACTTGGATTACCTAACACAACGTGCCATTGGAACACAGGAGTGATGGTTGCTGATAATGGGCCTCTGTAGATATTCCATTAAATATCAGCCGTTTCCAGCAACAAAAGTAATTGACAACATTAACAATGTCTACACTGTATTACTGGTCAACTTGATGTTATTTTAATGGACAAAAAATGTGCTGTTCTTTCAAAAACATGGAAATTTAAGTGACCCCAAACTTTTGATTGTGTGTGTGTATATTACAAACATGCATACACACACTGCCGTTCAAAAAGATACACACACTAGTTAGCGTCATTCTGTGGTTGTCCCCCCTCTTTCCCCATCTATCAGTTGCCTAACGGGGTGACCCAGAGCCAGGCTGTGTATCAGGACCGCTTCGGGAAACTCCAGGAGCACCTCCGTCAGCTGGCTCTGCTTTTTCGCAAGCTCCGCCTTCTCTACGAGCGCTGTGTGGAGATGACCTCTGACCTGCAGGAAGAACCCTCAGAGGTAGGGCTCAATTAAATCTATGTAAAAATAAAAAATAAAAAAAAATCCTCCATTACCCTTTCGCTCTACTGAGCCTATCCAAGCTGTACTGGGCTGGCTTGGTTATGCATTCACCATAGTTGCTGGAACCATGCTGGTATGGATCATGTGAAAAATGAAATATCCGAGCCAGCACAGTACGATTCGGGTCGGCCCTCTAGTGTGAATCAGGCACGTTTTGTCTTTCTGGCTATACACAAGCTCTACCTGTTTTTCTGTCTGTCTGTCTGTGCTTTGTCACCTTTGACAGTATATTGTCCTGTAGTTGTTTTGATGTGTGCCAACGATGTGATGAACTTAGTGTATCACATGTCTGTCTTTCCAGCTGGTGCCATATTTAAGAGAGGAGATGGCCCCTGTGAGAGTAGAGCCCTGCAGTCCGGCTGTAAGCCAGGACAGACAAGAAGTGCTGGAGGTTTGTGACGTGTCCACTTCGTCTGTATGTCACTGATTCAATATCGTTTGTTGGATGACAACCAATAGTTAGTACAGAGATGTTAGATTTCCTTGATTCTGATTGGGTTCTGTGTCATGGTCCCTCCCACAGAAGATGAGGCAGAAAAACCAGGAGATGAAGATTCTGATGGACCAGATGAGGAACCTGTTATGGGATGTCAACGCCATGCTGACACTCAGGAAATGACATCACAGATGAACTCACCCTCTCCCTCACTGCACTTCACGATGCCCTCCCACTAGGGGCCATGGGTTTTTCCTGACCCATAAAACTCTAGGCCCTAGTACCTCCAACCATTGTTGTACTTGTGTGAGACAGACCGCTAGAAGCTTTTGGTGATCTACCTTTACAGTTTGGTGCTTTCAGAGACATTGAATGAACTGAGTTTACTTAAACGGTTTTTACTACAAATGTTTTGTGCTGTCAGTATCTTTTTTTTTTTCTTTTTTTTTACTCCGATATGAGTTCAAACTTGCCAAGCCTCAGTTGAATTTCCTGCCTTTTTTTTTTTAGTGGTAAGCACTGACTCAGGACCAGCTAAATAAACTTGAATTCAGTGTTGTGAAGTTCACTCAGTGCACAAAAGGCTGATCTAGTATCAGCTTAACCTGCCCTTATTCTTTGTGTCCCAACTAGTGACTGTCACCTGTAAACTGAGTTGAAGACAATGGGATCTCATCACAACTTAGCCACTGGCAGCTATTTATCTCAGGTCTGAGTGTGTCTTAGCATTGTTATTGTGGTTAGCTTCCTGAGTGCTGGGCAACACCCACCTGCTTACCTTAAGGGTTGAGAACCTTGCATGCTGAGGAAGTGTCAAGCGTGTGAATCTATTTTTGTACACTGCGCAGGATCTCGGAGAAAGCACTAGGTTACGGAGTCTTTTTCTACAAAATAAATACATTGGAAAAACAGATTTTTTTTGTGAGAAATGTCTGCTTTGCCTTTTTGTTACTTTTAAGGGTCTGGTGAATGCAGTTGAAGTAATGCTTTGTGATGTCAGAAGTCTACGTGTGTCGAATACCGCCGTTTGCACTGTTTTTATTGGTCTGACAGTTACGTGAAATGAACCAATCGCTGTGCGACATTCTCAACTCGCCAATGTACTGTAGAAATACACCAGCTGGAGTTCACTGCACCAATAACTGTCCTCTCGGCGCCTTCCTTTGATATGAAATTCTGTCCCATTCAAACTGCAATGGGAGTGAATGACATCTTCAAGTGTTCATTCACCCATCGATGGAGAACCAATCACAGAGGACATAAGGCTTCCATCATATGTTTACTCCTCCAATAGCCTGTTGTCTCAGACCCCTGGAGGCGGAGTCTCTCTTAGCTTTAGGTCCCCTCCCTCCTTTTATCACCAGGGTCTGTCTACATTGAACCGCCAGGCCTCCACACAGTGTTTCTGTCTCGGTCCCTGTCACGCACGTTCCAGGTCCTTGTACTTCTTGCGCAGGACAGACACCTGGTCCTTGAAGAGCAGGGGGTCCAGGCGGAACTGGGAGTGGACCAGGGGCATATAGCCGAACCATCTGGCGAAGCTGTTCACACACTCCTGTCTCTGGGTAAAGTGCTCTGGGTTGGCCCACGGAGCGCTCATCTTCGTACCCTAGGAGGATGAAAGATGTGGAGAGAGAAGAGGGCGAGTTTGAAACCCAGGTCGTCGTACACACACAACATTAATGTACAGAAGGGATGTACAAATGGAATTATGGTTCTGTTTACCGTGGGAATGTATACCGTAGACAATTACTGGTGTCACAATTTCTCAATCTTATCTATAGGCTGATAAGGGTGTTGTACAGTATATTGCCTGTCAGAAAACTAGGGAACTGCTACAATTACGATGGCTAGTTGATCTCACGTCTGATACAAATAGGGTTGTTCCTATCTCCAGTCTGACAGAGTAGGACGAGATAACCGTCACTGTGACATACAGGCTGACATACGGTCTGGGATGATCTGATCTTTACAAAAATAAACCGGGGCAAGTTATTGTTACGCAGCAATAACTATCTGTGGCGAGGGATTTAATGATTATTGTTGTGTAAAAATACATCTCTAACAGGTTGAACTCTGTCTAACCCTTGTTAATAAGCGGTCTATCAAGTCATTCTGGTATTGGTTGATCTTAAAATTTGAGAAAAATGTAATGTAACCAACTTTTTTGGAGAAATATTATGCTTTATATACAGTATCACAACTACAGCAATAAGTAACTCATTGGTCAGACATCCAGCTGATGGGAGTGGCCTCACCTGTGGGCTGGGCAGCTCATTGGTCAAATTCACCATCGATGGGTGTCGCCTCACCTGTGGGCTGGGCAGCTCCTTGTACTGCTTCCTCTGGGCCACTTTGATTGGTGGCAGGTGGGTGACGGAGGAAACCAGGAAGTTCATGAGGATGTCCTCACAGTTGGAAGTGCGGTCCACCAGCGCCCGCAGTGAGGGGGGCAGGTAGTGGGAGAACAGGTAGTGATAGTACCTGATGGAGAGGAAATGGAAGGGTCAGAGATAACAAGGTGATCACTAAAATGGCAAGGAAATAGTTGTTGGTTGGGATATTGAACTGTACATTAAGCCTGGAAATACATTCTTCTAAAATGTAAGGCCTTCAAGTGACCTCAAGTAGTAGCCACGGCTCATAGACCATCTGTTTAATGATCTTAATTGGTTTACTATGTTTTTCTGTTGCGTGTCAGTAGATCAACTGATCAGCTGTACATGATGGTAGTCATAGAAACACAATCCATAGAAAGGGCTTGGAACCTCTAACCCTGGTTAACTTGAATGGGGAGTCCCGTCCTATGGATTCTATGGTTACAGTACCTGTGGTAGAAGGCTGCTCCCGTCAGAACGATGGAGTACTCGTTAGTCCACTTGGAGGTGTACCCCCACGCATGCTTCGCCGGGTCCCAGAAGTGACTCCTAGGGGGGTAGCCCACAATACGCTCAGGAAAACTCCTCCACACCAAGAAGGCAAAGTTCACCTGCGGGAAGAGTGAACACAGTTACATGGGTAGTGTGTGTGTGTGTGTGTGTGTGTGTGTTTTCTACCACAGTTTATAGTTGTATAGGAAGGTCATACCTCACTGGTCAGCAGGACTGTATCTTCATCCAGACTCAGCACTGCCTCTGTCTCTATGGCCACGTTGGGCAGGAAACGACTGCTGGTCTGGAGAGAGAGGGGGATCGAGAGATGGTCATTTCCATTCCTTGTTAAGTTTGACAGTGGTTGGTTTGTGTGTGGGGGAAAATGAAGGAATGACAGGGACACTGTCCGCTCCACTGAGGTCTGTGGTACGGGGAGAGAGAGGATGAGTCAATGTCACGGATGTGTGAATGACAAGCAGTGACAAAGGAAGGATTTTACTCCCATAGATTCAGTGTGTTTTGTGGTTATGGGGGGTAGACAGACAGGAATGACTGTCATTCTGCCCCTCCTGTAGCCTTACTTGGGATTTGGCAACGCCATTGTCACTCACCTTCCTCCTGCCGTCTGTCACAGTGAGGGGGACAGGCATGGGTGGCCATTTACTCCTGTGGGGCGGCGGCTTCTCACTGTTCCACAGGATGATGATCTAGAGGGGGAGGGAATAGAGTGTGACACAATAAGTATAAGGGTTAATAGGCTTAATGAAGCAATATGGAGCAGTCTATTTGCTACCTATGACCTCTTGTTCACCAACACGCTAAAACACACTCACCTGTGAACAGTATTTGGACTTGGAGACCACCTGAAGCAGCTTCATGATTGGCTGAGACTGGGAGACCAATGGAGAGACGGCATGGATGATGGCGGTGAACTCTTGACCTGGACTGACCCCTGCAGGAAGGAACGAGGAGGGAGGAGTTTCTACTTTTACTATCTGCCTTCTACAGTGTTTCAGATTTGAAAGTAACATATTTACTGTAGGAGACAAATATTACATTTGCTTTATATACTAATGATTATAAACTTTATGAAATATATATTTTTGTTTTATCATAGGAGACCCTATAGATGAGATATGATTATATGGATGAGCCAGTCTAGTCAGGTAGGTCTGAACCGGTCCAGTCTGGTGTGGTTCCCTACCTAAGCTCAGGTAGTAGAAGGGGAAGTGGGCCAAGTGAGTGGAGTACTCTGGCAGGGCGAGCAGGCCTCCTGGTAAGGCGTTCCACATGTACTTATTTCTGGAGATGTGGGAGAACACCCGGTCTTTGATTATCTGAGAGAGAGAGAGAGCGATGACAAGGTGAGAACGCCCTGATGAACCCATTAGTTCAAACCTGAATTATCTATGTCCATATGGGCTGGCCAACTTTGTGTGTGTAAAACTGAAGTAATCACCTCAAGAATACAAACACAGCAATCTTAAGTACATGCACTTCCTCACTTTGACCAGCTGGTGCCAGTATAAGAACAAAACACCCAATCCAAAACGGTCCCATACAAATGAACCTGAGGTGAATCCATTCTCTCTTAGTTCCTGGGTCATGTTCATTAGAGCACATCGCAGCAACAACGACAAAAAAATGCAACGGAAAACAAAAACAAGCACTGGACAATAGCCAGGTACTGTTTCAGTCCGTTTTCTACCGTTTGGTGCTTAATTAACAGGACTCATCACCTACCTCCAGTGTGGTGAGGACTATCTTGTCAACGGAGGAGAAGTAAGCCTCCCACAGCATCTGGGTCCGCTGCCTCAGAGCTAGGACCCGCTCATTTCCCACCGCACGCACTGTAGACGGGACCTGGGAGAGAGAGGAAGACGAGGGAGGGAGGGAGAGAGAGAGAGGGAGGGTGGAAGTTGAGCGAGGAGAGGAGGGGGGGTGCAAGTTGAGAAAGAGGAGGGTTGAGAGAGCAAAGGTGAGCGAGATAGACCTTGCCTGCTATGCGCTCTCTTTTCTATGTATTCAACGCGATAAAACAATCAGAATCTTCAGGATGAAATGTACCTCAGAGAACGACACTGCTCTCTACACTGCCTGGTAAAAGAATACCATTTTCTTACAGTATGTTAAATTTTTTTACCTGTAAACCTTTTGAACCACTTAAACAGCCCCTAGCTCTTGACTCAACCCACTGACTGTCAATAACCTTTACTATGGAGGAAGACAGGGAAAGTGATCAGGAACTAGCCACATTATCTCAACCAATCCAGAGTCAAATCCCCTATCAATGGTATTGTTTTGCAAGAGGGAGAGCTTGGGTTCAGGAAAGGTGCCTGGCAGCTATCCTAGCTCACCTACATCTGTTTACAGCACATGGCTTACCTGAAACCAACATTTCAGGCAGGTTCCATGTTCCATGATGACACTAGGCTCTAGTAGAGGAAAGTAAAAGGGGTCGCTCCATTGGCACCATATGAAAATAGCCCAAATGCACCCCGTTCATTCTCCTAAACTAAACTACTATGAATGTGTCGGCTAGCTGAAGAAATAGGGAACGTACCGAGTAGACTCACCTAGCCTGTAAGCCTACGCCAGGCGATTACTTCGGATAAAAAACATCCGCTAAATGGCCATGTGATTTGATTAGAATTAAATCAAGTTAGCCCAGCAGGGAAGTCTGCATCGTCTACAGTGGTGTTAAAAGGCCAGTCAGGTAACCTGTTGACTCCACCTAGAACCTAGTCTACCGTATACCAGCTCTTCTAATGATCGGGACCTGAGGAAGCAAAGGGCCTCCCTCCTCCTTTCCTATCTCATCTCGCTCACATCTCTAGATCTGAAAGAGAGATTCACCTCTCAATGGTCTCCTGACTCTCTGATGTGCTTGGACCCATTCAACCTCCTGTCACCAGCTTTATTCCCTCAAAATTACATTTCTAAATCCCTAACCACCGGGGCACGTGTGTGTGTGAGGGGGAGGAGTGTGTGTGTGTGTACATGCGAGCAAACAGAATCGATTCCAGACCTGTTGTGAATGTGCGAGACGCGCATGCGCGCATGTGTGTGTGTTACCTGCAGTAGCAATCGCTCATCTCCTTCTATGACAGCCTGGTTCCACTGGATGACATCAGAGAAGGGCAGCTCCCAACCATTACTGAGCAACACCGGAATACACGCCGCCTAGAGACGGCGAGAGAGAATAGACGGAATACTCTGTTCTCAGCAGATGTACGCGTAAGAGAATCTATCACCTGGGAAATGGGTGGGTCAGCGTGACAAGAACATAAACGGACACGGTCAGTGGTAAAGCTACCGTTGTTCATCTGCTCTGCTTGTGGTAGACAGGCCATTTTTCAATATAAATATGTCGTCTAGATTTCCGGTCTTCGTCTCTGACACATACCACCATAGTAGCAGCTGGTACTTCAATAAGGCAGTCTGAGCAGATAATGAAATCGATGACGTGTGTGTGTGCGTGTGCGTGTGTGTGTGTGTGTGTCACTCTCGTGGGGAGGTTGCATGAGTCACAGCTACTATCTTGCCAGTCCCAGGAGCCCCTTGAGGCCCTAGAGAAAAAGAGATCACATTTCTGCTACGTCTCTCACACACACACACACACACACACACACAGATTTAACAGACCCCTAGACTGCTAATTAAGTACACTACACAGAGAGGATGTCGAGAGAAAGAGAGAAATGGAGAGAGAGGAGGGGTATATAATACATCATGTTTTTTTTAAGCTGAGTTTGATGTTGCCGTATCCCCTTGTTTACTGACGGCCAGGTTTTTGATGTTGTTCTACTTTTCTTTTTTTTCAGCTCCCTCCTTCAATCTCTCTCCCTCCCTCTCCCTCCAAGCTGCGGTCCTGGGTGTTGATGGTTTTATTTACTTTTCTAATTAAATCGCAAGAGAGCAGCCAGAACCAGCTAAAGACTGAGATCAGACGACTCCGACTGAGATTCCCCCTCTGGCGGTTTGAAGCTCCACTAGTTGCCTCACCAGAGACCAGCCCTCACCAAGGCAGCCATGCAGACGACGCTCAGATACGCTAGGCTACGCTCCAGGTAACAGGGTCAAGCCAGATGTTGAGGCCTCCAGAGCTGACGTGAAGCCTGGGGCTCGCCTGAGCCACTTCCCCAGAGATATGGTGCTGTGAAGCGGACTGACTAAGAAGTATTCCCCTGTCTAGATCCCAGTGCAGCTCAGCATGTGGGCATATGTGTGTTGTTGTTTCTTGGTTGTTTACATTGGGAGATGAAGAGAGGAGCATCAGGGTTAGTGTGCATGTGTGTCTGTGTGCACCAAGAGTTGGAACGCAGACAGTAAGTTTCCTACCACACTGGTAATTGCACGTTCTTTTGTGGGCTGGCACGAAAAGTAAAAGGAGATCTTACAAATCTCAGACTGGCCTGAATGGAAAAGCAAAGGAGACAGAGGAATAGAGGGGAGGGAGAGAGCGGGGGAGTGAGTGCGGAGGAGGAATGAGTTAGCTGTGTGAGAGTGAGCTTCCCTGCCAAGCCCTGCGTTCAGTGGATTTGCCCATTCAGCTTAGATCAGCAGTGTGGCAGGCTGGCAACCCTATGAAAGCTTCCGGACCATTGAGAGACTCAGTGAGAGAGAAGGAAAGAGAGGGAGAGGGCCAGGGAACACAAAAGTCTGGGAGGTTCATTGGTAGGTAAAACCATGAACACGGCACCATCACCAAAACATCAACATGGGTGGTAATTCCACACAGTTTGTACCATATCATTATTTCTTTAACTACATGGTTTATTGAAGCTGAGTTTGATGAAAGATAAACCCTTTCAATGTTATATTTACTAAATACCCCCCCCTTTTTTTTTTGCAAATCACTCAACACCACCATGATGGTTAACACCTTAAAACCTTAAAACCTTAAAACGCTAGAGCACATAAGGATCTTCATACGACAGTGTGGCTATGATACTAATAGTGTAACTGCTAACGCAATACACGTCAATGCATAATCTTGCTAGTTCAGAGGTGTATTCGTACTCGTAGCTTGGTCCCAGGAGTTGGTCATAGGAGTTGGGCAAGACGGCACAAACAAATCACATATCTGCGACCATGCCAGTGTATTTGGCATTCTTCTAGGACCATGCTAGGGTGTTGTGATCCGTATTTAGCATCCTACCTGTAGAGACTCTAGGAAGCGAAAGGAGCCCAGGCGACGCCCCCGAGGAACCAGGCAGAAGGTGGAGTTGTGGAGCAGCTCCTGGTAATCAAACCTGAGGCAAGAAAGAAAGAAAGAAAGAAAGAAAGAAAGAAAGTGGGATGGAGAGTTAGTGTTGGAGGACAAACAAATTCTGCTCGCACTTTTACGGCAGGAACAGCATTCACTTTTACAAAGGCTCCATTTCGACCATGAAGACAAGAGGTCATAGAGACAAAAGACTATTACGGTAGGGTCAAGAGAGTCCTATTGACATTAGTCTTTTGTAAAAAGACCTACTCAATAGTGTTTGGGCAAAATTCTCGCTGGGGAATGAGACACGCACAAGCAAACACACACACACTCAATATGCTGTTCGACCCTGGTTTTGAAAAGTCAACTGACATTTACTCCTGAGGTACTGACCTGCTGCGCCCTCTACGACCACTGTGATTATTATTTGACCCTGCTGGTCATCTACCGAACTAACATTTGAACATCTTGAAGAACAATCTGTATTTGTATAAATCGACAGGTAGCCTAGTGGTTAGAGCGTTGGGCCAGTAACCGAAAGGTTGCTGGATCGAATCCCCGAGTTGACAAGGTAAAAATCAGTCGTTCTGCCCCTGAGCAAGGCAGTCAACCCACTGTTCCCCGGGCGCCGATTATGGCAGCCCCCCGCACCTCTCTGATTCAGAGGGGTTGGTTTAAATGCAGAAGACACATTTCATTTGAATGCATTCAGTTGTACAACTGACTAGGTATCCCCCTTTCCTTACCCCAATCTCCACCAGGCACAGCCAGAAGAGGACTGGCCACCCCTCAGAGCCTGGTTCGTTCCTGTCTTTCTAGGTAGTTTTTCCTAGCCAACGTGCTTCTACATCTGCAATGTTTGGGGTTTTAGGCTGGGTTTCTGTATAGCCCTGTATATGTAAAAAGGGCTTTCTGAATAACTGGATCTGTTACATAATACAATTCTGTATTCTGTACTTTTAAACTCGGACAAAACAGAGATGCTTGTTCTAGGTCCCAAGAAACAAAGCGATCTTCTGTTGAATCTGACAATTCATCTTGATGGTTGTACAGTCGTCTCAAATAAAACTGTGAAGGACCTCGGCGTTGCTCTGGACCCTGATCTCTCTTTTGAAGAACATATCAAGACTGTTTCAAGGACAGCTTTTTTCCATCTACGTAACATTGCAAAAATCAGAAACCTTCTGTCCAAAAATGATGCAGAAAAATTTATCCATGCTTTTGTTACTTCTAGGTTGGACTACTGCAATGCTAAATTAACTTCACTAAATTAACTTCAGTTAGTGCTAAATACGGTTGCTAGAATCCTGACTAGAACCCAAAAATGTGATCATATTACTCCAGTGCTAGCCTCCCTACACTGGCTTCCTGTTAAGGCAAGGGCTGATTTCAAGGTTTTACTGCTAACCTACAAAGCATTACATGGGCTTGCTCCTACCTATCTTTCCGATTTGGTCCTGCCGTACACACCTACACGTACGCTACGGTCACAAGACGCAGGCCTCCTAATTGTCCCTAGAATTTCTAAGCAAACAGCTGGAGGCAGGGCTTTCTCCTATAGAGCTCCATTTTTTTGGAATGGTCTGCCTACCCATGTGAGAGACGCAGACTCGGTCTCAACCTTTAAGTCTTTTCTGAAGACTCATCTCTTCAGTAGGTCCTATGATTGAGTGTAGTCTGGCCCAGGAGTGTGAAGGTGAACAGAAAGGCACTGGAGCAACGAACCACCCTTGCTGTCTCTGCCTGGCCGGTTCCCCTCTCTCCACTGCGATTCTCTGCCTCTAACCCTATTACAGGGGCTGAGTCACTGGCTTACTGGTGTTCTTCCATGCCGTCCCTAGGAGGGGTGCGTCACTTGAGTGGGTTGAGTCACTGACGTGGTCTTCCTGTCTGGGTTGGCGCCCCCCTTTGGGTTGTGACTTGGCAGAGATCTTTGTGGGCTATACTCGGCCTTCTCTCAGGATGGTAAGTTGGTGGTTGAAGATATCCCTCTAGTGGTGTGGGGGCTGTGCTTTGGCAAAGTGGGTGGGGTTATATCCTGCCTGTTTGGCCCTGTCCGGGGGTATCATCGGATGGGGCCACAGTGTCTTCTGACCCCTCCTGTCTCAGCCTCCAGTATTTATGCTGCAGTAGTTTATGTGTCGGGGGGCTAGGGTCAGTCTGTTATATCTGGAGTATTTCTCCTGTCTTATCCGGTGTCCTGTGTGAATTTAAGTATGCTCTCTCTAATTGTCTCTTTCTTTCTCTCAGAGGACCTGAGCCCTAGGACCATGCCTCAGGACTACCTGGCATGATGACTCCTTGCTGTCCCCAGTCCACCTGGCCGTGCTTCCTAGGTTTTGGCCTTTCTAGGGAGTTTTTCCTAGCCACCGTGCTTCTACACCTGCATTACTTGCTATTTGGGGTTTTAGGCTGGGTTTCTGTACAGCACTATGAGATATCAGCTGATGTAAGAAGGGCTATATAGATACATTTGATTTGATTTATTGTGTTTGTGTTGGAGTCCAACAGGAAGACATGGCCACATCTTAGCTATACCATTCCATTGCCACTGACTGTTGCATGAACTACATGGACTGTGTTTTGGGAAGAAAAACAAACGTCTCTATTGGTTTGACCCACACAGGGTCAGCTTCTATAGTTTGTATTTTAAAAAGGAGTCAGTCAGTCACACCGAAAGACATTCTATCAAATCCAACTGTAACTGCAACTTAACATTACCCATATTCTGTACACATTCCTCTCAGGACTTGACTTGAGGCTGTTGTTAGAAAACCATGCTAGAAACCATGATATAAAGTGGCAATATTGCCAACTAAGATGGTACATGAACTGTTTATGTTCATAATTTCAAAGTATAAGTAAGGGTAGATGGTTAAGGTTAATGGTGTGGGATTATAATTGAGTTAGTGGTCAAAAAGTGAAATACTTTGTTCTCTCTGGTATAGGCAGATGGGGATGATAGCCTTGGAATGGAACGTATGGCTTTTAATCAAATCCAATCCAACTTTATTTGACGTGCATTATACAGATCTCAAAACATTTGACACAATGAGTTGCTCCATTCCAGCAACATACACTACATGTTGAACATCTCATTCCAAAATCATGGGCATTAATATGGAGTTGGTCGTGTCCCCCCCCCCCTTTGCTGCTATAACAGCTTTCCACTTGATGTTGGAACAGGGATGTGCTTCCATTCAGCCACAAGAGCATTAGCAATTCATTCCAAATGTGTTCGATGGGTTTGAGGTCAGGGCTCTGTGCAGGCCAGTCAAGTTCTTCCACACCGATCGACAAACCATTTCTGTATGGACCTCGCTTTGTGCGCTGTCAGGAAAGAACCTTCCACAAACTGTTGCCACAAAGTTGGAAGCACAGAATCGTCTAGAATCAATGGAACTAAGGGTCCAAGCCCGAACCGTGAAAAACAGTCCCAGACCATAACGTTGCTTCCAGAGGCAGTTTGAAACTCGGTAGGGAGTGTTGTAGTGTATTGGCTCTCTATGTATGTTTATACTTGTGGTCATTCTGGCATCTGAATGGATATCATTCCTACAATGTTTTGGATGTGAAAGGTCATGACTTGTTCAGGCACCAGCATCCCCTCTGGGTTAAGGTGAGTGTGGTTTTGTGTTAAGAACTGGTATGGGGCAGTTGTGTTGTTATGTTCGTAATTAAGATGGTTAGGGCTGTGGGTAGAGCGAATTGATCATAAATCAGTTGTTAAGGGTGGAAATTAACTTTTCAGGTTATGATGGGAGTTGACAGAGTGATCTGAAATCAGTGCATAGTAAGCATTAGAAATGCCCCCAGAGCTACCAAAATAACCCAATGTTCCCAACCAACTGTGGCAAGCTGCCAATGTTTGGAGTGCATTCTGGTACAAAATGGGTACCATGCATCACCCAGGTGGGTCCTTCACAGTTCTGGTAGCTCAGGTGACCTCCCCACAAGCCCAACCCTCTAAATGTAAAACACGTTGAAACCCAGCAAAAAATACCTCAGAAATGTAAGCTATTATCAAGCCAGTGGAACCTTTTTAACAGCCCATCATGTTGCTCACTGCTCTAAGTAAATAAACACGTTTCTTATGAAAGAGTTCCTATATCCTCGTCTCTCCTGCTCTGCTGGCAACAGTCTTGTTTACACGCTCAAGCATAAAATATGGCCGCCGCTAATCTAGTCTGTCTCTGTCTCGACTGTACCGACCGTTGTTTATTTACCACTCTGTGAGTGATGAGATACAGGCGCTGATGTTAGCATTGATTGGGATCTTGGTGTGAGTTTCTCGGGGAACTGTTGTATGAGTGTCACTATCAAGGTTGTGGTGTATACATACATACAAATCCGCTCACACACGGAAATGTGCACACACAAACTAACACTTGCAGCACAACACACATTCACATAATGTATGCAAACATCCACCAGCAAGCACACACACACACACACAGGCTCACACACATACATACACACAAGATTTCACCCTCGCACACAAATAACACAACCACATGATGTACACAAACACCCTAGAGAATTAGGGTAGTGAAAGGGTGCATCGTTTTCCGTTTGCCACTGCTATACTACGATGTTGTCCTGTTTTCCACCTGTTGACGGAGCTTAGCCAGTTCTGCTGAAACTGCAGTGTGTGTGTGCGTGCAAGTGCATATGTGTGTGCGTGTGTTTCTGTCTGTGTGCTTATGTACAGTACACGCTTATATCTTCTCAAATCGGAGGCTTTGTCCGACAGTTAGTGGATACGAGCTAATATGCGTTATTTCTCATGCAAGTGTGTATAACGTCTGTTTGGATGTACTTGTATAGCCACTTACCCATTAGAGAGAAACAGAGAGAGAGAGAGAGAGAGAGAGAGAGAGAGAGAGAGAGAGAGAGAGAGAGAGAGAGAGAGAGAGAGAGAGAGAGAGAGAGAGAGAGAGAGAGCTCGAGCTCTCCCCAGCATGTGGTGGGAGTGGAGTGAGCCTGTCGCTGGCGACCTACTTCATCCCACTCTGGGTCATGCTGATTTGTTCGCTGCTGTTTTTTAATGAGGGAATTTACTTAATGCAAGGGAACAAATAAATCATTTAACAGCAGTTTGTTTCCAAGAACAAACGAACAGGCTCTTTCGCTCTCTGTTATTCTCTCTCTCTCTCTCTGTCGTACTCTCTCACTCTCTTTTCCTTTCCTATTGAATGAGTGAGTAAGTGTGTGTGTTGGTTCTTCTATCCTTGTGGGGACCTAAAGTCCCCTAAAGTCCCCACAAGGATAGTAAAACAAGGAAAATTCTCCCTCGTGGGGACAAACACTATTTTAAGCTCAGGTGTTAGGTTTATGGTTACAATTAGGGTTAGGGTAAGTGATTATGTTTAGGGTTTTGGTTTATGGGTTAAGGTTAGGTTTAGGGGTTAGGGAAAATAGGATTTTGAATGGAAATCAATTTTAGGTCCCCACGAGGTTTGAAGAACAAAACGTGTGTGTTTGTGTGTGTGTGTGGAGCAGGGCCAGTATTAACAGACTGTTCTCTGTCTGCTAACGGGACATGGAGCATGTCTCCCTTCTGTACTCCATCGTCATGACCCATTGAGTGTGTGTGTGTGTACGTCTGTGCGCGCGTACATGTTTGCTTGCAGGGGTACGTTAAGTGTGCGTGTGAGCGTTTTTCAAATGCCTATCATGGGTGTGGGATATACAGTAAGTTACCGTGATCTAATATCTAAATGTTCTTTATGTGTGTGAAACGCATGAATGCATTTGTCTACCAGTGTGTGTGCACGTGGTATGGATGCACTTGAATGTATGAGCTTGTACCCAGTTTGTGAAATAGTCTTGAACCACCAATATGTGGCGATTGTAGCGTTCTCTCTCGTTCATGGGGCCTATGAGATCGCCATTGATCTTCTCCATAGGTACTCCCATGCGGACAGTGCCCATAGGTGCTTGGGGCTTCCTCGGAGGTCTGGCTTTAGCGGCACAGCTGGTACATGTACGACACCATAGTGTGACATCCACTCTCCTTCGGTACCAGTAGTATCTTGTCTGCAGTCGGGCAAGTGTGCGTTCCACGCCAAAATGACCGCCTACAGGGCTGTCGTGCATCTGCTTCACGATGTCCGTCCGGAACACATGAGGTAGGAGTATCTGTGGGTAAAACACTGCGCCTTCGGTACAGTAGAAGTGCCGTAAGAGAATGCCGTCCTTGACATAAAGTCTCTTCCACTGGCTCCAATATGCCTTAGTCGCTGGCCCGAAAGGCGACATCCCCCCACGATGGGCGTTCCTGTACTTCCTCGAGCCGTCTCTTGACGGTGCCCATGTCAGAGTCAGCTATCCGAGCCTGACGTAATTTCTCAGTAGTCCATCCATGGAAGAGAACAGTGTCACTTGCGTCGGTGAGGCAAATATTTTCCACGTCCGACATGTCATCTTCACTGTCCCGATGACCCACGCCGATGACTCCATGTCGAAGGCAGCTCCAGAAGCTCCAAAGAGTGCAGGCTGTAGGATGGGGTCTTCTCCTATCCCCACGGAGCGGAGCTCCATAAAGTAGCTTCCAGAGCGTAATCAGCTATGCTGGGGCCAAGGTCATACTGCACTTCCTGGTGCCTGAAACAGTCATTGTTCTGGGTAGGGTCCTGTATAATGCAGGGGTAAGTCTGGCGGCAGGGCCTCTTGGACAGGACGTCAGCATTTTCATGGTGGCGTCCTGGACAATGTATGACCTTGAAGTTATGCTCCACAAACTTCTCGTGCCACCTCGCTAGTCGAACTTCTGGTTCTTTCATCCTTATGAGCCACCAAAGGCTGCTGTGGTAAATGTGCACAATGAAGAGTCTTCTGAGCAGGTGTGTAGTGAACTCCACTACTGCCAGTAGTTCCCTCCGTGTAGTACAATAGTTTTGGTGGAGGACAGCCGCCGGCTCCCATACGCTAGTACGCGTTCCTCACTGTCCTGCATCTGGGACAAGACGGCTCCAATGCTGAAGTTGCTGGCATCTGTGTCAGGGATGAGGTCGCCGTTGTCGAGTGGAGAGCCCAAGACGGGCGTGGTGGTGAGTAGCTTCTTTAATTCTTTAAACGCCACCTGGCACTCTGGCGTCCACCGGAAACGAGCATGCTTCTCTGTAAGCTCATGAAGGGGCTTGGCTACAGCAGCAGAATCTTTGACAAATTGTTGCTAGTCCGAGGCCAGAACGACGAACTGACGGACTTCTGAAACACAGGTAGGCTGGAGCCATTCTTGGACTTTCCGAATTTTCTGTGGCGATGCCGTGTTCGGAAACGATGTGTCCAAGGTAGGTTACCTGTTGGCGGAAGAGACAGCACTTGGAGGGTTTCAATTTCAGGTTGGCTTGGCGAGCCGACAGAACACTGCCAGGCATTGGAGCATCTCCGTGACATCCCTTCCCAGGATGATGATATCATCTAGATATACTAGGTAGGTCGCCCATTGCATTCCGGCCAGGACACGGTCCATTAGCAGTTGAAACGTCGCTGGTGCATTACAGAGCCCAAAATGCATCACATTCCACTCATAGAGGCCCTTCCTGCTGCAGAAAGCGGACGCTTTACGGGCCCTGGGAGTAAGCTCTACCTGCCAGTAGCCTGACGCTAAGTCCATGCTAAACCATTTGGCCATCGACGGGGTATCTAGAGTGTCTTGGATACGGGGAAGTGGATATGCATTCTTAACAGTACACTCATTTAGGGCCCTGTAGTCCACACATTGATGGTATGTCTGGTCCTTTTTGCGTACCATGACTGTTGGTGAAGCCCAGCTGCCGTAGCTTGGAGAGGCTACTCCAGTTTCAAGAATTTGCTGGTCTGCATTGAGCTACTTTTCCAGTGCCATCCGCCACGGTTTCTGAATGTCATGCTGTACAAGACCAGTGCGACCAAGATCAGTGGGTGCAGTAGAGAAGACGTCCCCATAGGCACTAAGGAGTTGAGCCAGCCTGCCTTGTTCGTCTGTACTTAGTGCAGCAGAGCTCTCCGCATACACCTACTGTAAGTGAGAAGAAACCGCTGGGGAGACGAGACTAGTTCAGTGGGCTGAACAACATCTGCTGCCCGAACGGATTCTGGCGATAACGCCCTTCTTTACTTTCACTGACTCTGTTCCTGGGTTGTAAAGCCTGATGGGGATTTGGTTATTGGCCTATGCTTCTCAATGAATCCTTTAGTTGGGCTCAGCACCACGTCACCTCTGACAGGTTCACGGAAGTGTGCGTTCCTCGGCACGATGTACTCACACCCTGATTTGAAAACGGCTGTGCGTGCTATTCTTACGACATTCACCTTCGGTCTGAAGTAGGGCACCTGTTCACCAAACAGCACAATCCTAAGCCTGCCGAAATCAAGGCTTCCCCGTGACTGCTCCTGGAATGGATGACCGAGGATGGCATCGGTATACTCTCCGCCACGTCTGCAACGATGAAGTTAATACTCACTGTACCAACCTGAATGGGCAGGTGAACTTCTCCAAAGACTTTGACATTTACAGGACCAATGCCCTGCTGAGAATGCAGTCGATAGCTGGAGTTGGAGGTTTAACATCTGGGTGAATGGTGTTGTAACAGCGCCAAGGCAGCACATTTCTCTGTGCCCCACTGTCTAAAAGAATATATACCTCTTTCCATGAGCCCTAACCATCAAATTGACCTGGTCGTAGTGTGGGGATCCTCTGCTTCTAAGTAGCGTATTCGTCCTGACTGTCAGATGAGATATCATAATGTACACGCCGGGGATGCCTGAATGTGAACTGGATCTTGCTCGCCTGGGGTGAGACTGTTCGTTTTTCATAACAGCACATTTCATGACCTTCAGTGGGCAGAGCATCACACGCCAGATACATCGATGGGTGTCCTGCAACTGTGAGTGGTGGTTTTACACAGGATGCATGGCTGGAGTGGAGGGCAGAGCTGCTGGCGTCCTGCATGAGTAATGGGAGTAAGCAGCATCTACAGGTGTACTTGCTGCATAGAGTCTGTGGTTGGCAGAGTTGAAAGGTTTAGTGCATGGAGTATACGGCATTTCAGTAGTTGGTTGAAACACATTTCCAGAGATACAATTTTCAGGTGAGCATCTAGCATGCCAGCTGGCATAGTTTTGGTTGTGACTTTGCTGTGATTCGATTCCACTGTCACCCACCCCACATTTCTGTTTTTCACGAGACTTGAATGGATTTGCTCCTCTCCTTGGCCGTTGAGGAGACATCTTTGACTCAAGGCACGAGTCAGCCATATTAATTGCAGCTGGCTGCATATTAGCTACATCTGAACTTGGCAAAATTGGATTGCAGTTAATGTTAGCATTTGCAACATCAAATTCGTTCATCCAGTTGGCAAATGAGATTTGTGAATGCGTCTTCATTCACTGTAGTTAGCAATATGATTGGGTTTGAGTAGCATGTTGAATCCTCAGGTCAATTCTTTCTCGTAATAACAGATTTCATGCGTGTAGCCGCCATTTTACAACTTTATTGAGAACGTCAGCCACTACTTGAACAATGATGATTAACTTCGTTAGCCGTTACCTCGTGAAAGTCTGAATCTTTTTTTATTTTTCTCTCTCTCTGTCTTTGATATTCCGGTATAATGTGAATAACTCAACGATGCTGGCAGGATAAATCCTGGACGAGCCCCCAGTGTTACCTTTCCTGCCTCGCCTCCAGACCGTAGTCGGGACGGCTCAGGGGAGCCCTCACTTGCTAGCTCCAGGGCCGGGCAATTCCCACATTTGTGGATCTTATCCGCCGCTAATGACGAGTTAGTCTGGAATTCCACTGACGTAGTTGACATTTATTAAACTTGTACACCACGTGAGGTAGTCTGAATGACAAAATGAACTAGTGGTCTAACGGAGCAAAAAGAGTGTGGCTCATAGTTTGGCTACATCTCCGCCACCACAACAATTGCATCAAAAACGAAAGTTAACTTACTACGTTACCCATAATGCACTTGTGTTTTAAAGCCTGTCTACAACAACTTCCTCCATATGAAACAGCCTACCTGTTCGCTGATTGTTGTAGCCTACCCCTTCTCATTTAGCCAACTTTATTCTGTTATTTGAATTCCATTTTGCATTGATTAGAAATCTCACAATTGCTTTACATGGAGCCTCGGACTGTAGCGCTGCTCTGAATGACAGACAATAACAGCAAGCTACACTTGTGAAACGTGTGTAGGCTACCGGGGCTTCTTTTTTTATGGGGTGCGCTCATAAAAACCGTCAGATTTATTTCTTACATTTTTTTTTTTTTTAAATTAGCTCTCCCAAGTAATGGAATACTAACAGCCGTTCGGATATTAGAATATTTGGATCACTGTACCGATCCCTATTACATGTTGGGCACCTTACTACTCTTAGAAAGCAGGTCCATGTGGATTGCTGATCAAATCAGATCTTATATGTCACATGCACTGAATACAACGGGTTGTAGACATTACCATGAAATGCTTGCTTACAAGCCCTTCCCAACAAGTAGCAGGAGTACCAGTACCACATCAATGTGCTGGGGTATGAGGTATTTGAGGTAGATATGCACATGAAGGCAGGGTAAAGTGACTAGACATCAGGATAGATAATAATAAGGTATTTGAGGTAGATATGTACATGAAGGCAGGGTAAAGTGACTAGGCATCAGGATAGGTAATAATAAGGTATTTGAGGTAGATATGTACATGAAGGCAGGGTAAAGTGACTAGGCATCAGGATAGATAATAATAAGAGTCAAATAAATAACAGAGTAGCAGCAGCAGCATGAGTGTGTGTCACACCCTGATCTGTTTCACCTGTCTTTGTGATTGTCTCCACCCTCCTCCAGGTGTCGCCCATCTTCCCCATTATCCCCAGTGTATTTATACCTGTGTTCTGTGTTTGTCTGTTGCCAGTTCGTCAAGTCAACCAGCAATTTTTGTATTCAGCTCTTGCTTTTCCCCAGTCTCTCTTTTCTCGTCCTCCTGGTTTTGACCCTTGCCTGTCCTGACCCTGAGCTCGCCCGCCTGACCCCTCTGCCTGCCCCTGCCTGCCGTCCTCTACCTTTGCCCAACCTCTGGATTACCGACCTCTGCCTGACCTAACCCTGCCTGCCGTCCTGTACCTTTGCCCCTGTTGCTTGTTACTTCGACACGGCCTGCATCTGGGTCTTACCTTTATCTTGATAGTGTGTTTGCGTTGTGTGTGTGTTTGTGTTGTCAGTTAGCGCGTGTGTTAGGTGTGTGTGCACATGCGTATGTAGTGAATGTGTGTGGGTTTTGTGTGAGAGAGTCAGTGTGTATATAGTGTCTGTAAATATAGTATTGTGAGTGTGCATAGAGTCAGTGCAGATAGTCCAGGGAAACCACGATGTCAGTGGAGGCTGCTGAGGGGAGGACGGCTCATAATAATGGCTGGAACGGCGCAAATGGAACGGCATCAAACACCTGGAAACCATGCGTTTGGTATATTTGATACCATTCCATTCATTCCACTCCAGCCATTACCACGAGCCTGTCCTCCCCAATTAAGGTGCCACCAACCTCCTGTGCATGATGTGTGTAACACAGGAAGTAAAGCCTACGTACAGACTGTGACACTGTGCACTGCAGTGTGCCGTAATAAAGTGTACCGGTGTGAGGTGCGTATTCTGTTTGCGCTCTGTATGTGTGTGCATGCACATGTGGTCTGCAAACGCCTCACAGATGCTATTCTGATCCCCTGTATCCAAGGGGGGGGCTGAGGTTATTAAATATTAAACTTAAAATATGGCGGAAATCCATGTTGGAGAAAAACAGGATCTAATTGAGCAGTCGTGGCAACAGACACACTGTTCCCGCCTGCATGCACGTCCACACACACACACACACACACACACACACACATCTCATTTTCGATGTCCTCTGTCGGTATCTTTTACTCTCTCATAAACACACGCACACTCACATCTAAAAATTGTTTCTATCTATATGTATTTTCTCTACTCAACAGACATACACCAGGCAGACCACACACACACACAAATGCACACCACGCAACACGCACGCACAACACAAACATGGTACACAGATGGTGCCCGTGCACACAGCACGGCAGCTTCTGTCGGCGTGCTGAGGCCCAGGGCTTACTGTTGTATGGCTATCACCAAAATGATGTTTAAAAAGTCTGCAGCACAGTGACTATGGTATTGTGGGTCGTGTACGAATGAAGGTCTGTTTGTTAAGTGTGAGCTCGCCCACGTCTCTCTCCTCCCTCATTTTCCCTCTCTCTTCATCTTCCCTCTCTCCCTCATCTTCCCTCTCTCTTCTCCCTCATCTTCCCCCTCATCTTCCCCCTCCCCCTTCTCCCTCATCTTCCCTCCCCCTTCTCCCTCATCTTCCCGCCCCCTTATCTTTCCTCTCTCTTCTCCCTCATCTTTCCTCTCCCTCATCGTTCCTGTCTCTCATCTTTCCTCTCTCTTCTCCCTCATGTTCCCTCTCTCTTCTCCATCATCTTCCCTCTCTTCTCCCTCATCTTCCCTCCCTCTTCTCCCTCATCTTTCCTCTCTCATCTTCCCTCCCCCTTCATCTTCCCTCCCCCTTCTCCCTCATCTTCCCTCCCCCTTCTCCCTCATCTTCCCTCCCCCTTCTCCCTCATCTTCCCTCCCCCTTCTCCCTCATCTTTCCTCCCTCTTCTCCCTCATCTTTCCTCTCCCTCATCGTTCCTCTCTCTCATCTTTCCTCATCTTTCCTCATGTTCCCTCTCTTCTCCCTCATCTTTCCTCTCCCTCATCGTTCCTCTCTCTCATCTTTCCTCATCTTTCCTCATCTTCCCTCTCTCTTCTCCATCATCTTCCCTCCCTCTTCTCCATCATCTTCATTCTCCCTCATCCTCCTTCCCCCTTCTCCCTCATCCTCCCTCCCCCTTCTCCCTCATCTTCCCTCCCTCTTCTCCTTCATCTTTCCTCTCTCTTCTCCCTCATATTTCCTCTCTCCCCTCCCTCATCTTCCCCCTCTCTTCTCCCTCATCTTTCCTCTCTCTTCTCCCTCATCTTCCCCCTCATCTTCCCTCCCCCTTCTCCCTCATCTTCCCTCCCCCTTCTCCCTCATCTTTCCTCTCTCTTCTCCCTCATCTTTCCTCTCCCTCATCGTTCCTCTCTCTCATCTTTCCTCTCTCTTCTCCCTCATCTTTCCTCTCCCTCATCGTTCCTCTCTCTCATCTTTCCTCTCTCTTCTCCCTCATCTTCCCGCTCTCTTCTCCATCATCTTCGCTCTCTCTTCTCCATCATCTTCCTTCTCCCTCATCCTCCCTCCCCCTTCTCCCTCATCTTCCCTCCCTCTTCTCCTTCATCTTTCCTCTCTCTTCTCCCTCATCTTTCCTCATCTTTCCTCTCGCTCCTCCCTCATCTTTCCTCTCTCTCCTCCCTCATCTTCCCCCTCATCTTTCCTCTCTCTTCTCTCTCATCTTTCCTCTCCCTCATCGTTCCTCTCTCTTCTCCCTCATCTTTCCTCTCCCTCATTGTTCCTCTCTCTCATCGTTCCTCTCTCTTCTCCCTCATGTTCCCTCTCTCTTCTCCCTCATCTTCCCTCTCTCTTCTCCATCATCTTCCCTCTCTCTTCTCCATAATCTTCCCTCTCTCTTCTCCATCATCATCCCTCCCTCTTCTCCATCATCTTCCTTCTCCCTCATCCTCCCTCCCCCTTCTCCCTCATCCTCCCTCACCCTTCTCCCTCATCTTCCCTCCCTCTTCTCCTTCATCTTTCCTCTCTCTTCTCCCTCATCTTTCCTCTCTTATCTTTCCTCTCTCATCTTCCCCCTCTCTCCTCCCTCATCTTCCCCCTCTCTTCTCCCTAATCTTTCCTCATCTTTCCTCTCTTATCTTTCCTCTCTCATCTTCCCCCTCTCTCCTCCCTCATCTTCCCCCTCTCTTCTCCCTCATCTTCCCCCTCTTCTCCCTTATCTTCCCCCTCTCTTCTCCCTCATCTTCCCCCTCTTCTCCCTCATCTTCCCTCTCTTCTCCCTAATCTTCCCTCTCTCTTCTCCCTCATCTTTCCTCCCTCTTCTCCCTCATCTTTCCTCCCTCTTCTCCCTCATCTTTCCTCTCTCTTCTCCCTCATCTTTCCTCTCTCTTCTCCCTCATCTTCCCACCCCCTTCTCCCTCATCTTTCCTCCCCCTTCTCCCTCATCTTTCCTCCCCCTTCTCCCTCTTCTTCCCTCTCTCTTCTCCCTCTTCTTCCCTCTCTTATTTTTCCTCTCTCCTCTCCTCCTCCATCTTCCCTCTCTCTTCCCCGCCATCTTCTTCTATAAATTTCCTTCCTTCCTCTCGCCCCCATCCCTCCATCCTACTCGCTCCCTCTCTTCCCTTCTCTGTGGTCACGGTCCCCATATGAAACATTGATAAGGTAATGAAGCAGAATAAAGGGGGATAGTATTGAGCCGATACAGATGGACACACATGGAGGGGGGCACGACCAGTTGATTGACAGCGGCTGCTGGTCAGTTAATTCCACACCACATTTCTTACTAGCAACGTGCAAAGGTCAGATGTCAGTGACGTGTGTGTGTCTGACAGGCAGTATGGGTTAACTAAATAGTCAATACCGTGCATGCTCTGCTCAGCGAACACAAAACAAACTGAAGGGCTAACCCTGAGACACATACCATGCAAGCAAGCACACACACACACACACACACACACACACACACACACACACACACACACACACACACACACACACACACACACACACACACACACACACACACACACACACACACACACACACACCACTGTCATACAGTACTTCTACACTCATCATACAGTTCATATGGACTTTAACGTTAATCCTAACACATACGACAGTCATAGCACTGTCCCTGCCACACTGCAACAATGGCAGAATGTATTAGTAATGATACAGTCTGAGAAGTACTACTCCTACTCCAACCATGCACTGTCTGTTCAGTCTACATATGTCACTACAGCCCACAGTGCTGCCTCCATTCATATTCCATACTGCAGTAGGACTGGATATTTCTGCTCCCAGAAAGAGAGAGAGAGAGAGGGGGGAGACAGAAAGAGAGAGCACAGGATGTGGCCAGCTGTTAATGCCTCTGGGACAGCCCCAGCACCACCCACAGAGGAAAGAGAGACAAATAGGGAATGAGTGATAAAGAGAGGGAGAGAAATAGGGGATAGAAAGACAGAATTTGCAGGAGAGACAGAGCAATGAATAGAAAACTAGAGAGAGGAATATGACGTGTGTGAGAAGGAGACATTTTGTAGCAATTTATATCTGATGGCTGTGGGTCAAGATCAGGGTTACACCCTTCACAGAACATTCCTAAGATAATACAGTTGGAGAGACCGAGGCAGAGAGAGAGAGAGAGAGAGAGAGAGAGAGAGAGAGAGAGAGAGAGAGAGAGAGAGAGAGAGAGCGAGACAGAGGAAGATTTTATAGGCAGTTAAGGTTTCAATGTGCAGAGAAATAAGCTCTCCAAGTATCCTCTTTCATATATATATATGAGAGAGAGAGAGAGAGAGAGAGAGAATATCTCCGCTTCCACTGCAAATGGAAAATGCCAATAGGATGCTGTGCATTATTACTCAGTGACAGGTGCATGTTTATGCTCAGGTTGTTTATGTTAGTGCATCATCTGCTACTGTGTGTAAGTCTTTGTGTGCGGGCACATGTCACGGTGTGTGCCGATGTTTAATCCGATCTTGTATACAGTATGTCTGTATCTTCTATGGATGCCCCCCACACACACCCCCCCATCCCCTGTGCGACAGTTGCAGCAGCCAGACAGATAAGCCTGTCTCTCCTGTTTTCCCTCCCTCTGTTCCTCCCTCCCATCTATCTATCGCTCCGTCTGTCTGGCTTCTGTCCAAGTCCTCCCTTGACACACACGTTGTCGCTATGATTGATATATTACTCAATGCATCTTCAGACTAAGACGAGGCTAACAACAACAGCAAGCCAAAATATCAGAGCTTAGACCGTATCTTCTTTATCTATTTTTATTAATTTGATTCCCTTATCTAAAAGGGAAATTATCATAATGATTTATTTACACTGAACAAAAATATAAATGCAACACGCAACAATTTCACAGATTTGTACTGATTTACAGTTCATATAAGTTAATCATTCAATTGAAATAAATTCATTAGGCCCTAATATATGGATTTCACATGACTGGGAATACAGATATGCATCTGTTGGTCACAGATAACTTAAAAAAAGTAAGGGCATGGATCAGAAAACCAGTCAGTATCTGGTGTGACCACCATTTGCCTCATGCAGTGCGACACATCTCCTTCGCATAGAGTTGATCAGGCTGTTGATTGTGGCCTGTGTGAAGTTCTGGATATTGGTGGGAACTGGAACACTCTGTCGTACATGTCGATCCAGAGCATCCCAAACATGCTCAATGGGTGACGTCTGGTGAGTATGCAGGCCATGAAAAAACGGGGACATTTTCAGCTTCCAGGAATTGTGTACAGATCCTTGCGACATGGGGCCGTGCATCATCACGCTGAAACATGAGGTGATGGTGACGGATGATTGGCATGACAATGGGCTTTAGGATATCGTCACGGTAATTCTGTGTATTCAAATTGCCATCGATAAATGCAATCGTTGTCCGTAGCTTATGCTTGCCCATACCATAACCACACCGCCACCATTTGGCAGTGTGTTCACAATGTTGACATCAGCAAACTGCTCACCTACACGACGCAATACACACGGTACATCTAGCCGGTACAGTTGAAACCGGGATTCATCTGTGAAGAGCACACTTCTCCAGCGTGCCAGTGGCCATCGAAGGTGAGCATTTGCCCACTGAAGTCGCTTACGATGCCGAGCTGCAGTCGGGCGAAGACCCTGGAGAAGACAACGATCATGCAGATGAGCTTCCCTGAGACGGTTTCTGACAGTTTGTTCAGAAATTCTTCGGTTGTGCAAACCCACAGTTTCATCAGCTGTCCGGGTGGTGGGTCTCAGACGATCCCGCAGTTGAAGAAGCCGCATGTGGAGGTCCTGGCCTGGCATAGTTACACGTGGTCTGCGGTTGTGAGGCCTGGTGGGACGTACTGCCAAATTGTCTAAAACGACATTGGAGGCGGCTTATGGTAGAGAAATGAACATTTAATTCTTTGGCAACGGCTCTGGTGGACATTCCTATAATCAGCATGCCAATTGCACACTCCCTCAAAACTTGAGACATCTGTGGCCTTGTGTTGTGTGACAAAACTGCACATTTTAGAGTTGCCTTTTATTGTCCCCAGCACAAGGAGCACCTGTGTAATGATCACGCCGTTTAATCATCTGCTTGATATGCCACACCTGTCAGGTGTTTGGATTATCTTGGCAAAGGAGAATTGCTCACTAAAAGGGATGTAAACACATTTGTAAGAAACAATATTTTTGTGCGTATGGAACATGCCTGGGATCTTTTATTTCAGCTCATGAAACATGGGACCAACACTTCACATGTTGCGTTTATATTTTGTTCAGTGTATTTATTGAACACGGATAATGATCAACATGTAAGAAGGAATGGAGATGTGATAGTGTCAAAGCTAGCTAAATTCCGTGGGTAGTCTCTAGCATATCTGCTCTTGATGTTTTTGAAGCTGTGGTATTTCTTGATAGTGCCTGCTATTCCCCTGTGATTCGTTTATCTAAGAGCTATGCTAATTGCTCTGTTTCTCTGTGTTGTTTTTGAACATAAAAACGTAGCCAATTTCCACGAGGGATAATAAAGTTATATTGGATTGGATAGTATCCACACATATATTATACAATATAACTTTGTCTATCATCCATATTAGTGGTGGATGTGCAAATGAATGTAAAATGTGACCCTTGGATGTTTATGAACTTAATTACTCCTACACATGAAGTAAAGCCATTTGAGACTATGTTTAGCACTGCATAAATGTACCCATTTTATCATTTGAATACAGTGCATTTAGCAAAACGTAAGTGCAGGAACTCCTGCATAAAAGATAAGCTATATTGTACAGGCAATGTATGACAACATGAATTGCACAAATGTTTTATGTCAACCTCTGATCTAAATACTGTAGATGGTAAAGAGCGATTGACCACTGTTTGGCAGACCTATGTCCAGCCCAGTTTCCCAGTGGATCCCACCCAGCCTGTATAATATACCCATAACTTAGGATATTATAGAGGTCTTGAACTGCAGCTGCTCTCTAGTAGAAACCACACAGAGCTTAGTTCATAGCCTCACTGCTATTTGTTCTGGACATAGTACTTACATCCACATGTACACAAATACACAGTCCATCCTGTCATTTCACACAATCCACTCTCTTCTCTCTGTGTATGTGTGGAGGGAGGGGGGGGGCCTGCTTTTATTTTTTATTTATTTCACCTTTATTTAGGCAAGTTGAGAACAAGTTCTCATTTACAACTGCAACCTGGCCAAGATAAAGCAAAGCAGTTCGACACATACAACAACACAGAGTTACACATGGAGTAAAACAAACATACAGTCAATAATACAGTAGAAAAATAAGTCTATATACAATGTGAGCAAATGAGGTGAGATAAGGGAGGTAAAGGCAATAAATAGGCCATGGTGGCAAAGTAAATACAATATAGCAATTAAAACACTGGAATGGTAGATTTGACAGTAGATGAGTGTGCAAAGTAGAAATACTGGGGTGCAAAGCAGCAAAATAAATAAATAAATACAGTAGGGGAAGAGGTAGTTGTTTGGGCTATTTATAGATGGGCTATGTACAGGTGCAGTGATCTGTGAGCTTCTTTTAACACTTGTCTCCATTTCTCTCGGTCTCTCTCTCTCATTCTCCTCCATCTCTCTCTCTCTCCCCATCTCTCACTCTCAATTTAATTCTGTAGACTTTACTGATATGGTAAGTTAAATAACTTACATTGTCAAAGTTCACGTATAACAACAATGGTGGGACCAACAGCAATAAGGCATCAATAATAATAGTAGTAGTGGAAATGGGCTTACCATTAACAGCAACTACAACAACAATATTAATGACAATAGTAATACATTAAAGCAATAGTAGTAGACCAGTCTCAACATGACTGAAAAGACACATGGCATGGTATGAAAGCCAGAACAAAACAAAATGGCAAATATTATTGACATTACATTGTACTTTTTACTGTCCGTCCCTCAGGTTATGGCGGGATGGCACATTTTGGCTTTTCACCTAATAATTACAAAATGTTTTCTTCATCATTTATAGTTGCCAATTCTGTGTACTGAATTATAATATTGGGAAAGAAAGATTCTCTTAAGTCTATGTAAGAGTGTAATAGGAAATGCCACAGTGTAATAGGAAATGCAGTTCTGTCTCTCTGGGCAGCCGGGTTTGCCTGTGACGACCGTTCTCTGTGGCCAGACTGTGCTCACTGAGTCTGTACCTAGTCAGTGTTTTACTCAGTTTTCTATCTGCCTCAGTGGTCAGGTAGTCTGCCTGTTTAGACCCAAATAGCATTGAAGTTTACTTCGATTTTTTTGTGGTGTCTTTCCAATAGGTGTTTTATTTTTGCTCTGTGATGATTTGGTTGGGCCAGATTTTCTGAGTGCTGTCCTGAGGCTCTATGGGGTTGGTTCGGATTAGTGAACTGAGCCTCAGAACCAGCTGGCTGAAGGGACTCTTCTTTTTATCTCTTGACATTGCACACTGAGTATACCAAACATTAGGAACACCTTCCTAATATTGAGTTACATCGCCCCCTTTTGCTCTCAGAACAGACTCAATTTGTCGGGGCATGGACTCTACAAGGTGTGGAAAGCGTTCCACAGGGATGCTGGCCCATGTTGACTCCAATGCTTCCCACAGTTGTGTCAAGTTGGCTGAATGTCCTTTGGGTGGTGGACCATTCTTGATACACACAGGAAACTGTTGAGCGTGAAAAACCCAGCAGCGTTGCAGTTCTTGACACAAACCGGTGCGCCTGGCACCCACTACCACACCCCGTTCAAAGACACTTAAATATTTTGTCTTGCCCATTCACCCTCTGAATGGCACACAAACACAATCCATGTCTCAATTGTCTCAAGGCTTAAAAATCCATCTTTAACCTGTCTCCTCCCCTTCATCTACACTGACTGATTTAACAAGCGACATCAATAAGGGATCATAGCTTTCACCTGGTCAGTCTATGTCATGGAAAGAGCAGGTGTTCTTAATGTTTTGTACACTCAGTGTAGGGCTGTGTGATGACATTTTCCAGGGTCGCTTGTTTTTAGATGGTTGTAAAATTTCATGTCTCTTTTTTCAATTCGAATAAGGAGGGGGTATTGGCCCAATTCTGCTCTACATTAGTTATTTTGAGGTTTTCTCTGCACTTGCAATACAGTCTTGCAAAACTCTGCATGCAGTATTTCGATTAGATGTTTGTCCCATTTGGTAAATTCATTATTAGAGTGGACCCCATACTTCGCTGCCATATAGAGCAATTGGTTCTATAACTGATTGGAATATTTTGAGACAGATTCTAATTGGAATTTAAATTTTCATGTTCCTTTTAATGGCATAGAACGCTCTTATTGCTCTGTCTCTCAGCTCGTTCACAGCCATGGGAAAGCTACCTGTGTTGCTGATATTTAGTCCTAGATACGTGCAGTGTCTGGTGTGTTCTAATAGAACTGTGTCCAAATAGAATTTATATTTGTGCTCCTGACTTCCGGACCTCTTTTGGAATATCAGTGGGAGACAGCAATACCACATCATCTGCATACAGCAGACACTTGATTTCAGTGTTGCGTTGGGTGAGACCAGGTGCTGCAGATTCTTCTAATGTTTTTGCCAATTCATTCATAACAGTTTTTTCTTTACCTTCAAAATGAGATAGACACTCACAATCCAACAAGAACTATTAAAATAGGATTTTTCAGTTAACGTTAAACAAATTACATGTGGATAGTAAGAGTTATCATTTAAGATTTTTATTTTACCATGTAAGTTGACTGAGAACACATTCTCATTTACAGCAACGACCTGGGTAATAGTTACGGGGGGGGGGGGGGATGAGTCAATTGGAAGCTGGGGATGATTCGGTGGCCATGATGGCATGAGGACCAGATTGGGAATTTAGCCAGGACACCAGGTTTAACACCCCTACTCTTACGATAATTGCCATGGGCTCTTTAGTGACCACAGAGAGTCAGGACACCCATTTAACGTCCCATCCAAAAGACAACACCCTACACAGGGCAATGTCCCCAATCACTGCCCTGGGGAATTCAGATATTCTATTTTAGACCAGAGGAAAGAGTGCCTCCTACTGGCCTTCCAACACTACTTCCAGCAGCATTTGGTCTCCCATCCAGGGACCGACCAGGACCAACCCTGCTTAGCTTCAAAAGCAAGCCAGCAGTGGGATGCAGGGTGGTATGCTGCTAGCCCAGATAACATTTGTGTCATGCCACTTGGGTGGATGTAGTGTGAGGATGGTGGAGTTGTGCTCATCTAACCATGAACCCCGGCCAATCACGCGTGAGCATGTGTTTAATGTCACTCATTTCATTGGTGGGGGCTGGGCCAGTTGCTCTTCTCACAGCCTGTGCATAGCTCTGCCTGGTGGGCCGTGGCTCCTCCAGATGTGGATCTGCGGTGGGGGAGAGGGGGATGGTAGGCCTCGCCTGGAGGGGTCTGAAGCTGGGCTGGTGTGGTCTGTGCTGCGCTGGCTGTTTGCTCCTCTGTTCCTGGGTGGAGGGTTCAGTCCAAATGGAGGGTGGGATGGTGGGCCAGGTGTACATTGGATCGCAGGGTACAGTCCCGGGAGAGGCTGGCATTTATTGTTTGGATTGTGGCAGGGTGGAAGTCCTTCCTCTGTAGAAGGGTGGAAACCACAATCCTTGAGTTGGGGAAGATTCCGGAGGCCTTCTCATTCACTCCTCGTAGTGAAATCGCCACCCTCTCCTGCTGAGCACGCAGGTCGTTGCTTCCGGTGTGTATGATTATGTGGCCTGGCGACCCGAGCAGGGCCTTTTCAAGCAGCTCCATGGCACTCTGCGTTGTCGGGCACCACACCTTTTGTGTCTAGGGAAACGTTTATTCACCTGAACAAACTTCCCATTTTGGTTCATCAACAGGACGATATCAGCCAGTGTGTCTTCTGGATTAGAGGGGATAGAGTTGGGGCTGGTGGGTGTTCGGGCTGGTCTGTGCCGGTGCCGCGGTCAGCGGGATGCTGTTCTGTGAGCTGGGGTGAGGCGTGCAGCAGGCAGGGCTTGGGATGCCTGATTGGTTTGGGGTGGGCTCCAATGTTGTGTGAGGGCAAGTCACGGAGTTGTGATCTAGCTGCTCCTGCAGCATGTCCTCTGTTCTCTTTCTCTCCTGCAGCTCCTCTCGTAGGGTGGTCGGCTCGTTACTACTGCTCTCCCTGTCTTTGTGTAGCTCTCTCACCTCCTTTGTTAGATCAGCCAGCTCTCTCTTGAGTCCGTCTCTCTCTTGCTGAACCTCTTTCAGCTGTGCTGCAAGGCTGCTGTCCTGCTCTGTCCTCACCTTGGTTAGGAGCTCCTCTAAGGTGTGGATGTCTGGTGGCTGTTTGTTCCCCCTCACCCTGAGCAGGACCACCTCCCCCTCCAGTCTGGTGAACTCGTCCCTCATGGCAGCTCATGGTGGTGAGGAGGGCCTGAGCCTGTTCTGCACTGAGGGGGTCGCTCTCCTCCTGGGGCGTGTCCTCCACTATGGTGGGAAGAGAGGTGCTGGATGTGCCTTTTTGGGTGGTGAGAGTAGTGCTGGTTGAGTCTCTCGTGGGAGGGCGTGCCACTGGTGGTGTTCTTCTCTCTCTCTGCTCTCTCCTTAACCCATTACAGTCGAAGCCCTGTCTAAGCCGGGGGAAGGGGGGGTGGGGTTCTACTAAGCTATATAGAATTTTTTTAAGAAGGTCATACCAAGGATCCTTTTGCTAAAAACAATAAGGGGTTAAATACACACACACACACACACACACACACACACACACATATATATATATATATATATATATATATACATACACATACACACACACAAAATATGTGGACACCCATTCAAATGAATAGGTTTGGCTATTTCAGCCACACCCATTGCTGACAGGTGTATAAAACCGAGCAGACAGCCATGCAGTAGAATGGCCTTACTGAAGAGCTCCGTGACTTTCAACGTGGCACTGTCATAGGATGCCACCTTTCCAACAAGTCAGTTCATCAAATTTCTGCCCTGCTAGAGCTGCCCCGGTCAACTGTAAGTGCTGTTATTGTGAAGTGGAAATGTCTAGGAGCAACAACGGCTCAGCCGCAAAGTGGTAGGTCACACAAGCTCACAGAACGGGACCGTCAAGTGCTGAAGCGTGTAGCACGTACGAATCATCTGTCCTCAGTTGTAACACTCACTACCGAGTTCCAAAGTGCCTCTGGAAGCAACGTCAGCACAAGAACTGCTTGTCGGAAGATTCGTGAAATGGGTTTCCACAGCCAAGCAGCAGGCACACAAGCCTAAGATCACCATGCACAATGCTAAGCGTTACCTGAGCGTTGCCTGGAGTGGTGTAAAGCTCGCTGCCACTGGACTCTGGAGCAGTGGAATTGCGTTCTCTGGAGTGATGAATCACGTTTCACCATCACATTTCACCAACTCTGAATCTGAGTTTGGAGGATACAGGAGAATGCTACCTACCCGAGGAGGATTAATGGTCTGGGGCTGTTTTTCATGGTTCAGGCTAGACCCCTTAGTTCCAGTGAAGGTTAATCTTAACACTACAGCATAGAATGACATTCTAGTTGATTCGGTTCTTCCAACTTTGTGGCAACAGTTTGGGGAAGGTCTTTTCCTTTTTCAGCATGACAACGCCCCCGTGCACAAAATGAGGTCCATACAGAAATGGTTTGTCCAGATCAGTGTGGAAGAACTAGCCTGAACAGAGCCCTGACCTCAACCCCATTGAACACCTTTAGGATGAATTGGAACGCCAACAGTGAGCCAGGCCTAATCGCCCAACATCAGTGCCCGACCTCACTAACGCCCTTGTGGCTGAATGGAAGCAAGTCCCAGCAGCAATGTTCCAACATCTAGTGGACAACCTTCCCAGAAGAGTGGAGGCTGTTATAGCAGCAAAGGGGGACCAACTCCATATTAATGCCCATGATTTGGAAATTAGATGTTCGACGAACAGGTGTCCATATACTTTTGGTCATGTGGTGTATGTGTAGTTTGGTCGTTTGATGTAGTTGCATTAACTCCCCTTGCTTTTTCTGGCTCGCTGGTTAGCTTGCTGGCAAGGTTTTTGTTGCGTAACATTAGCTAGCTACTGAGAGTCAAAACTTCTTAATTTGAGGCGCAAAGTAACTTTTTTCCCCTTTTCTGATTGAATAGAGTTGTTGTTCATTATTTTTTGTCTTGAACTCTTTTTAGACGTGAGTGTTTATCTCATTTTAAAAACATAAAAAAAGAGCGAGGAACAAATCAGGAGCTCACGCTGAGCATCTCTCTCTCCCTCCCTCCCTCAGTCTCTCTTTGTTAATTACAGTGAGATGTGGATAAAAGGGACTAAGCTCTATAATCTGGACTGATACGACCTGACCACCAGTTGATCCCTTAGCACTATTACTCACTCCTCAAACAAGCACAAACACACACCTAGACACGGACACACACACCTAGACATTCCTCAACCCAGCACACACACAAAACGACACACTATTATAAATGTACATTGTCACACACACACACACACACACACACACACCGAGCTGAGAGTTTGAGAAATTTCATCATGGGATGTTATGTATAGAAATGAGACCACAGCTGTCCATTAGGCTAAAGTGTAGTGCAGGGCAAAAGCACAGTCCTGTCTCTCTGTGACGAGAGAGTAGAAGAGAAAGACAAATATTAGGGGGTGTGGAGAGGAGGGGAGAGGGGGACCGGGAGAAAGGGAAGAGAGACAGCGTGGGTGAGGGAGCAAGAGATTGGGGGGGCGGGGGGGGGGGGGGGGGGGGGGGTGTATGTATCACAGGTGGCTGGTGTCACCTTAATTGGGGAGGATGGGTTCATAGTAATGCAGGAACGGAATAAATGGAATGGCATCAAACACATAAAAAACATTCACTCCATTCAAGCCATTATTATGAGCCGTCCTGCCCTCACCAGCCTCCTGTGGTCTGTACAAAGGTGGAGAGGGGCAGAGAGATACAGAGAGATAGATATTGTGAAAAGGGAAGCAGGTTGACGTTTATTGGGATGAATCTTGTCCTGGAGGCAGAGCTCCCAATTTCCACTACATGGGCCAGCGGTCAAAATAGGCTTTACTGTATATTGTAAAAATTTGGGTTAGGCATAAGGATAGCAGTGTGGTTATGGTTAGGTTAAAAACCAGATTTTGTGACTTAGTGACTACCCTACAAAGCTGCCTCTAGTATATGAGTCATCCCAATAAATGCCAACCAGCGAAAGGTTGTGCTATTTTGTATTTTGTTTTTGCATTTTGTGTAACTTATTTTTTTACTTATTGTGTACATAATGTTGCTGCTACCGTCTCTTATGACCGAAAATAACTTCTGGACATCAGAAAAGCGATTACTCACCGCGGACTGGAAGAAGCTTTTTCCTTTAACGAGTCTGACGAGAAGGATATCCTACTTTCACTGGAACAGGCCCAGATCCATGCCTTTTGCGTGAAGAAAAGACGCCGGAAAAGAGGCCGCAGATCGGGCACCCTTCTGAGCATCCGGAGGCGAGTAAACTACCATTGCCTTCCATTCTTCTTGTTAAAGTGCAATCATTGGAAAATAAAATTGATGACCTACGATTAAGATTACCTACCAACCGGACATTAAAAACTGTAACATATTATGTTTCACCGAGACGTGGCTGAACGAAGATACGGACAATATAGAGCTAGTGGGATTTTTGCATGCACCGGCAGAACAGAGACGCTACCTCTGGTAAGATGAGGGGTGGGGGTGTGTGTCTTTTTGTCAATAACAGCTGGTGCGCAATGTCTAATATTAAAGAAGTCTCGAGGTATTGCTCGCCTCGGGTAGAGTACCTTATGATAAGCTGTAGACCACACTATCTACCAAGAGAGTTCTCATCTGTATTATTCATAGCCGTCTATTTACCACCACAAAGCAAAGCTGGCACTAAGACCGCTCTCAACCAACTCTATAAGGCCATAAGAAAATAAGAAAATGCTCACCCAGAGGCGGCACTCCTAGTGGCCAGGGACTTTAATTGCAAGCAAACTTAAATCAGTTTTATGAAATTTTTACCTGCATGTCACATGTGCAACCAGGCGAAAAAAAATCCTAGATGCATACAAAGCTCTCCCCCACGATCCATTTGGCAAATCTGACCATAACCCTGTCCTTCTGATTCCTGCATACAAGCAAAAACTAAAGCAGGAAGTACCAGTGATTCGCTCAATACGGAGGTGGTCAGATGACGCGGATGCTACTCTACAGGACTGTTTTGCTAGCACAGACTGGAATATGTTCTGTGATTCATCCAATGGCATTGAGGAATACACCACCTCAGTCATCGGCTTCATCAGTAAGTGCATCGATGACGTCGTCCCCACAGTGACTATGTACATATCCGAACCAGAAGCCATGTATTACAGGCAACATCCACATCGAGCTACAGGCTAGAGCTGCCGCTTTCAAGGAGCGGGAGGCTAATCCAGGCGCTTATAAGAAATCCCCCTATGCCCTCAGACAAACCATCAAACAAGCAAAGCATCAATACAGGATTATGATTGAATCCTACTACACCGGCTCTGATGCTCGTCGGATGTGGCAGGGCTTGAAAACTATTACGGACTACAAAGGGAAACCCAGACGCGAGCTGCCCAGTGACGCGAGCCTACCAGACGAGATAAATGCCTTTTAGGCTCGCTTCGAGGCAAGCAACACTGAAGCATGCACGAGAGCACCAGCTGATCTGGATGACTGTGTGATAACGTCTTGGTAGACAATGTTAACAAAACGTTTAGACTGGTCAACATTCACAAAGCCGCTGGGCCAGACGGATTACCAGGACGTGCACTCAAAGCATGTGCAGACCAACTGTCAAGTGTCTTCACTGACATTTTCAACCTCTCCCTGACCGAGTCTGTAATACCAACATGTTTCAAACATACACCATAGTCCCTGTGCCCAAGGAAGCGAAGGTAACCTGCCTAAATGATTACCACCCCGTGGTACTCACGTCGGTATCCATGAAGTGCTTTGAAAGGCTGGTCATGGCTCACATCAACAACATCCTCCCGGACACCCTAGACCCACTCCAATTCGCATACCGCCCCAACAGATCCACAGATGACGCAATCACACTCCACACTGCCCTTTCTCACCTGGAGAAAAGGAACACCTCTGTGAGAATGCTGTTCATTGACTACAGCTCAGCGTTCAACACCATAGTACCCACGAAGCTCATCACTAAGCTAAGGACTCTGGGACTAAACACCACCCTCTGCAACTGGATCCTGGACTTCCTGATGGGCCGCCCCAGGTAGTAAGAGTAGGCAACAACACATCTGCCATGCTAATTCTTAACACTGGGGCCCCTCAGGGATGTGTACTTAGTCCCCTTCTGTATTCCCTGTTCACCCACGACTGCGTGGTCAAACACGGCTCCAACACCATCATTAAATTTGCTGACGACACAACAGTGGTAGGCCTGATCACCGACAATGATGAGGCGGCCTATAGGGAGGAGGTCAGAGAACTGGCAGTGTGGTGACAGGTCAACAACCTCTCGCTCAATGTGAGCAAGACTAAAGGAGCTGATCGTGGACTACAGGAAAAGGCGGCCCGGACAGGCCTCCATTAACATCGACGGGGATGTAGTGGAGCGGGTCGAGAGTTTCAAGTTCCTTGGTGTCCACATCACCAACAAACTATCATTGTCCAAACATACCAAGACAGTTGTGAAGAGGGCACGACAAAACCTTTTCCCCCCTCAGGAGACTGAAAAGATTTGGTATGGGTCCCCAGATCCTCAAAAGGTTCTACAGCTGCACCATCGAGAGCATCCTGAATGGTTGCATCACCACCTGGTATGGCAGCTGCTCGGCATCTGACCGTAAGGCGCTACAGAAGGTAGTGCAAACGGCCCAGTAAGTTATAGACTGTTTCTCTGCTACTGCACGGCAAGCGGTACCGGAGCGTCAAGTCTAGGACCAAAAGGCTCCTCAACAGCTTCTACCCCCAAGCCATAAGACTGCTGAACAATTCATAAAATCGCCACCGGACAATTTACAATGAATCCCCCCCCCCCCCCTTGTACACTGCTGATAACAAACAAACAGCAAGTAGCAGCAGTTACCTATGCATAGTCAGTTCACTCCCACCTACATATACAGATTACCTCAACTAGCCTGTATCCCCGCACACTGACTCGATACCGGTGCCCCCTGTATATAGCCTCGTTATTGTTATTCTTATTGTGTTACTTTTTCTTATTACTTTACTCGGTTAATTCTTTTCTTCAACTGTACTGTTGGTTAAGGGCTTGTAAGTAAGCATTTCACAGTAAAGTCTACACTTGTTGTATTCGGCGCATGTGACAAATAACGTTTGATTTGATTTGAACGGGCTGGAGGGAGGGCAAAAACAAGAAGAAGAGAGAAAGCTATGGTAGAGATTAGGAGGTCTGCTTGGAGGGCAAAAATAAGGGAGGAGGTTGAAGAGGGACTGAAAGATTGTTTCATTATCAACTGTTTTGGCAATGGCCAGTGTTTACCACTCATTCCAATAGTGTGCTGGAATGCAATCAAATTGAAGGGGGGAGAGGGTGAGAAAAAGAGAAGTAGAGAGGAGAGAGAAATAGGAACCCTAGCCAAAAGGTGGTGATGCAGCCAGTCAAGATGCTCTTCATGGTGCAGCTGTAGGATGTTTTGAGGATCAGAGGGCCCATGCCAAATCTTTTCAGCCTCCTGAGGGTGGAAGAGGCGTTGTCACACCTTCTTCACAACTGTGTTGGTGTGTGTGGACCATGATAGATCCTTAGTGATTTGGACACGAGGAGCTCTCGACCCGCTCCACTTCAGACCCGTCGATGTGAAAGGGGGCATGCTAGGACCTCCGTTTCCTGCAGTCCATGATCAGCTCCTTTGTCTTGCTGTTGTTGAGGGAGAGGCTGTTGTCCTGGCACCACACTGACAGGTCTCTGACCCTCCTCCCTATAGGCTGTCTCATCATCGTTGGTGATCAGGCCTACCACCATCAGGTCGTCAGCAAAATGAATGATGATGGTGTTGGAGTTGTGTGTGTGTGTGTGTGTGTGTGTGTGTGTGTGTGTAGCGCGAGGGCTGTACTGCCTGTTTGTTTCCCTCCATTTCCTATTTTCATTTTCCATGAGATTTAAACGCTCTCCCTCTCATGTCCGTCACAGACTTGGAGACTACAAATGAAAAAGCAGACCATCTGTAGTTTAAAAAAAAACTCTTATGGGGAAAGGGAGAAGAGATGGAGAGGTTGAGAGAGATTTAGAAAATAAGCTATCTTTTAGGTGAAGGAAATGGTGTTGAATAATTTACAATGACTTTACACATCAACGACAGTTTTTTTCCGTGCAGCTCGCAAATAAATAGGTGTTGCATGCTCACACGTTAAAACCCCGTGGAGTGGCTGTGTGTGTGTGTGTGTGTGTGTGTGTGTGTGTGTGTATTTTTCAGTCTAGCCTGTGTGTGTGTCCAACGTCTTGAAAAATAATAAAGCCAGACGCTTTTTAGTCTCTCATCTTGCGAGAAACCAACTGCTGTCTGCCACCCTCCCTACACACTCCATTCAAAACCACTCACCCATAAAGCCACACCACACCAAACCAGAGAAACGTCAACAGGCTTGTCATCATTAGCAGACCACCTATAGGCCTAACCCAACAGAGGATAATAGATAATAGTAGATAAATAAACATTGGCAATAATAGATCAGTCAATGACTCCACCGGCTTGAAAGACTATTCATTAGACCTGCTTTGGCCTTAAACAAATAAAGATACATTTAGAACAATACGTGAGCAGCTGTACCAATAGTCATTGACGGAAGATGGAACGCCCATCCACAGGTACAGTATAACAGAGTTGACTGACTGCCGCTTTGAAGTTGTACACTAAGGAAACAAGCCATGACCACATGACATACAGTACCAGTCAAAAGTCATCAAGGCAAAAGGTGGCTACTTTGAAGAATCTCAAATATAAAATATATTTTGATTTGTGTAACACTTTTCTTTGGATACTACATGATTCCATATGTTTTATTTCATAGTTTTGATGTCTTCACTATTATTCTACAATGTAGAAAATAGTCAAAATAAAGAAAAACCCTTCAATGAGTAGGTGTGTCTAAACTTTTGACTGGTACTGTAGGTAGTACTATTTTGACCATGTATTCATTAAGAAAAAACATTAAATAATTCAACATCCCTGTTAGGTACATAGTGATAACATGGTAAATGTTTCTACGTTATTTACAATGTGAAAATACCCATCAATTCTGTCTACTTGTACGCCAATTCATGTCAAATGGGTCCAGTCCACTTATACAGTAAGTCAAGCATTGTTAGCCCTTGAAACAAAAAAGAAATACACAATTCACTTCCTGACTGGAGTTGACCCCAACGTTAATGACTACACACAGAAAATAGAATGGCTGCGTTTTAAGGAAATAAGATAAAGCTACTATTCATTCCAATTTTTTTTCATCAGTAACATCTATGATTTGGCATGGGTCCCCAGATCCTCAAAAGGTTCTGCAGCTGCACCATCGAGAGCATCCTGACCGTTTGCATCACCACCTGGTATGGCAACTGCTCGGCATCTGACCGTAAGGCGCTACAGAGGGTGGTGCGTACGGCCCAGTGCATCACTGGAGTCAAACTTCCTGCCATATATAATAGGCGGTGTCAGAGGAAAGCCTATAAAATTGTCAGAGACTCCAGTCACCTACGTTATAGACTGTTTTCTCTGCTACTGCACGGCAAGAGGTACCGGAGCGCCAAGTCTAGGACCTAAAGGCTCCTCAACAGCTTCTACCCCCAAGCCATAGACTGCTGAACAATTAATACAATCGCCACCGGACTATTTACATGAACCCCCCCCCCCCCTCCCTTTTTACACCGCTCTCTATCCCTCACCCAATCTCGCTCTCTTGGGCTCCTATCCTCCCATTTAGTTGCGTGCCGTTTGATTCAGAATCGTGTCCAGTTGTCCACCACTTATGAGCTGTTGCTTTTCTGAGAGGATTATGGTCCTAATGTGAGAGAATTCAGTCTTGTTTCTCGATCTCAAGTCAACTACTCCACAAACCAGGGCCAGTGCTCATCAAGCATCTCAGAGTAGGAGTGCTGATCTAGGATCAGTTTTGCCTTTAATGTCATAATGAGTTAGATTACATGATCTCCCGTCGCTTCTTTAACAGAGACATTGCTCAATGAACAACAACTCGGAGTCAATATAGACGTTAAAGTGTCTGGGTGTAAGCTAGAGAGCTAGGCAGCTGTATATTTCCGGTAGTACAAAACAGATACAAACCATACTAAATCAATAGCCCTGAATTGTGGACCATTGTCCAATTTCAGCGGTAGTAAATATCAAACGGACAAAAGAATGATTATTACCGGAGCAATATATACGTTTACTTGTTTCCTTGTTCTCATTTCACCTATTATTGCATGGACAAAATAACATCCTATTGGATAATGGATGCAAACATGGGAGAAGCAGAGAAAGGAATAGGAGAGCAAGAGGGAAAAGGAGGGAGGTCAAAAAGAAAGTATGTGATGGGCACGAAGCAGATGGGTTGTCGTCTAGGGGTCATCGACATGAGTCATTCCTCTTGGTTGATAGGTAGAGAGAGAGAATACTCTGTTCTCAGCAGATGTACACGTAAGAGAATATATCACCTAGGAAATGGGTGGCAGATCATCTACACAACTGCCTGTGTTTTATGATGCTGACAGAGCCCCCGCTGCCAAGCTTTAATCAGTTAGGGCCCTGACACACTCCCCTGGGAGGTAGGGAGTGTATGTGTGTGTGTGTGTGTGTCTCAGTGCGGAAGTGTGTGTGTGTGTGGATCAGTACAGATACGTGTATGTGGGCTTCCACAGATCTGTGATTGTGCATCCATCTGAGCTGGTGTGTGAAGATAGATCAGTGTGTGCGTGCGTGGATTATTCTGTTAGACGCCAACGTAGAAGACAAACTAGACACTGCTGCACTGTGGGTCTTGATTAAATCCTTAAAATATGCAAGTAATCTACATAAGAACTTCCTGAAATAGGGTGGAGTCTTTTTATATCAGACGGATTATGTTTTTCTTTGCTTTTCTTAACCCCTACGATCTCATATTTCCCCAACTGCAACACTACAAACTCTTGGGAGTAAAGAATCTCTCCGTTTGCCATTATAAAGTACACTGTGATTATGGACAGTGTACACAGTATGTGGCTAAGATGAAAAACGTCAAATAGTTGAGACCTTGGAATTATACGGTCCAACGTGCTATTTTACATTTGCCATGGGAAATGGAAAAACTAATCACATATGAACAGTTTTTTTTTTAAAGAAAAGTACACAAATACATCAGTGGACTTAGAATTCTATTTCTATGGATCCCCTGTTCGCGTATTCTAAGCTTCCTGTTTTGAATGTTAATGCAGCCTAGTTGACATGCTCGTGGAGTTGCCAGATTATTCGCTCGGTCAGGTGATGGTGATTACCTTTGCACCGTAGGGGACTTGGGGTATCATGGAGTTCTGCTTTAGGTAACGCTCAGGTCTGTCTGAGGTGAACCCGCAGGCTTGTATGTGCCTTCTTGAATGTGTTTTAATGGCCTTCTGCTGCTTCTGTGTGTGTTGGGATCATGTGGAATCGGTGTGTCTGTGTTGAGAGTGATTGGACAGATAAGTTGCAGAGACTAGAGGTCACGGCAAGGGAAGCAGTATCACAGGAGCCTGTGTGTCTCAATGTTTATGTTTAATGCCCTTTCTGCTTGCCCAAACACTTGAACACCCTCCTCCGAATCACAATTATACCCTTTATATCCGCTAACAGAGTAGGCTGATGTACATCACACTCACACATCAAAATAGACCAATTTCACATAGCATCGGACACCCATCATATGGCATTCTACTCCGCGTGACCCCTCTGATTTCAACATGCATCACACATCACACCCTCCCATAGGAACGTGTGGAATGTTTAGCTCTCCCTTGGATCACGCTGTTCAGTGGAATTCCTATCCTGTGTTATAGTGTGTGACCTGACCCTGTGACCACCCCCTATAGAGGAGAGACTGGTACTGTTTATTTAATGGACCGTCCCTTTAAGGGCCAGCTACTGCCCCATTACCTGCCCTGTATCACTGACCATTCCTTTAACAAAAATATAATTATGCCCACATTTTGGTTGCTTGAGGTTAAGGGCCAGCTACTAACTTATGAACATTAACTGACCTATAACCGGACTGAACCTTAAAGGGCTACTTACTGCTCCTATCACTGTATCATCCCTTTAAGGGCCGGTAACTGTCCCATTACCAAATACTGTGGGAATGGGGTTAGAATGGTCTGTGAAGGTTGTGTTGAGTTGACAAGGTGCTGTCTCTGTACACACACACACACGTTCTAGTCAGAGCCACATCATGCAGCCTGCAGCCTTATTGAGTAACTGTCCTGTTTTGGGCTTTTCCACAGAATGGCCTTTCCAACACACACAGAGCCCAGTGTGGCCAGACTGGCCCTGCTCCAGAGGCTGTCTAGAACATTCATCCAGCCCAGAGACTGGTTGTAAACACCAAGCACAACAACAACAACTGTCTTTACCCCGCTTCACTTTATCCATCCCATAACGTTTAGCCTTACATAGCACCAATACACAAAACTACACAACAACTGTATGCCAACCACTGACCCACTCTTACACATCTACTCTTGGTTTGGCACACAGATAAAGGTGAAATTATAAAGTGCATCTAAAAATATGAATACAATTAATTATAAAAAGGACTAATCAATTTTCTAAGTGTCGTCATTGTGGAATCTTCCCCTTACCCACCCCTAACACAGAACTACTGGTAATATGGCACACAGACAACTCACCCTCTCCTAACATAGGACTTAAATACTAATACAGAAAACTACTGCCTGCCTGTACCCATTTCCTCAACCTCTAACTCAGCCTACACAGCACCAATACACCAACAGCTTAGAGACTTCATTATCCCCAAAGGGCCATTTGCATTGCCAAACTTCCTTCTACAAAACAATGAAACACAAACAAGCCAACAGCTACTGTAACTCCCTTTGCAAAATCAGGCTTCAGCAGTCAAGAAAATAACTTGCCAAATATCATATCCTTCACAGTACTTCCACAGGATGACAAAACAACATCTTGTTTTGGGAAGGGAGTTACTGCTTTCAAAACAGGAAGGGAGTTACTGGTTTCAGTACATGAAGGGAGTTACTGCTTTCAGTACATGAAGAGAGAGTTACTGCTTTCCGTACATGGAGAGAGTTACTGCTTTCCGTACATGAAGGGAGTTACTGCTTTCAGTACATGAAGGGAGTCACTGCTTTCAGTACATGAAGGGAGTCACTGCTTTCAGTACATGAAGGGAGTTACTGCTTTCAGTACATGAAGGGAGTTACTGCTTTCAGTACATGAAGGGAGTTACTGCTTTCAGTACATGAAGGGAGTTACTGCTTTCAGTACATGAAGGGAGTTACTGCTTTCAGTACATGAAGGGAGTTACTGCTTTCAGTACATGAAGGGAGTTACTGCTTTCAGTACATGAAGGTAGTTACTGCTTTCAATACATGAAGGGAGTTACTGCTTTCAGTACATGAAGGGAGTTACTGCTTTCAGTACATGAAGGGAGTTACTGTTTTCAGTACATGAAGGGAGTTACTGCTTTCAGTACATGAAGGGAGTTACTGCTTTCAGTACATGAAGGGAGTTACTGCTTTCAGTACATGAAGGGAGTTACTGCTTTCAATACATGAAGGGAGTTACTGCTTTCAATACATGAAGGGAGTTACTGCTTTCAGTACATGAAGGGAGTTACTGCTTTCAATACATGAAGGGAGTTACTGCTTTCAATACATGAAGGGAGTTACTGCTTTCAATACATGTCAAACATTTTATGAAAAGGTTTTCATCAGACAGCGACAGTATGCTAAGAATGTGATATAGGACACGTGTGATGGTATGTGTGTTAATCTTGTGCGCACGTGCGCAAGACTGCTTTCAGGTGTGTGTGTGTGTGTGTGTGTGTGTGTGTGTGTGTGTGTGTGTGTGTGTGTGTGTGTGTGTGTGTGTGTATCTGTGCAAAAGGTGAGGATATATAATCCTGCACAGCTAAACTCTGTTTGATTGACATATCTTCATTTAGCTACCCCCATCCTGTCTCCACCACGCACGCACACACACACGCATGCGCACCCACACATACATACACGCACACACACACACTGCATTGAATAGAGCACCTCTTCAGGGGGTAAAAGGTGACATTGAGAGCAGACAGACAGACAGAGACAGGAGAGAGAGCTCACACATGCCAATTAACCAAGCCCCCCCTCTCATTATCACCATGGTTACCGTGCCAACCCGCAGCCACTCAAACATCTGTCCCAGTCTGATGGCTAAGTGCTTGTCTCTGACAATAAGCTCACACCTAGAGGCACACACACACACACACACACACACACACACACACACACACACACACACACACACAGGGACAAATGCAAGATGGGCTGGTCCATTTTTACCTAGTGGGCCAGTCTAACTTGGGTTTTTTGCACAAATGTATTATTATCTGGCTAATAATGTGGACCTGGAGAAAAATAAAATGGTCCAGTGTGGGGGCCTGGAGAAAAATAAAATGGGCTAGGCTCTTAGAAATGCCAGGGGTGTTAGAAATGTCTGAAGCAACAGTAGCTCAATGCGTACGTAAACACTACATGCTTAAGATTGTTTTATTAAATTAAGCATTTCAAATGTCATGGTAAATCCATGGACAATTTAATTTAATTTATACAAAGCTGTTTCATTGTTAAAATAGGCCTAAAAATAGGCCTGAATACTCAAGTGTGATAACTCAAGTGTTCGAAAAATACTCTGACCCCAATAAGACTGGCTTTCACCACTGGCGTTGGCGAATGGGGATCCTAATAAATCAAATAGTGACGTCAGTTCGGATATCCGGATATTCGATTGCCTAGCGACCGTGCCCATCCCCAATACATCAGTGAAGGCTGGTGGGAGGAGCTATAGGAGGACAAGCTCAAGACCGTTCCTTTTATTCCATTCCAGCCATTACAATGAGCCCGTCCTCCTATAGCTCCTCCCACCAGCCTCCACTGCAACACATACAGTATATGCTCTTCACATCACAGAGTGAATCTGCCTTTCATTCTCCCTCACACACACACACACACACACACACACACACACACACACACACACACACACACACCCCCCCCGTCCTGATAGCTTGTAACAGCTTGCTCTATTATTCAACCCATTGCCAACCTATGAAAAGCCATTACAATAAACACATCTGTATCTCACAACTTGAATATGACAGCATCTGGGATCTCCGTCCTTGAGTCTACAACTTATCAAGCTTTTTTTTTATAGAAATACAAGCGGCCAGTAATTTATTGGGTAAACAACCGGCGTTTCGGCATCACGGTGCCTTCTTCAGGGCACACTTCCACACCACCCTGAAGAAGGCACCGTGATGCCGAAACGCCGGTTGTTTACCCAATAAATGACTGGGCGCCTATAGTTTACTCGCCGTTAGTCAGCACCTCTACCAACTGTTTGGGGTGTGCGCCATCTCATGCTTTTTATTACACTTTTACATAGAGAGACACAAACACATTATCTGGATCTTTCACACAGACAGATCTTCCTGCTAAACACAAACACGGGTGCACACGCGCACGCAGTCCTCCTGGTTGCATGGTGCTGTAATTAGTAGCACAGTTAATTAGACCAAGGAACCAGAGTGAGGAACGCTCCTGCTGGGCTGCACTCCTCCACCACATCTCCAGGGAGGATGATCACACGCAAACGCACATACACACGCGCGTGCACGCGGACATCACACAAAAGCATACACCGTTCGTATCCGCACAAATGGAAACGAGCACAAACGCTCACACACGCACATGAATTAAAGAGCACCCGTGTTCCTTAGCCCCATTCCACCCACTCATCTTTTTCACACACACACACACACACACACACACACACACACACACACACACACACACACACACAAAAAGCCCTCAGTAGCATGTCAACTCCAGTGTGCAGTATAACATAAACGTCTGGCAGAGAGCATCTCTCTTTCAGCTTTCAGTGGCCTTCTCTAGCTAATAGCACCTCTTCAGATGTGGCACTTCAATCAGACAGACACAAACACATCCTTGAGAAGCTATCCTCCCACAACACCCCACCCTCCTTGCCTCTTTTTTCCCTCCTCTCGAGTGTTTCTCAACCCGTCCAGCTGTCTTTCTTTCAAACAAGGTGGAGCGAAACCGTGACGTCCGGCTCTTCAAACTACTTCAAACTAACCCCTCATAAGCATACGGCACCGTTCTTCAGATTTGTTCGCTAGCCTCCGGTTTACCTTGCTGAATCCGGCTCTAGTCTGGTGCATGCCTAGAATTCAGAAGCGCTGCTTTGGGACTTGGTGAGGGCGGGTAGTTAGAAGTGACTCATTAGTTCTTTTCTCTTTCTTACTTTCTCTTTACTTTTACAAGCCCCCTGACAGACATTGAAATAGGAAGGGGCAATGAGTCAGGAGAGCGTGCCCAAACAGATCTGGTTAAGATTAACACGCACACAGAGACACAAATACACGCAAATACACACATGCATGCACGTACATACGCATGTGCACATGCAAACACTAATGACTGTTAATAGCTAGCACAGTAAAAACAGCTAGCGCAGTAAAAACGGCTAGCGCAGTAAAAACGGCTAGCGCAGTAAAAACGGCTAGCGCAGTAAAAACACCTAGCGCAGTAAAAACGGCTAGCGCAGTAAAAACACCTAGCGCAGTAAAAACGGCTAGCGCAGTAAAAACACCTAGCGCAGTAAAAACGGCTAGCGCAGTAAAAACGGCTAGCGCAGTAAAAACACCTAGCGCAGTAAAAACACCTAGCGCAGTAAAAACACCTAGCGCAGTAAAAACGGCTAGCGCAGTAAAAACGGCTAGCGCAGTAAAAACAGCTAGCGCAGTAAAAACAGCTAGCTCAGTAAAAACAGCTAGCACAGTAAAAACAGCTAGCGCAGTAAAAACAGCTAGCACAGTAAAAACAGCTAGCCTTGTTAAAACTGCAGGTAGAGTGAGAATAACACCTTATAAAGCATGTTGGCCGGCTGATACAGAGATAGTGTTTTTTTCTGATACAGCTCTCTCTTCCTCTCTCTCACACACACACACTTTCTCATTCTCTAATCAGAGGGTCAGGGTGATAGGAGAGACTCAAATGGATTCAGGTGAAGCACAGCGCGAGGCGCAACGGAGGCTCGGGGGTGGGGGGGGGGGTGTTGTTTGACTGTTTGTTTACAAGTAATTGGGCCACAGACGTACGAACGGCCATCTCAGATAACACACGGGGAGAACGAGGGAGGGGGGAGGTGGGCAAGGAGGGATGGAGAGGGAGAGAGAGAGAGAGGGAGGGAGGGATGGAAGATGAGGGAGATGAGGGATGAAGAGAGAGAGAAAGAGGTAGATGGAGGGATGATGAGATAGTGGGATGAAGGAAGGAGTGAGGGACAAGGAAGGAGAGAGACGTTGGAGGAAGGGAAAGAGGGAGGGGGAGGATGGGAGATGTTTGGCTGAGGAGGAGAGAGAATGAAGGATGGGCTTGGGAGGAAGGGGAGTGGATGAAAGGGAGGATGGATAGAAGAGAAAGACCCTGGGGGATATGGTATCTGATCATTAAAGAACTGTTGTCTTGCAGAATGTGCTAGTCTTTATACTACGTGCTACGGAGTACATTCCCAATTAAATATTCAATCCGATAATATGAATACAAAAGAGCTAATGATATACGTGCCCTTGCTTGCTAAGCGTATTACTGTCAAAGTAATGAATAACATAACTCCACCAAATATGCACATCCATTATGACGCCATAGTCTGACTAGTATATGGATACTAGTAGACCAAAGCTTTTACTCTCTGACCAGTGTGTCCAAATGTGGCTCTTTAACACTGACCCCAGACCAGTGTGTGAGGGTTACACAAACATGACCCAGCATAGCCTCCTTAACCCTTCCTGTATAAAGAACACAGAGTTCAAATACATACAGGAGGGGTGCATCTCAATAGTCTAAAGTGGCTTCCTCCCCTCGTCTCCTCTCCTTGATCTGGACTCATCTGAGAACAAAGGCTAGGTCAAAGCAATGTGAAGGAAACCTAGGATGACTCGTGTGTCACTTGTGCATTTTGTTAAAAAAGCAAAGAATACAAAGACAAAGTGAGGAAGCTACTTTCTACTATTGAGATGTGCCCGCCTGACTATTGATGTAGGACTTCAACAGCGCTCTGGATCCAACGGAGGGAAATGCATTACATTCCTCCATCGCTGCCCATCACTCTTTCCCACCACTCTTTTCACTCTTTCCCATGTTTGAAAATTACCACATCATGTCATTCTCCTCGACCCCACTCTCAATTTCCTGTCTCGGCTGATGTTCGCAAAAGGCGCTCGAGAGTGAGGGCGTCATTTTTTATCTGGTTGGGTCTCTAAAGCTCTTGGGAACAAGTACAAAGAGGAGAAAAGCTTGAAGTTCATCCAACTCTCGCCTTCTAGCTGACAGATGAGAGATTAGTGGTTCATTAAGTTTGACAAGTTGACGGGCATGCACAGAACCAGCCCTGAGCCAATGAGAGTTGAGTCTTGCAGGGGGCAGAACACCCAGAACCAATATAAATACAATTATATTATCTAGCCTGTTGCCTAGTCACTTTATTCCGAGTTATATATACACATACTGTATCTACCTCATACCAATGCACATCGACTCGGTACTGGTACCCCGGGTATATATCCAAGTTATCGTTACTCATTGTGCATTTATTACTGCGTGGTATTACTTTTCTATTATTTCTCTATTTTCCTTCTCCCTGCATTGTTGGGAACAGCCCATAAGTAAACATTTCACTGTTAGTCTACACCTGTTGTTTGCAATGCATATGACAAATCATCATTTGAATAGGAATAATAGAAATAGTATGGCCCGGTCGGTGGGAAAACAACCCCAAGCTCCTTCTTCCCCTTCCATGTTGGCAGATCTGAAAGTATTGGACAGATGTAAGCACTGTTGCTTATACCTTTCAATTCTTGCAGATCTGCAATGGGACAAGGGCTAGGGAAAGGGGCTGTTAGATAGGACTTATGTCATTCATTTCCCACCTAGCCCTATCAGATGAGAAAACAGAACATCAAGAAGAAAGCCATTTTCTTTCAGCCGACACCGATTTAGCTCCAGTCTGAGAGCTGCTGCTGCTAAGCAAAGAGAAGGTCACCACAGAGACGATTTACATGTAGTATTTTTCAAATGTCACGCCTCAGTCAGAGCCAGACCATAATAAACAAAGTCTCCGACGACAACCACAAAACACCCATAGTCTCACTGAAGCTAAAGCATTATACCACAGTCCGTTTCATTCAAGTGGCCATGGTGTCTTTCTTGATAAATTCATCAAAACCCACTTTCTGCTATTGACAGGTATGGCTTCCCATAACATCAAAACGGCACGTGAAATTGACATCAAAGGAAATGGAGACTTGAAGTTTCACCTGGATCAGTTTTTTTAACAGGTTTGTTTGTGCCGATTCTTAGCAAATCAAAATGTTTCACTAGAACTAACTTTAAATTTATTTTTTTTAAAAACTCTGTTTCTACCACTCCTAAACTGGATTGTCAGCTTTGCTGATTTCATTTGCACCCCTACATTAGAGGAGTGGGGTTTGGGTTAAACATTTTTCTCACCGGGGTCTCCTCTCCAGTCAAGAGAACAGGGAGAGCATCAGAGCAGGAGCATTAAGAACAAACTTCAATTAGCGCTAGGCAGAGACCGGGTTTAAAGAGCAGGGAAGTACTGTAGCTGCATCTTTCCCAGCAAGGATCAATGCTCCATTACCGTAAGGAGAAGAGGAGATGAGAAAGAAAAAGAAAGAGCAGACAGTATTTATTTCTCTCCTTCTGGCACACTCATGCAGGCCTACTTTCTCTTCTTCTCTCGCTCACACTTTCATTTTCTCTTTCATACACACACTTGCACATCCTATTGCTCTATTTTATCTCATTCTTTCCGTCTCTCACACACTCCTTATCCCTCTCCCTCCCTAGGGGTCTACGGACAATGTGCAAACATGGCCGACGGAGCGTAGCGCAGTGTTGCAATGTCGTTTTTCGTCATAAAAGGGGTGGCTCCTTGTAATACACTCTGCCATTGAACTCTATTTTTTTCCTACCTGGAAATTGAGACCCGACATATCCTTCCTTGCGAAGACTGAGGGGCAGTATTGAGTGAGTTTTGCAACGGAAGTCCCGCCCCGGTGTCTCCATCACATCCTTTCCGGTATCCCTTCTGGTATAAATACAGAAGAGATGGACGTTCTGCTACCTAGCTTCTACTACTTGCAAGCTTCCTTTTTTGTGATTTTTATTTTGAGATAGCTAAACGCTATTATGTCTATGTCCAGTTTGGGGGAGCGTCTTTGTGAGCTGGCGAGACAATACAAGAACCTTTATAACTGTTCGATGGGGTTGTATTCAGACCAGAAAGCAAAAGACAACAGCTGGAAGGAGATATCACGAAATTTGAACACCGATACTGATATCAAAGAAACATGGAGAAAGATTCGGGTCCGGTATGTTCGCAATCTGAAAAGGGTGAAGGAGACGAGGAGTGTGGCTGCTGCATTGGCTGGATTGGCTTCTCGTTCACGTGAAACATTGTCAGACAGACACCAATATGCCAGATACGGTATGTACGTATTCGCCATCTGCTTGTAGGTGTTGGAGGGGGTGGTGTTTTGGACAGTCCAGAGATGGAGCTCAGCTCTGAGGGCCCATCTACAGGTGGTTTATCGCCCCTTGATTCATCATCTTCTCGGGCTGGTAAATGTAAATGGTTCATCACCTCAGCCCCCTCTGGGGAGGGGGGGGGGGGGGGGGAGGTCATCACGCTTTTCACCTGTGCATTATAATAAACAATTTCCCACTTGCGACAGTAAATAAATATCTAAAAGTACTACATGTGTATTTGTCTGCTTATTTGTACTGTTTTGAATCAGTCACTCAGTACACCTGTACTGCTTTGTACATGAGCTATGTGGATTAGGTTCATGTCTTGGGGTGTTTGTCCTTATTGTCTACAGCTGGACACACCCATTTACTATAGCAGGAAGGTGAAAGGCCACTACACATAACACAAGGTTTGGTAAATGTCTTGAGGGTCTAGCCTCACAATTTTTTAAAAATAAAAAACTAAAACAAGGATGAAGTTAGTCATCATAGTACTCTTTATTGTGATTTGGCAGCCACATCCAAACCGCAAAACCAAGTGTGAGACTCACGTGAGTCAAACCGTCATCAACCAGAAGAAGAGAACTTGTGTGCACCTGTTTTCTAAACCACACTCCAACATGTACAGTAGGGTGCCACGCGTGATAGCAGCATCCTGGAAAGACACCTGACCTGCTGGTGTGAGGAAGTAGTCCTTGAGGTTGTTGTGCACGTCTATAGCAACTCTGGTTGCCCTGTCTGCCGACATGTTTCTTGGGTCCAGGAAGCTGGTGTCCCCTTGTGCCACCTGTCTCCACTCTCCTGGAAGCAGGTCCCCAGTGTGTGTGGAGTGGTCAAACGTGCGGTGGATGTACCGTGTTAATGTGTCTGTGGTGCAAAGGTAGTTGTGGAGGGCCACGCAGGCCTTCACAATGGTCTCAGATTTCTCCGGGGCAATATCAAGGGCTCGTCCCAGGATCTCCCGTCTTGCACCAAGGAACCCAAAGCAGCTCGAGCGGCGGTAGTTGAAGATCTTCTTGGTGTCGTCAAGGCCAGAAGAACCTTTGAATAAAATAAGTGTTTCTATTGAACAGTAACATGAAGGCTATCAAACGTGTACTGTAACAATTGTGTAGCCTGTTTGGACATAATCCCCCATCCTCTTATTGGGATGCCTGATCACTTTTATGTGAGGCATATCATTAAAATGTCTATATTGGTATATATTTCACATCATATGTATATAGTCACATGTATTTAGCGTATCTTACCTTGATATGGTCAGTTCCTTGCATCGCAGACTGGCACCAGGACCATTGAGAAAAAAACCTTTGTAGAAATCGTTGCCTGAGTTTGCTGGATCTCAGATCCTAAAATGTTTTCCTCCGACAGCTACTGCACAAAACGGATAATTCCAACGATCCCCAAAATCTCTGCAGATTTTTTCCCCATTGTACCACGGAGGGATAAGCAACAAAATCCTCCTTCAGGACTGTCCAGATAGCTTGGCACACTTTTACGACACAAACAGTTGAGATTCCTAATTTACTGTGCCTTGCAAAAGTATTCATCCCCCTTGGCGTTTTTCCTATTTTGTTGCATTACAACCTGTAATTTAAATGGATTTTTATTTGGATTTCATGTACTGTGCATACACAAAATAGGCCTAATTAACGAAAAAAAATGACTTGTTTCAAAAAAAAAAAAAAATACATATGAAAAGTGGTGCGTGCGCATTCACCCCCTTTGCTATGAAGCCTCTAAATAAGATCTGGTGCCACCAATTACCTTCAGAAGTCACATAATTAGTGAAATAAAGTCCAGCTGTGTATAATCTAAGTGTTACATGATAATATATATATATATATATATATATATATATATATATATATATATATATATATATATACATACATATACACACACACACACACACACACAAAAGTATTTGATCCCCTGCTGATTTTGTACGTTTGCCCACTGACAAAGAAATGATCAGTCTATAATTTTAATGGTAGGTTTATTTGAACAGTGAGAGACAGAATAACAACAAAAACATCTAGAAAAACGCATTGCAAAAATGTTATAAATTGATTTGCATTTTAATGAGGGAAATAAGTATTTGACCCCCTCTCAATCAGAAAGATTTCTGGCTCCCAGGTGTCTTTTATACAGGTAACAAACTGAGATTAGGAGTAACAAGCTGAGATTAGGAGCACAGGAGTGCTCCTAATCTCAGCTTGTTACCTGTATAAAAGACACCTGTCCACAGAAGCAATCAATCAATTAGATTCCAAACTCTCCACCATGGCCAAGACCAAAGAGCTCTCCAAGGATGTCAGGGACAAGATTGTAGACCTACACAAGGCTAGAATGGGCTACAAGACCATCGCCAAGCAGCTTGGTGAGAAGGTGACAACAGTTGGTGTGATTATTCGCAAATGGAAGAAAAACAAAAGAACTGTCAATCTCCCTCGGCCTGGGGCTCCATGCAAGATCTCACCTCGTGGAGTTGCAATGATCATGAGAATGGTGAGGAATCAGCCCAGAACTACACGGGAGGATCTTGTCAATGATCTCAAGGCAGCTTGAGCAAGGTCCCCCTGCTCAAGAAAGCACATGCCCATCTGAAGTTTGCCAACGAACATCTGAATGATTCAGAGGACAACTGGGTGAAAGTTGTGGTCAGATGAGACCAAAATGGAGCTCTTTGGCATCAACTCAACTCGCCGTGTTTGGAGGAGGAGGAATGCTGCCCATGACCCCAAGAACACCCTCCCCACCGTCAAACATGGAGGTGGAAACATTATGCTTTGGGGGTGCTAAGGGGACAGGACAACTTCACCGCATCAAAGGGACGATGGACGGGGCCATGTACCGTCAAATCTTGGGTGAGAACCTCCTTCCCTCAGCCAGGGCATTGAAAATGGGTCGTGGATGGGTATTCCAGCATGACAATGACCCAAAACACACGGCCAAGGCAACAAAGGAGTGGCTCAAGAAGAAGCACATTAAGGTCCTGGAGTGGCCTAGCCAGTCTCCAGACCTTAATTCCATAGAAAATCTGTGGAGGGAGCTGAAGGTTCGAGTTGCCAAACGTCAGCCTCGAAACCTTAATGACTTGGAGAAGATCTGCAAAGAGGAGTGGGACAAAATCCCTTCTGAGATGTGTGCAAACCTGGTGGCCAACTACACGTCTGACCTCTGATTGCCAACAAGGGTTTTGCCACCAAGTACTAAGTCATGTTTTGCAGAGGGGTCAAATACTTATTTCCCTCATTAAAATGCAAATCAATTTATAACATTTTTGACATGCGCTTTTCTGGATTTTTGTTGTTGTTATTCTGTCTCTCACTGTTCAAATAAACCTACCATTAAAATTATAGACTGATCATTTCTTTGTCAGTGGGCAAACGTACAAAATCAGCAGGGGATCAAATACTTTTTTCCCCCTCACTGTATACACACACACACACACACACACACACACACACACACACACACACACACACACACACACACACCTGTTCTGAACGGCCCCAGAGTCTGCAAAACCACTAAGCAAGTGGCACCATGAAGACCAAGGAGCTATCCAAACAGGTCAGGGACAAAGTTGTGGAGAAGTACAGATCAGGGTTGGGTTATAAAAACATATCCGAAACTTTGAACATCCCACGGAGCACCATTAAATCCATTATTAAAAAATGGAAAGAATATGGCACCACAACAAGCCTGCCAAGAGAGGGCCGCCCATCAAAACTCACGGACCAGGTAAGGAGGGCATTAACCAGAGAGGCAACAAAGATACCAAAGATAACTCTGAAGGAGCTGCAAAGCTCCACAGCGGAGACTGGAGTATCTCCATAAGACCACTTTAAGCCATACACTCCACAGAGTTGGGCCTTACAGAAGAGTGGCCATAAAAAAAGCCATTGCTTAAAGAAAAAAATAAGCAAACACGTTTGGTGTTTGCCAAAAGGCATGAGGGAGACTCCCCAAACATATGGAAGAAGGTACTCTGGTCAGATGAAACAAAAATTGAGCTTTTTGGCCATCAAGGAAAATGCTATGTCTGGCGCAAATCCAACACCTCTCATCACCCCGAGAACACCATCCGCACATGGTGGTGGCTGCATCATGCTGTAGGGATGTTTTTCATCGGCAGGGACTGGGAAACTGGTTAGAATTGAAGGATGGTGCTAAATACAGGGAAATTCTTGAGAGAAACCTGTTTCACTCATCCAGAGATTTGAGACTGGGATGGAGGTTCACCTTCCAGCAGGACAATGACCCAAAGCATACTGCTAAAGCAACACTTGAGTGGTTTAAGGGGAAACATTTAAATGTCTTGGAATGGCCTCGTCAAAGCCCAGAGCTCAATCCAATAGAGAATCTGTGGTATGACTTAAAGATCGCTGTACACCAGCGGAACCCATCCAACTTGAAGGAGCTGGAGCAGTTTGCCTTGAAGAATGGGCAAAAATCCCAGTGTCTAGATGTGCCAAGCTTTTAGAGACTTGCCCCAAGAGACTTGCAGCTGTAATTGCTGAAAAAGGTGGCTCTACAAAGTATTGACTTGGAGGGTGAATAGTTATGCACGCTCAAGTTCTGTTTTTTTGTCTTATTTGTTTCACAATGAAAAATATTTAGCATCTTCAAAGTGGTAGGCATGTTGTGTAAATCAAATGATACAAACCCCCCCCCCAAAAAAAATATATTTTAATTCCAGGTTGTAAGGCAACAAAATAGGAAAAATGCCAGGGGGTGTGAATACTTTCCCAAGCCACTGTATAAGTTAGAACTCGTAGTGATACTTTGCTGTGTGCCTCCACTCGCCAAAAAACGATTGGTCACAGACAGCATTTCTGCAGCATTTACTGGAGAGCTTTGAGTTCTCCTGTGCGAGATGCAAGCCACTGAAGCAAGTCGTCAAACCGACATCCGAATGTTTTGAAAATGTATTTTCTCGTCAATGCTTCGCATAGGTTGGACAAGAGACGTGTATTCGTCATTGTCCCCTCTTGTAGCATTCAGTGGAAGAACTTGCCATTTTCTCAGTCTTTTCTTCTTCTCTTGAGTAGTTGTTGCAGTTCAAATCAAAAAGAGACATGTTTGTTTCTGTGGCTAAAAAGTAGTGTCGTAAAGCATAGAACAGCAGACTAGCCTGACATGTAGCTAGCATTTGTCAACAGGCACATAACACGGAAGTTCAAATGTCATTGCTAGCTGGAGTCAAATAGAGTGGCTTGACCCCTCTTGCTTGGTAAGCTACTCTTGCTCCCAAGCCCCCTGGTGGATATACACTATACAAGGCGGACTTCCTCTCTGAGTGGAACGCAACGGATAGTCTGCTGGCCCATCCACACACGTAGCTCAACTGAGTGGAGCTCGTAGCCACCTTTTGATGGATTGGTATCCCCACTCCGTCTCTCCTGACAGACAGATGTGCAGACAGAGACGTTCCAGATAACAGGCAGGGCACCAGCCAATCAGCAGCGAGCACAGCTATTCCCTTCCCACCCTACTGTAAGTATGAGTTACTAACTAAGACTGTATCTCTCTCCTCTGGTATTTCCCAAAGACATTCTTATTCAATCTTCTTGATTCATTGCATACAACTGTGGTGCTTCCACTGAAGCTAAATGCTACAGGCTAAAACATCAGGTTTGAATAGGTGATTTGCTGATAAGAGAACCAGGAAACAATATATGCTATATGCTGCACTAACAACATTACCTAAATGCTTACCACTGCAGTAGTGGCAAACTGATAACCTGCTCGCTATGTTGTCCTAACGCTATGGCTATCTAATCCATTCCGCAGGAAACGGATCCATGCAATATAGATTCCCAGATTCCATTCCAGAGAGGGTTTCTCAATAGATCAGTGGGCTTATTGGATCTATGGATTCGCTCTAGTTCATTCGTCTCTAGCGCACAGTGAAGCTAGTGAATGAATATAGACTCACTGTGCTGACGGAGGGAGTCTGGCTCTGTCTGTCAGCTTACACCCTATTAGGAGCAGTGATGGAGTGTGTGTTTTTGGTTTTCCTAGGAAAACAAGGGAAAAAAGTGGGGACATTTCGTCGGTCCACACAAGGAAAATGGCAATTTTAGGCTTAGGGGTTAGGTTTAGGGTTACAATTAGGGTTAGGAGTTAGGGAAAATAGTATTTTGAATGGGAATCAATTGTTTGGACCCCAAAAGGATAGTAAAACAAACGTGTGTGCGCACATGCATATTTGTCTGTCTGTCTGTGTGTGTGTGTGTGTGTGTGTGTATTTGTTCACCTACATGTATATTTTCCTGCTTAGGGGCATATGTGTGTGTATGCACACATTTATATCTACCCATCTGTGTATGTGTGCGTGTGTGTGTTTGCAGAAGCGATAAAGTCCATTCCTGGAATGGCTCTGGCCTTGTGACCCAGCCGTCCAGCCACACTGGGGTTTGACTGGGGCCAGTAGAGTAGTCTAGCTAGTGGACAGGGAGAGGAGACAGGGCTAATGCATTTACTGGAGTGGAGACAGCTCACTCCCTGCACCTGATCACATTACAGCCATAGAGAGGAGAGAGAGAGAGAGAGAGAGAGAGAGAGGAAAGAGAGAGAGAGGAAAGAAGGAGAGAGAGAGAGAGTGTGTGTGTGTGTGTGAAGATGAGAGGGAGAGAGAGGAATTAAGAGAAAGAAAGACAGGGCAGAGACAGATATCTAGGGAGAGACAGCAGGGGAAAATAGATGGGGTAGATAAAGAGAAAGGGAGGAACAAAGAGTGCAAGAGAGAACAAGAAAGAGAGGGAGATGGGGCAGAGAAGCTGAAAGCCGAGAGAAAATAGCAGGAGAGAGCGTGAACAGCGAAATAATGGAAGAGGGTGTCAGAAAGAAAGAGAGAGAGAGTCATTGCGACAGAAAGAGAGAGGAGCAGGCTCTGGTTACTGCAGCCCTGCCAGCCTGACTACACCGGACAGGCTGGTGGGTCCACGGGGACAGGGGTGACAACCAGGGGACAGCTGGAAACACAGGGACAAGGATGGGCAATCTGGCCAGGGTGTGGGTAACCTGACCTGGGGTGTGAGAGTGGGATATGAGGGGTGGGTGTGGGTCCGGAGACATGGGTATTGGGTGAAGGAGCAGCAGTAGTAATAGTAGTGGATACCAAGCTAAGGATAGTCCTAGGAATGGAGTTGGCTAGGAAGTTGATCGTGGAGACTGCTTGTAATGTAGGGTCAGAGGGAAGAGTGTGTAAAGAGTGAAGGAAATGACTGAAATAGGCTAGGTGGTGTGTAGAGGCAGTGGGAAGGGCAGAGTGTGTTGGCTGAGTGTAGTATGTAAAAAGGCAAGAGGCAGAGAGTAAAGCAATTCAAATGTTCTCTGAAAACAACATGCAAACTGAGGTACAGGGATCACAGTGTAACAAAGCATATAGGTCTAACTCCGGGTTCAAATACATATCATAGCAATGAGTGGTCCTCTATAGGACAACATGAAGAGAACTATACAAGTGCTAGTTTGAGCACAGAAGCGTAGCCTAGCTTTGGGCCAGTAACCGAAAGGTCACTGGTTCAAATCTCAAAGTTGACTAGGTGAAAAAAAAATCTGTCAATGTGTCCTTGAGCAAGGCACTTAACCCTAATTGCTCCAGTCAATAATGGCTGATCCCTGGCCGTGACCCCGCTCTCTGAGAGTATCTCAGGGGGAGTCGGATATGCAAAAAACTAATTTCCAATTCACTCATGTATATAATACACGCATGTACATGAAATAGGGCAAATGTAAGCACCCACCTAACTATTATTCATAATAACGTCCCAAGAGCCCATATAGCCAAGCGTCAGAATAGCATTTAAACGGTCTATACCCAGTAGACAGTTCCAGAGCGGGCAGCTGGGAGCATCATCCGGTCGGTCTCATTTATCATAGGTGTAGCAGAGACACCAAACCGGCCTCAGCTAGCTCCCAGGCTATCCTTAAATAAGAGATGAACAGTAGAACTCAGGCTAGCCACACACTCAAACATACCTACACTGACATCCCAACACACACATAGCACACCATGCATACTGACACCACAACCACATTCACCACACACACACACACACACACTGCTGTTACTGTCTATTATCTATCCTGTTGCCTAGTCACTTTACCTCTACCTATATATACACACATAGCTAACTCAATTACATCGTACCCCTGTACATCGAGTCGGTACTTCCTGTAAAAAGCCATGTTACTTTTACACGGTATTGTTATTCGTTATTAACTGAATTTATTTCTCCTTGTCACCTTCTAATTTTTTTTTTCAATCTTAACTCTACATTGTTGAAAAAGAACCCGTAAGAAAGCATTTCACTGTTAGTCTACACCTGCTGTTTACAAAGCATGTGACAAATACATTTTGATTTTATTTGAGTTATTCATGGTGTTCAGTAGATTCCTAGTTTGCCTATAGGAGGTACCTGGGCCAGGGTAGATTGTCTGGGTTTGGCCCACAGTAGTAGGTACTACCACACCCTTTTATATAAGTGTTTTTTTTATTGGGTGCAATTGTATCAAGTGCTAAGGATACGTGGTTACTGTTGATCCTAGGGGTCCTCCGTAGCTCATGTCATGTTGAGAAGATGCTAGCTAAATAAATCAGTTAGCATAATCCTAACTTGGTTGTCAGTCATCAGTATGGTATGAGGTGAAATTAAGTCGTCCCCCTTATAAAAAGCTGTCCACTTGTCTGTCGACTAACAGGTGTTGACTGAAGTCGGGACGCAGCTGAAGTGGGCTCAACCAACCTCAAAAGGAGGCAGGTAAGGAGGAGTATTCTGAATCAGAAAGTGGAAAATCACAGTATAAAGTCAACCCAGTTTGGGGGGTTAAATCCACCCCTTTCAAATACCAATTTAACCCTAACACCAGACACATACATACATTACATACATTACACACACACACACACACACACACACACACACACACACACACACACACACACACACACACACACAGCTCAAAAAAATAAAGGGAACACTTAAACAACACAATGTAACTCCAAGTCAATCACACTTCTGTGAAATCAAACTGTCCACTTAGGAAGCAACACTGATTGACAATAAATTTCACATGCTGTTGTGCAAATGGAATAGACAACAGGTGGAAATTATAGGCAATTAGCAAGACACCCCCAATAAAGGAGTGGTTCTGCAGGTGGGGACCACAGACCACTTCTCAGTTCCTATGCTTCCTGGCTGATGTTTTGGTCACTTTTGAATGCTGGCGGTGCTTTCACTCTAGTGGTAGCATGAGACGGAGTCTACAACCTACACAAGTGGCTCAGGTAGTGCAGCTCATCCAGGATGGCACATCAATGCGAGCTGTGGCAAGAAGGTTTGCTGTGTCTGTCAGCGTAGTGTCCAGAGCATGGAGGTGCTACCAGGAGACAGGCCAGTACATCAGGAGACGTGGAGGAGGCCGTAGGAGGGCAACAACCCAGCAGCAGGATCGCTACCTCCGCCTTTGTGCAAGGAGGAGCAGGAGGAGCACTGCCAGACCCCTGCAAAATGACCTCCAGCAGGCCACAAATGTGCATGTGTCTGCTCAAAATGGTCAGAAACAGACTCCATGAGGGTGGTATGAGGGCCCGACATCCACAGGTGGGGGTTGTGCTTACAGCCCAACACCGTGCAGGTTGTTTGGCATTTGCCAGAGAACACCAAGATTGGCAAATTCGCCACTGGTGCCCTGTGCTCTTCACAGATGAAAGCAGGTTCACACTGAGCACGTGACAGACGTGACAGAGTCTGGAGACGCCGTGGAGAACGTTCTGCTGCCTGCAACATCCTCCAGCATGACCGGTTTGGCGGTGGGTCAGTCATGGTGTGGGGTGGCATTTCTTTGGGGGGCCGCACAGCCCTCCATGTGCTCGCCAGAGGTAGCCTGACTGCCATTAGGTACCGAGATGAGATCCTCAGACCCCTTGTGAGAACATATGCTGGTGCGGTTGGCCCTGGGTTCCACCTAATGCAAGACAATGCTAGACCTCATATGGCTGGAGTGTGTCAGCAGTTCCTGCAAGAGGAAGGCGTTGATGCTATGGACTGGCCCGCCCGTTTCCCAGACCTGAATCCAATTGAGCACATCTGGGACATCATGTGTCGCTCCATCCACCAACGCCACGTTGCACCACAGACTGTCCAGGAGTTGGCGGATGCTTTAGTCCAGGTCTGGGAGGAGATCCCTCAGGAGACCATCCGCCACCTCATCAGGAGCATGCCCTGGTGTTGTAGGGAGGTCATACAGGCACGTGGAGGCCACACACAGTACTGAGCCTCATTTTGACTTGTTTTAAGGACATTACATCAAAGTTGGATCAGCCTGTAGTGTGGTTTTCCACTTTAATTTTGAGTGTGGCTCCAAATCCAGACCTCCATGGGTTGATAAATTGGATTTCCATTGATTATTGTGTGATTTTGTTGTCAGCACATTCAACTATGTAAAGAAAAAAATATTTAAATCAGATTATTTATTTCATTCAGATCTAGGATGTGTTGTTTAAGTGTTCCCTTTATTTTTTTGAGCAGTATATATAAGTGAATAGACTCTGAACCACGCCCCTAGCCGTCTGTCAAAGACTCAAGCCACCCAATGGGACATTAAGACAAACGGTTTAAAGCAGTCCTTTCCCTCAGACGGAAAAAAACAAAAAAAGACTAATGAACACACCTTTACATGTATATTTAAGAAATGTATTCTATTTTTGTCTTGACATTTCTGAAAGACAAGACTTGCTGAAGGTTAACTTCACCTAATTGTATGGAACATTAAACATACAGCGTAAGGAGCACTTAGATTCACATATCCCCTTTTCCCTAATCCCTACCATCCATAATCTCTGGATACAGAGTTGTGGGTTCACAAAGTCAAGTGGAGGCTATCAAAACGGGTAAACAAGCAAAACACAGAGAGAGAAGGGAAGGAGAGTCTTATCGACACAAGGCAGGAGTCTCCCTCTCTCCATCTCCTTTAGTCTCTCCCATATTGTCAAAGGCTTTCAGCTCCAGTTGGCTCGGACAAAAGGGAGTGAGGACGCCGGGGGCTTTTCTCGCTATGATCGCCGTGATGCTGGCCCAGCTGGATAAACAGCCCGATTAGGCCGGTGAATGGGCCCCCATTAAGGACATCCACACTAGTAGAGCCAGGGCCCCCGCGTCGGCTGGTGGTAAGACAGCGTGGGCCCCCGGGGCCAGACGGCTCCACATCAGGAACCTGAGAGACACCTGACAACCTGGACTCTCCCACTCAATATACACAGGTCCAAAGGAGAGGGATAGCTGAATGCAAAGAGTGGGGGGGGGGGGGGGGGGGGAGTCTGCTTAAGACCTAAACAATTAGCCAAGGACTGTGAGGCAGTAGAGCTAGTAAGTCTTTCTTACCAGAACATTTATAAAAGGTAACACAATATACAAATGTGGGACTGCAAACAAGTCACTTTTTTTTTTGCCAAGCATAACTGATTCTGTTTAGCATTTCAAAAGAATGTGTTTACCACTACAGTGTAGCCAGACAAAATAGACAACCATCTGAGAAGCAACCAGACATACTAACACGCAACCACCTGGCATCACCACTGGGTGCTATGAGGTCAGCTTACTGATAGGGGGCAGTAGAGCAATAGAGAGATCACTGGTCCACCTCTCTTTTTAGTTCAATTAAATGAGACCCTCTTTGACTCAGAGAGGGCAAGACCTTCTCAATCCCTCCCATGACATTTGGTTGGCGTGTCTTATGCCATCTTGTAAAAAGGCAGGGGGGGGGATGAGTAAACGCATAAGTGTTGGAAGTGTAGGCAGGATGTGTGTGTGTGTTTATTGCTTTCAGTACAGCAATGCTGTTAAATAAATTAAACCTCAGCCTCCAGTATTTATGCTGCAATAGTTTGAGTGTCGGGGGGCTAGGGTAAGTCTGTTATATCTGGAGTATTTCTCAGGTCTTATCCGGTGTCTTGTGTGAATTTAATTCTCTCTCCTTCTTTCTCTCAAAGGACCTGAGCCCTAGGACCATGTCTCAGGACTACCTGGCCTGATGACTCCTTACTGTCCCCAGTCTACCTGGTCATGCTGCTGCTCCAGTTTCAACTGTTCTGCCTGCGGCTATGGAACCCTGACCTGTTCACTGGATGTGCTACCTTGTCCCGAACATGCTGTTTTGGACTCTGAAGGATCGGCTATGAAAAGCCAACTGACATTTACTCCTGAGGTGCTGACCTGTTGCACCCTCTACAACCACTATGATTATTATTATTTTACCCTGGTGGTCATCTATGAACGTTTCAACATCTTGGCCATGTACTGTTATAATCTCCACCCGGCACAGCCAGAAGAGGACTGGCCACCCCTCAGAGCCTGGTTCCTCTCTAGGTTTCTTCCTAGGTTCTGGACTTTCTAGGGAGTTTTTCCTAGCCACCGTGCTTCTACACCTGCATTGCTTGCTGTTTGGGGTTTTAGGCTAGTTTCTGTACAGCACTTTGTGACATCAGTTGATGTAAAAAGGACTTTATAAATCAATTTGATTGATTGATTGATTGAATGTTAAAAAGAGGGAGGGGCGGTGATTAAAAAAAGAAAAAAAATCTAAAAGTGGGAGTAGACCGATGGGAAGAAGTACTTGCAGTAAGAGTAGAGTTCAAGAGGAAGACAGGAAGACTAAATAAAGAGAGGGACAGAGAAGGGAGTGCAGGAGTGTGGGAGAGACACTGGAAGAGGGGAAAAGGAATGAGGGAGAGAGAGTCAAGATGGAGGTCAAGAACAAAATTACAGAGACAGAGGGAGAGAGACGGGAGTGTGGGAGACAGAGAGCAGGACCGGAAGAGGAAAAATGAAAGGAGAACAGGCGAGAGAAAGAACTAGAATGCTCTGTCTCATTTCACCTTTTCTTTTTTAAACAGAGACACAAACAGAGGAGTTTGTTCTGGACTGGAACACGAGCCGCACACACCACATGCTCTCCAGGGGTACAATTTCACAGCCCCTAATTACAGTGGGGTGTAGGATTTCTTATTGGGGCCTGCCAACATCCCAACACACACTATTATACATGCACACAAACACACGAAGGCATACACATACGCACTCACAGAAACACGCATGCACACACACACACACACACACACACACACACAACACACAAATCCACCCATTCAAACAAAACACACTTACACAAGCATGCATTCAAGTACACACCCATGGTCGAACTGTCGGAACACTAACTACAGAACAATTCAAGCCTCTTATTATGTCAGGGCCATGCCTAGTTTCAGTTCATTTATAGAAATATCACAACTATTTCAGATTCCTAATTCCTATAATGCAATATGCATGTAATAATGATGTCCTTTACTGTACTATATAGACTACATGGACAAAAGTATGTGGACACCCCTTCAAATTAGTGGATTCTGCTATTTCAGCCACATCTGTTGTTGACAGGTGTATAAAATCGAGCACTAAACCATGGAATCTCAATAGACAAATTGGCAATAGAATGGACTCACTGAAGAGCTCCGTGACTTTCAATGTGGCACTGTCATAGGATGCCACCTTTCCAACAAGTCAGTTCGTCAAATTTCTGCCCTGCTAGAGCTGCCCCGGTCAACTGTAAGTGCTGTTACTGTGAAGTGGAAATGTCTAGGACAAACAACAGCTCAGCCGCGAAGTGGTAGGCCACACAAGCTCACAGAACGGGACCGCGAAGTGCTTGAAGTGCGTAGCACGTAAAAATCATCTGTCATCGGTTGCAACACTCACTACCGAGTTCCAAACTGCCTCTGGAAGCAACGTCAGCACAAGAACTGTTCGTCAGGAGTTTCATGAAAATGGGGTTCCATGGCCGAGCAGCTGAAAACAAGCCTAAGATCACCATGCGCAATGCCAAGCGTTGGTTGGAGTGGTGTAAAGCTCGACGACATTGGACTCTGGAGCAGTGGAAACACGTTCTCTGGAGTGAAGAATCACGCTTCATTGTCTGGCAGTCCGACGAATCTGGCTTTGGCGGATGCCAGGAGAAAGCTACCTGCCCCAATGCATAGTGCCAAATGTAGTTTGGTGGAGGAGGAATAATGGTCTGGGGCTGTTTTTCATGGTTCGGGCTAGGCCCCTTAGTTCCAGTGAAGGGAAATCTTAACGCTACAGCATAGAATGACATTCTAGTTGATTCGGTTCTTCCAACTTTGTGGCAACAGTTTTGGGAAGGTCTTTTCCTATTTCAGCATAACAAAGCCCCTGTGCACAAAACCAAGTCCATACAGAAATGGTTTGTTGAAATCGGTGTACAAGAACTTGACTGGCCTGCACAGAGCCCTGACCTCAACCCCATCAAACACCTTTGGGATGAATTGGAACGCCGACTGCGAGCCAGGCCTAATCGCCCAACATCAGTGCCCGACCTCAGTAATGCTCTTGTGGCTAAATGGAAGCAAGTCCCAGCAGCAATGTTCCAACATTAGTTGAAAGCCTTCCCAGAAGAGTGGAGGCTGTTATAGCAGCAAAGGGGAGGACCAACTCCATATCATATTAATGCCCATGATTTTGGAATGAGATGTTCAATGAGCATGTATACACATACTTTTGGCCATGTAGTGTATTTATGTATATATTGTATATTACTGTACTGTATCTACAGTGTACAAAGGTTACTGTATATTCTGCACTGCAGTAGCGAACAGTGGTCTTTTTATTCATCTCTTTTTATTCCTCTTCTCCCTCTCCTCGAGTACTTTTTAAGTCATGAATAATGGCCTATGCTCTGACACCGTCTTCCACATGGCAAGGCCGTCGTCATGGGAACATCCGTTTAAGCTGAATGGAGAGGTACATCCTTTTGCCATTACACCCCCCTCCCCCACGTCCCTGATACTTATACCTCAGTGCTTCAACTATAACTAAAGCAACTCTGTAAAGTATTCTACTAGTACGTACGTACGTACGCACACACACGCACACACACACACACACACACACACACACACACGTGTGTGTGTGTGTGTGTGTGTCCTGAAAGTCCCTGCTTCATTTCCACTCCTCTCTTTTCACACACTCCCTCATTTAGATTCACTGTACAATGCAGGTTTTTATTTCCTTTCTCAAGGAATCCTCCAAAGTAGGAAAAAAAGAGAAACTAGGCCATTAAGCTGCGGTAAAGCCTCTCCCTTGCCTGAAGTATCCCCCTCTCTCCCTCCCTCTTTCTCTCGCTTTGTCACCCTCCCTCTTGGCCTCTCATTCTTTCTGGGTCCTTTCTCTGCCTGAAGTCCTACCTTCTTCTCCTTTCTTTTTCTCCCCAATCCGTTACCCCTTCCTACCTTTTCTTCTTCTCTTTCCTGCTGTCTGCCTCTCTCTCTTTCTCCCCCTCTTCGTCCCTCCCTCCCTCTATCTAACCCCCATGTCTTGCCTGTCCTGCACTCCCCTTCAGGTCTCTCTCTCCCCCTTACCCTGTGTGGTCGCAGGTCCTCCTGGGTTAATCTCTTGGTGGACCAGATGCATGGGCTCATTAACCTGGTACAACCTGTTAAGAGGCTGCAGCCTGCCTGAGCCCACAGCCAAGGAGGACAGGAGAAACAGAGAGAGGAGGAAAGGCATTTGGGGGAGGGGGGGCATTGAGAGAAAGAGGTAGAGAGATGGAAAAAGAGAGAGAGAGAGAGAGAGAGGGACAGAGGGCCATGAGGGTGGGAGTGGCTACCTAACCTTATTCTCAGAATCCTTCAGCTTCATGGGACGTTTATATATCGTAATGCTTTCGTTTCATTCATTCCGACTCCATTTCCATGCATGGTTCTCATGTTATTCCCGAAAAGCCCACCCACTCCTCGGGATACGAGAGTCAGAGAGAGGTCAGCGTAATGCCCAGCCCCCACCATCACCCGCCTCCAACATCCTTCTGCACCCCTTCACAACTCACACTGGAGCCCCCGTCCCCCTTCCGTCCATAACCCATTTCCAAAGAGGGAGAAGAAAAAAAGTGCAAAAAAAAAATATATATATATTTTTTTAGCACTTTTTTTCTTCTCCCACTTTGGAAATATATATATATATATATTGTTTTTCTTCTTACACACTGCTGTCTCTCACCCCTATCTAACCCCTCACCATATCCAAATCTAAACCGCCATCATATCACATAAGCCCCCACACCCCCTGATGTCTAAGCAGACCGTTTGTTATGTGTGGAATAAATGAGCTCATTCATACAGTATTGAGTGGGAGCTCCGTCCCCTTTCCTTCACCACTAGCCCAATGTCAACAACCCAGAAAGGTAGCTATGTCCTGGCCAGATTACAACTGCTATTACTGGGTAAGACGAGTCCCTCCCCTCACTCTCTCCTCTCCCTTATTCTAGAGGTAACCGACCAGGACCAGATTACTGGTGTACTTTGTTGGAAGCTACATGAAAAGATAGCCTCCCCCTATTCTTACCCAATTAACTGCTATTCTTATTCCAGTCAACTTTCCCTCTCCTCAATCCCGCTCTTTGCATTGTGACACTGCTCCTCTACGCATGGATGAATAAATACACTTCTCAGGATGTTTCAGAACGTTTTCTATTGGCCTCTGGACAATCTATTGGTCTTTGGATGTTGACTTGCTTTAAGGCGTGTAAACTCTTCACCAAGACCTTACACAGCCAGGACCACACTCTGTACTTTAAATCTAACACAACACGTAACCAACACTCAATCATCCTAACATGATAACTGGAATAGTAACTGTAAAAGCCAGAGAAAATAACCAGAAGGAGACCTCAGTTTAGATGAGAGAGAGAAAATCAAACTCATAAAAGCCCAAAATCTAAGGGCCGCAATAAACGCCCAGAACAAGTACAAACAAAGCAATACAAGTACAAGCCCAAAGTGTATTCCTGATGAAACTGAACACAAGTTATGACACCACCTCACAATAATAACCTTCCCTTAGGGGAGAATCCTAACTTCCACTTAAGTCGAATTTTCACTTAGTCATGCATTGATGTCAATGAGTGACTAACTGAATTGGAAGTTATGTACCTAAGGGGCAGAATGGCAAATCCTGACTTACTTCTCATACTCCAGGTTGTCATGGTCACAGCGGGCATCTTTGTGTTTCTCCCAGTCCTTCCCGTGACGGCATGTGGTGAGGGACACGATGTCCTTCCCGTTATGGATGTGATGCAGGGCGTTACGGGTGTCCGACCCGATGCCCGTTAGATACCGCTTCCCTTTGAACATCAATAGGTACTTCCTGCGTGGGGGCACCGTGTTTCGCACCAACCAGCCCCTCTCGCCCCCCTTCTGGGGGTGCTCCTTGGAGAACAAGGGGATGGAGACGTCGAACCCGGGCCTGAAGTGTTCCGTGTTGAGGCTGGCTTTAGCCAGGATGGCCTGGCCAATATTGAAGCCCAGGTCCTCGTTGTAGTTGGGCCAGGTGCCCGAGTACAGATTAAAGACAAGGTGGTTCCGTCCCTCGTTCCAGAGCGGGTAACCTTTGATACGATCGTCCAGGTTGGGCACGAACTGCCCCGAGAGCTGGTCTCGGTCCAGAGTGTCAATCCCCAAAACGAAGAGACACGCCTCGCGAGGGTCCGTGGTGTAGTACCGCGACTCGCCTATAGATGTCAGTATCTTCCGATAGCTCTCCGACACGCGCTCGCCCTTCTCCGACGGGTAGACGTATACTCTAAACCCGTCCCGCCCTCTACGTCGACATCTCGTAAAGTCGAAGCAGGTCTCCATGCGACAGCGACTGTCTTTATAGATGCCCGTCCAGGCTTGGTGACGCTGGTTGGGGGACTCGGCGGAACCCGGCCCTGTCTGGAGTTCCTCCAGCTGGGCATAGCCCGGCAGGAAGGCCCGGTCAGTCCAGTTGGGCCAGGGACGCACCACCTCGCCCCTCGGCCGCCCCAGCAGCTTGAAGAGACGGACCTGGACCCCGCCTCCCCAGTAGAAGAGCAGCAGCCAGCAGCAAGCACACAGCCCCAGCAGGACATACTTCTTACGTGCCTGCATGGGGCCCAGAGTGTCTCTCGTTCTCTATCACTCTCCTTCTCTCTCTTTTTCCTCTCTCTGCCCCTCAGTTCTAAGCCTCACAGCGGTGGGCGAGTCGTTTTGAAGGTCTAACAAGGAGGGTCCAATATAGAACCATGTGGTAACTTGGACATCGCCACTTCCAAGTCTGGTCCCGTCCAGTTTGAGCCCATTGAGGATAAATAAATGGATGTTGAAGCCACTCGCTCCGGTTTCTCTCGCTCAGATTCGGGTGCTGTTAGCCTGTCTCTTGCTAGACAGTCTCTGTGGCGAGTGTGTGCACTTCCTGCACTGCCCGATGCTGAGGATGATGAAGGGCGATGTCTCCTCTCTCTCAAGCCCTCCTCGCCGCCTCATGGCGCCCGCTGTCTCCCGGGTCTCTCCTGAGGACGCAAATAAACGAGATCACAACTCAGTACACAACCCGAGGAGCACTTAACAGCACAGCCAGAGCCCAGCAGCACTATGCACATTAACAAGTCAAGGAACACCGTCTCCCACCATTATGTAATGCACAACTCACGCTTATACCAACATGCCGATATACTGTATAAACCAAAACATACACTATCAGCATGAAGCGTGTAAATTAGCACAGCGGTGGTCATTTCATTCACAGAACAATTCACTATAAAACCCCCCGAGTTGAACTGAAGATGAAATCTAGTCTCTTCAAAACACAGACCTCGCTCAGTTCAGTTCGGATAGCAGACAGTTCTGGTGAGACATATATAAAAAAAACATTGACTCTCAAAGTTTAAACATACCACCACTCTATATTTGAAAAGGGTCAAAGTAGTTGGAATGTTTGGTCTGGTTATGCCACTGACATCCAGTCCTGGAACTGTGGCGTTTTTGGTTTCAGTATGCCGAACATCAAGAAGCCAGCTCTGATATTATCATGTACTCCAAGCTCTGGTTGAACAGCGTCAGATACAGCTGAGATGCAGTGGAGGGGAAGACGGGTAGCTGTTTAGCAACTGAAAGGGAGATTTGTAAAGTAAGGGAAATTAGAGCCACTTTATGGCGGTGTAATGTCTGTTAATCTTGGGGTGGGGAGAGAGTGGCTTTTTGTTACATTTGAAAACATCAACCCGGTATGTTTGCCAAAGCATCCCCCCATAACTCCCCAGTGGGGGTGTGTGTGTGGTGTGTATGGAACACCTCACAGAGCAGACCAGTGTTCCTACTGCCAGCCGCCACACAAAGACAGCTTTCAGGTCTCACCTGCTCTCCCTCACTTTCTCTTTTCCTCCCCATCTCTACATCCCTCCCTCCCTTTCTTCTACCTCTCCCTCACATTCTTCTACCTTCTCCATCCATGTAGAATTGATGGCCCCCCTTCATTTTGCTCCTGTTATCATGCTCCATACAGACGGGTGATATTGATCAATAATGCACTGTCTCATTAGACCAGTGTGTTGTGATACTACAGAATTACCTTTGAATGACTACTGAAACATACATTTCCAACTGTGTTTATGTGCAACCATATGTAAGTCAGGCGGTGTCTGTATGCAGGCCTCGTGACTATTTGTGTGTGTATATGTCCGTGTGTGTGTGTGTGTGTGTCCGTGTGTGTCCGTGTGTGTATGTATGTATGTATGTATGTATGTATGTATGTATGTATGTATGTACATACATACATACATATGTGTGCACACATTAGGTAGTCTCAGTGAGCTCACTGAGAGCCATAGAGATTCTGGGTGTTGGTTTTTGGCTCAGCCAAGCTCCTCTCCCACAGCACAGTGGCAAGCAGACAAAGTTGTAAGGAAACAGACACTAGGGATCCCATTACATAGTCCTCATCAATAATTTACCAGCTCCTTTAGTTAAGACATTGATTTTCCTTTCTGCTTTATATCCCCTGCCTCTCCTGCTGAAGTAAAACTCAATCTACCTCAGCATACTCTCACACGGCTAAGACATATATCCAGTCTGACAACAACAAAAAGGCAACCCGAGCTACGGGTTGGAACCGGTTCAGGGAACAGAACCAACAAGCGATTTTGAAGAACGGAAAAAGAACCCGGAACGAAAGTGATCTCTAGTGTTCCGGAACAAAAACGTTATTCTGAAATCTTGATAGTCGGTTAATAATGTCATTTTTTTGTTCCCAAGATATAGGGATTTTCCTCGGAACGATTGGAAAAACATTTTGGTTCCACCCCTGACCCGAGCACTATAAGGTCTCTGATGATTTGTAGTTTAGGGGGATGGTAATGATGAGGGTGATGGTAATGACAAGGATAGATTCTCACTTTCTTCTCCAACTAATACCGAGATATTTTCCCAAAACGAAAGACACCAAAAGGTTTAATCCCACACTGCCACCAAAGAACCAGGGAAATGTCAACTATCCCCTCCACATCTATCAGTAATCCCCATTATCAACATTATGCAAGGCAACGATAGAACCCCAATCGCCATCCTGTTTGTTGTACTGTGTAAATGAAAACAGCACCGTAGTAATAGATGGCATTCACCATAGTAACACAGAAAACCCATTAGCGCTGGGAGCGCTAATGAATGTAGGCCAATACAAACCCAGGGCATGTCTGGGCTTAGGTTAGCCAGTAACAGCCTTTACACAAATGCACATAAACACACACACACACACACACACACACACCTTGGAGAAGGAGTTACACAGCCTGCTAAGAGAGTATGTGGCTCCACTGTCACAGATCAATGATAAATGGATCAGTATGATGGGGCCTAGCAGAGAAAGGCCACATGGCCTGTTGAGGAGCGTTGAGGAGCCTGAGGGAAAGTACAGGATTCAGACAGAGGGGAACCTTTAGGGTTCTGGTTGGAAGCTCTTAGACTGCGTCCTTCCTTCCTTCCTTCCTTCCTTCCTTCCTTCCTTCCTTCCATCTTTTGTATGGTTGATCACTGGTCTGACAGGAAGCTTTGACACATATGGCAAAGAAGGGTTATGGATTTGTTTTTAGTTCCACCACCAATATGTTGATGTCAGACTCAAGAAGGTATCTGTGAAGTATTTCAACTTAGCCTTGAGAAATGGGGTGAAAGAAGGTGTGGAAGCCGTCTAACAACCAAATACAGGCAAAGCAGCCTCGAAAACTCTTCAGTAATTTGTCACACTAGAAGGCATGAGACTTGAAAGAGTAAGGTATCTCTGGGGGATACTTGATATGACTGTGACTTGCCTTTTCAGGTAAGTAGTGAATTCAAATAAGAAGAACTTTTGAGATGTGTGAGGATACTGCAATGCATTGTGGGAAGGCTAACACACAAGGAAGTCGATGGGTCGTCAAAGCAGTAGGGAGTGAAATATACAGCGACTCCTTCCTTTGACTAATCAATGTTTGCTTATACACAGCACTTCTACTTGTCACCTGTGTGTTTGCATTGAGCATTAAAAGCCCCACCGTAAACTTTACAGGTGCCTTGTGAAATCTCTTTATTAGCAAGACAAACAAACTCCAAGTTCCCTTCCTCACCCTGACCTCTCTACCTCCCATGCATTCTTAACTCTGGGTTTGTTGTTGGTTCACAAGCTTCAGTCAGTGTGGGTGACAGCTGGACCGGCGGCCTGCTCAAACCTCATCCATCCATCCCTCCTCTGCCTCTCTCAGGACCTCGAAGACAGCCTACCCTCAACTTTGCCTGCTGTTCCCACAAGACTAAACTCGTCTCTCTGCAGCTATTGAAGGAAATGCAATTGAATCAGCAGTAGATGGAATTGTGTTTACAGCAACTGTCGACTGCTACAGCAACCGTCGACCGCTACTCAGATGCAATAATACAGAAGTGTAACAGGGTGGGGAATATGTATGAAGGCATTGATAAAACTGAAATGAGCTTGCGTTGGACTCTGAAGGAAGTAGTTATTTCCTCTGTGCATGGGGAAATGGCACTATTCTGTCGGAGATGATTTGCATAGGTATATAAAGTAGACTATAAATAGACACTCGATCAGCGGCATCCGATTTTAAAATAGTAACTCAATTCTTTCCGAACAGAGTTGGCATGCCCGAGTCAGTGTCTATCTGCGTGACAAAGTCACACAGAGACTCAAATCCTGAACTGCTACTTGTTAGGCTGGTTCTGCCAACGTGTTCAGCTAGTAAGGCTCTGTGGGTGTGTGTGTGTGTGTGTGTGTGTGTGTGTGTGTGTACGCACACAAAACGTTTGTCACTTGACTAAAGCTGGACACACGTTAGTCCAGGGAAATTGTTCCTGAAGAAAAACATATCTTGCGTTGAGGTGAGAGGCGAAGCCAGACTAAAATTAAGCGCTGGACTCTGTCATTAGAGGCCGGAGAACCGTAGCGGCAATTCCAAGGGCCACTCCTAGTCCTAGTCTTAATGTGCCATGCAATGTGTGCTTGTGGGGACGTGTGTGCTTGTGGGGACGTGTGTGCTTGTGGGGACGTGTGTGTGTGTGTGTGTGTGTGTATGTGGGGAAGACCTGACCAGGAATGACTGAGGTTGTGGTCGATGTTTGACTGCAGTCATCTCAGATAGTGCTTTTGGGAAAAAGGGAAAACAGGAACTATCCAACCAACGCCCAAGCACCCAGGCATTAAGGGCTTCTAGGTGATTCTATTTGCTCTGTTTCTTTACAATGGAGGCCGCACATACACATGTTTTATTCATGACCAAGGCTGTTACGAAATTGGGTTCCTTTCTGTCTACAGTGAGCTAGTAGTGTGGAACTGTTCCATTTAGTAGAGATTACCTGAGGACCGTAATGACCATAAACCTAATTAAGCCCTGGTATTTTTATGAGGATATTTTTTGATAGCTGTGTGTTTCTACCCAATACAACCTTGTTGCCCTATGTGGTGAGAGTCTGTGAGAGACTCCTACGTCGTTAATAAGATGTTTACCTCTAGCCTGAATGACCCGTGCCTAGCCTCCCACCGCCTTCAATTGAGAACTCAATGATAATTACAACCTGGCTTGATTAATTGCGTCTCAATAATATGCTGCTCTCACTCCGACGCTACAAGGGCTGATTAAGCAAACATACAAGATGGGTTGGAAGAACTAGGGCTGCTAGCTCTCCATCAACTAGTGCTGCTCACACAGCAGAGCATGTAGGATATGAAACACAACTTATCATGCGATCTACAGGGAAATTGGTAAGGATTCAGAACCCTTGACATTTTCCACATTTTGTTACATTACAGCCTTATTTTAAAATTTATCAAATTGTCCCCCCCCCCTCTCAATCTACACACAATACCCGATAATTACAAAGCAACATTTTTTTGTTTAAATTTGAGCAAATATAAGTGTTCCGACCCTTTACTCAGTACTTTGTTAAAGCCCCTTTGGCAGCCATTATAGCCTCGAGTCTTCTTGGGTATGACGCCACAAGCTTGGCACACCTATATTTGGGGAGTTTCTCCCATTCTTCTCTGCAGATCCTCTCAAGCTTTGTAAGGTTGGATGGGGAGCGTCGCTGCACAGCTATTTTCTGGTCTCTCCAAGAGATGTTCAATCGGATACAAGTCCGGGCTCTGGCTGGGCCACTCAAGGACATTCTGAGACTTGTCCCCAGTCTGAGGTCCTGAGCACTCTGGAGCAGGTTTTCATCAAGGATCTCTCTGTACTTTGCTCCGTTCATCTTTCCCTCGATCCTGACTAGTCTCCCAGTCCCTGATGCTGAAAAAATATCCCCACAGCATGATGCTGCCACCACCATGCTTCACCGTAGGGATGGTGAGAGGTTTTATCCAGACGTGACTCTTGACATTCAGGCCAAAGAGTTCAATCGTGGTTTCATCAGACCAGAGAATCTTGTTTCTCGTGGTATGAGAGTCCTTTAGATACATTTTGGCAAACTCCAAGAAGCTGTCATGTGCCTTTTACTGAGGAGTGGATTTCCGTCTGGCCATAAAGGCCTGATTGGTGGAGTGCTGTAGAGATGGGAGAACCTTCCAGAAGGACAACCATCTCTGGAGCTCTGTCCGAGTGACCATCGGGTTCTTGATCACCTCCCTGACCAAGACCCTTCTCCTCCGATTGCTCAGTTTGGCTGAGCGGCCAGCTCTAGGAAGAGTCTTGGTGGTTCCAAACTTCTTCCATTTAAGAATGATGGAGGCCACTGTGTTCTTGGGGACCTCCAATGCTGCAGAAATGTTTTGGTACCCTTCCCCAGATCTCTGCCTCCACACAATTTATTTAATCAATTTTAGAATAGTCAAGGGGTCTGAATACTTTCCGAATACACTGTACTTGGGGCTCAAGCAGAAGATGCCCCCTATATGCAGATCTGGGATCAGATTATTGTGAGAAAAAAACTTGACCAAGGGGATGAAAGTAAAACGTAATGTTGGATCAGGTCTAAAGGACAATTTCACGACTACATCATGATGAGTCCAGGGAAAAATAAAATGCTTATCCATGTGGTTGGACTCTAAGGAGTGATGTGTAAGAGTGTCCTGGACAAAAGATAATATTTTTATGCCTATGAGATGCCAGTGTTTTATGGGGGTGCCGTGATTTGTTACGGCAGTGCCCAGCAATTATATAATTCAAACATTGATTCCTCCACTATGATACCTATCAAGAACCAGCCAGCCTGCAGCCGTGATGTACCCCGTCCTTCACTACACAAAATAAGGTAATATATTAAGTGTGAATGATGCAATGAGTCCGACATCCTTGTCAGAGCAGCAGAGATCTGAGTCACTTTCAATCACCTATCCACATCTCTAGATACCATGGTATCACATTCAAGCTGAGTCATACAGTATAGACTAGTCCAGATTGAAAGAATCATCATAAAGATTCTTTCTACGCCTTTACTAGACCACGTTCTCCTAATCAGGATAAATAATAACTAGTATGTAGAATTCTGAAAGAGAATCTAGAGTCTGCTATATCAGTTTTTGGACTTACAAATGAATGATATACATGTATTGATTCATGACGAATATAACTCGTCTCATGAGCTTAGTTCAACTGTCATTCCTCATCAGAACCCATTATATAAGCTTGTTTTACTCCAATGTTTGTAAACAATGTAAATGCAAACACTGTATAGCTTCATGGTTCAAACTAATTTAGATATCAATCCTTGCAGTCTATGAATTTGAGAGTGGTTGCACTTCTCCAGGCCCATCCCTCAGCTAGCGTTAAAGCTATTACTGTTTGGTAACAGTGAATGTGAAATCATTCCACAGGTTTCGTGTTTTGAGTTCTAATTATTTATGGGGCGTCAGTTTGGACCAGGTCCCCGTCCTTGGCTGCACTTCATCAGTCAATACCATAAATTCATTATTTTCAGGGGCTGTCACCATTTATATTTGCCAACCAAATGCTTCACAACTCAATTGGTTGTGACACCTCACTTGAAATTGGGGATACTGAGTTTTTATAGCTCTGTCAGTGTATCCAATCTAAGTGTGCAAGAAAGGCATCTCGGAGGGTCCATCCTTGAAAAACAGGGTCATCACAACTCAAAATGTGCCAATGGCATTTCTATGACACACACGGTCATGCATAATGCTATGTTAATAGATTTAACAAGTCATTTATGAATGCCATCGTTCTATTGCAGCAAATGCAAAATTACACCCATATTAGATGATTTCTGAAGCAGAGCATTCAACCTTCATGTTTTACATATTTCTATCCCTCAGAAAACCAGTAAACAGCGTAAGAGTAAAAAAACAACATATATTGTCACATACGTATGTGCAGTATGTGTTGTTTTACAGGGACAGCCATGGTAGTACGGCGCCCCTGGAGCAAATTAGGGTTAAGTGCCTTGCTCAAGATTGATGTTTCACCTTGTCAGTTCAGGTATTCGAACCAGCGACCTCTCGGTTTCTTGCCCAACGCTCTAACCGATAGGTTATTGTGTTGTTACCTGTACTTATTGTGGTCCTACGGAAATGACAGGCAGACAGTCTCATCCACTTTCAAAAGCAAGTATTTAGTCCTTGTCGGTAATCTTCGTGAGTTGTCAGCAATAGTTGTCAACAAAATCTGTCATTGCTTGCTTGCTTCTGTTCTCTTGACGCTCCTCTAGCTACAGCGGCACGATGTGTTCGCATACAAATTGAGCGTCCTTTCTATCCGCACGAGAGTAGATCAATACATCGATGTAGTTGATGCACTGGCGGTCCTCTCGATTTACGAGCTCTATAACATGATTGTGTTACACGACTGACACGCGCAAACATACACACCGGGCGCGTCCATAATAATCACCACGGCGATTCCCTCCGCCCATGTCTGCGATTTACAATCACAGTTTTCTCACTCTCCACAGTGGCATAATTTGGGTGTTCGCACTACCTGGAGCCACATTAAACGGCACGCTTTCTCTGCAGAGAGGAAATTAGCACATTATTTCGTGTGATTCACTCTCAGTGAATATTCAACGTGACAGCAGTACTTTAGCCTATATGAGAAATAGACTGCAGCCTATCCCTGGGTCACGACAAGTGTCATTCCCGTAGTGCACTCCCTTTATGTGAGCGTGAGTGTGTCGAGGGCGTTGATGCAATTCGGTAGAAGCTACTGAAACAATGCACAGGGGAAATAAACAATCGAGGCGGCTACAAATAGACCAATCATTCAAATGCGCTGCCTTCGGTTGGGTTCATAGGTTACTCGTAGAATATGTCAACAGTGATAGTATGAGACTGAGCCGAGCATCCGGACTCCGTAGGCTATGCTCGTACCCTTATGACATTAATATTGAACAGTAGGCACAATGCCCTTGGACACTGAGCACGACATCACATGCAGGATTACCACATTTCCTATAAACACTTGTCCATATACAGTACTATGTGATTGAGAATAATCCCATTACTTCCGGAGTGCAACATGCAGTCCTTGATGTAGGCTGTTGAACAGACTAAATACAGACATAGTACTCTATCTCCGGGTATGGGCTGCCGACATCACCAGTGCGCTCCGCCTGCTTTCTCCCGACAGAGAACTCACCCTCACCTGGGGGGGGGGGGGGGGGGGGGGGGGGGGGGGCAAAACAAAGCGCAGTTCTCCTCTCAGCCGATTTCCTTTTCACTCCTCGGCCAAGCATTTGCAAATCACCTCCGCATGCACGCACACGTTATCCTGCAATACCGGAATTTGGATATCTGCGATAAATTGTCCATTTTTAACATACACAACGTTCCAAAGACAACCCGCCCCCTGCGTTTGTGATTGGTTCTCGATGCGCCGATGTACCTCAGCCGCGCAAAGCTGTAGGCTATTTAAAGAAAATACACACATCTGGCCAGCGGTTCCGCGCAACTGGAGGCCTTTGGAACCTCTGAATTACGCACACAGAACGGCTTCGACTTTGAAGCGAACCCCTACATTTCGTGACCATGGGTCTACAAGGTTATATTTGTGCAAAGCATAGCTCTGAGATATTGAGCGTCAAAGTTATCACATCCCAGATGTTGTAGTGAATTTTTCTTTCATAAACCATTACGGTCCTCGCCTTAAATGTACCTTAAGTGCAGAGCATCAAAATCCTGAGACGTTTGTAAATCCGTTTTTTAAGGGGGTGCAAACGCACCTGGGTTCAGCCATAAAAGTCTACCTGGCACAGAATGTTAAACTTATTACAGACATGTAATGATTAAATAAAGAGAATACCCTTCATTCTTTCTAATCCCATCATCAAATATACTTATTAATGTTCATCACACATTTGTTAAATCGATAGTTCATAAAAATGACAATTACACTATATCCTATAGAGAACTAGCAACATTGCTAAAGCGTAGCTCTGGATCAGTAAAATGACACCTTTTCTGGTCTCTGACACCCAAAGTCAGTAAATGACTTGCTAGTTATCAATAAAAAGGTGGTATGTTTGTAATTTTGGTGAAATACTCCTATGTAGGTTTTCATATAAATATAGAAAAAGACAAACACAAAAATGTCTCTCCAGTTGGCCTTAACCATGCTCAAATGCACATGTAGCCTATTTATTTGCTTTTACCATAAAGAGCTTAAAGGAAAATTCCACCCAAGAATGATCTTTTGGTATTTGTTTCATTACTCCATTGTTGATATAGTCCCAAAATGTTTTGCATGTCAGCAATCAAGTTTTCAAGATATATAACTTTCAAAATACAGAAATACAGCCGGTATGATGCACTTTGCAACATATGATGCAAAACACGCAACATGCATCATACTGGCTGTATTTCTGTATTTTAAAAGTTATACATCTTGAAAACTTGATTGCTGACATGCAAAACATTTTGGGACTACATCAACAATGGATTAATTAAACTAATACCAAAATATTGTTTTTGGGTGGAGTTTTCCTTTAATAAGTGATGGCCATTATTCTGAAAAAGTGGTGAAAAAAATCTAAGTAATCGCAAAAGACAACCAGAACCTATGAATAAACAAAGACTTGGAATAAGGCTCTATCGGGAAAATATATGGTTTTGAGATAATGAGTATTTTTCAAGTCCCAGATCTCAGAACTATTTTGGGACGTGTTCCTCTTTCATGACTCAATAAGTACATAACTTATATACAATAATTTTGTATTGACAACCCAGCATTGTGTAATTGGATTGTAGATAGAACCTTATAGTACCAAGTTCCAAAGTTTTTGCACAGATTTTTTTCATTGGGATGATTTACATTTTCACATATCTGATAAAAAAACATGTGCTGGCACATACCCAGAATAATAGTTAGTGTGGAGGTGCTGACTAACGACGAATAAACTAGAAACTATCAAAATAAAGAAAGTCGGCATCACTGTGCCTGAAACATTGGTAAATACTCATTAAATTGCTGGGAGATTACACATGGAGTGTGCGACTTTCTTTATTTTGATAGTTTACATTTTCACATATCTGACATATCTCACATATGGGACATACTCACATGTGAAGTACCTCCTAAAGAGCAACTCTTTGTGAATAAGTCATTTTTGACCAAAATAGATTGAACCTTAAAGTCCCACGGTCTCGATATGTCGGCAATTGATTTGGGTTCAAGATTAACTTTGCTTAAATCTCTAAACCATTATATCACAGACAGATTCATGCTGAGTTTGTCAGTGATATAATAATCTAGTTTGAGCAGGAAGCTAAGAGGATGGAAAATGAAAAATCTGAAAAACAACTAGCCTATCTCGCGCCATTTAAATAACACTCAAAACTAATTCAGTAATTACATATTTTATCACACTTGGTGTTCATTGCAGCACACACGATTCATAATTTAGGCTATTACCTAATTAGGCCGGCCATGTTACAATGTCAATTACGTTTTCTGTACGCCACCGGTATAGAGTTGCTACCAATCAAAATGAAGAGAAAGGAAGTGGTTGTATGCTCATATGAGTAAGATGATCAAGGTGGTCTCTTTGTGAACATAGCCTACACAAACGCTGGTCATTTTCTATGCACCTAGTGCCTCCTTGTGTTCAAACGATTGAACTACTCACAGTCTTTCACTCCTTTGTGAGGCTGCTCTGTGTTTTCTGTCCTGCAACAAGCTCTCACAGGCTAACGTCAGAACTAGATGTTCATCCATGATTCTCAAACATCAAATTTCAAAGTTGTTCCAAATGTCAAATTTCGAAGTGCTTGGTTACTCCTCTGTGTCGTTCCAAGATTAAGTTAGGCGTTAACGCAGAATTCGTAAGGTTAGGCATTAACTCCAAATGGTTAAGGTAAGGATTAAGGTTTGTGATAGGCTTAAAAGAAAAATAGCAAAAACAACTATCTACTGCTGGATTTGAACCAGAGGCAGATGCTTTTGCCTATCCGCCATATCTGCCCACAACACTCTAGCAAAACCAAAGTCTACTTGAAGGTAACAGCGCTCACTGTTGCCCCTAGTGGCTGGTTTCCATGTCATCTCCCGATGTCCTCAGACATGGATGAACATCGAATACTGACTTGTATCATGGGTGACCTGCTTGCTCTGTCAACGGGCTGCTCCTATGATGGCATCATAGCTAGCCTATCTCCTATCTTCCATCTCTCAGGACTGAGATCATTGCGCAACACCGTGCAGGCTGTCTGTGGATTAGCAGCAGCATCTGTCACAGTTTCAATGTGATTCCAGGATTCTTTCACTCCAAATGGAAACAAAGTACATTTAGGATTCCCAAATGCACTGGCTGCATCTTACTCCACACAATAAACCTTTATGTGTTCAAGGTGTAGGCAGAACAAAATAAAAAAAATGATAAAAAAAAAACATCTAAGCAACCTGAAATGAATTTGCACTTTTAGCAAAATAATTGCCTAGCTTTATAATATTATTTAATCAGTAATTGTTATGATATTAATCCTATTTTCAAAGCACAACACAAATTATATTTCAAAGCACAAAAGGCTTAATTTATATGAATGAGATTGGATTTCATTCCTTTGATCCATAATTGATGATCTGCAAACACATCAGACACACTCATCAGTGTCAGTTTAAGAATGGGAAAAAACATACATTTTCTCAGTTGCATTCTCTAAAATAGCAGAACCTTAGTAGCCAAGGGATATGTAGGAAGGCAGTCTTGCAAGAAGGTGTTCGAGTGCAGAATGAAGGTGAATTCTGTTTCTTCTGAGCACGCCCCTGTCAGTCTCTTCCTAGTAGGATCTTGGGGTTGTGGCTGCTCTCAGAGTTTGTTCTGTAGTGATCCACACTTTCTGTCCAGATGTGAGCTCATGTAGTGGTCTTGAGCAGTGGTGTTGGTTGTAATTCTTTGCTTGCTTCCTCCTTCTTTCCTCATCCATTTTGCAGAAAGCCTGCACATCCAGCCACTTGGCAAGCAGTTTGGTAATTGTTATTGGTAAGCTTGTGCGCAGATGTCTCCCCATGAGCAGTTGTGCTGGAGAGAATCCATGTGCCAATGGTGTGGTTAGCTACACCAACAGCGCTATGCTTTGGTCCAGGTCTCTTTTCCAGAGATTTTTGATGGTCTGTACAGCATGCTCCGCGGTACAGCGGATTGCTTGTGATGTGGCATGAAGTTGTTCTCTTGAGCGTAAGTTTGGAAGATCTCTGCGGGGAACTGCGGTCCATTGTCTGAAACTATGGTCTCAACAACTCCATGGCGAGCAAAGGCTCCTTTTACACTGATTTCCCCGGCATCTCCCTGATTGCCTCGACCTTGTTGGGATCTGGCTCCGGTCCTGAATTATAATTTTTTTATTTAACCTTTATTTAACTAGGCAAGTCAGTTAAGAAAACAATTATTATTTACAATGACAGCCTACCCCGGCCAAACCCTAACCCGGACGACGCTGGGCCAATTGTGCGCCCTATGGGACTCCCAATCACGGCCGGTTGTGATACAGCCTGGAATCGAACCAGGGTCTGTAGTGATGCCTCTATTATGAGATGCGGTGCCTATGAGATGCAGTGCCTGCGCCACTCAGGAGCCCTAAAAGCAGAACCCCTGTGACCCAAGAGAATGATTTCATCCTTGACAAACTCACACTTTTCATTGAGTGTGAGACGTTCCTGCTGGGTCATTCAAATCAAATCAAACTTTATTTGTCACTTGCGCCGAATACAACAAGTGTAGACCTTACTGTGAAATGCTTACTTACAAGCCCTTAACCAACAGTGCAGTTCAATAAAGAGTTAAGAAAATATTTACTAAATAAACTAAAGTAAAAAATAATAAAAAGTAACACAATAAAATAACAATAGCAAGGCTATATACAGGCGGTACCATGTCAATGTGTGGGGGTACAGGTTAGTCGAGGTAATTTGTACATTTAGGTAAGGGTGAAGTTACTATGCATAGATAATAAACAGCGAGTAGCAGCAGTGTACAAAACAAATGGAGGGAGGGACTGGGGGTAGAAGCTGTTAAGGAGCCTTTTGGACCTAGACTTGGCGCTCCTGTACCGCTTGCCGTGAGGTAGCAGAGAGAACACTCTATGACTTGGGTGACTGGAGTCTCTGACAGTTTTTGGGTCTTTCCTCTGACAACGCCTAGTATATACGTCCTGGATGGCAGGAAGCTTGGCCCCAGTAATGTACTGGGACGTACGCACTACCCTCTGTAGCCCCTTACGGTTAGATACCGAGCAGTTGCCATTCCATGTCATTTCAGCAAGCCACGTCACCCACTATTTCAGATTGCTCTGAAATAGTTTCTGTAGTTAAAAACAGATAAGATTGGCATTCCTGAAACATTATTTTGTTGAAATATAATTTGATCTCTGAGAAATTAAGCTAATAGATTGCACCCAAATAGGCCATTTTCATTAATAGGATTCATATAGTCTTCAATAAATATAGTACCTAACATCTGATTTGGACCATAATTCTTCCTTACAATGAGTAAGACGTGAGGAATCCAATAAAATGATCAAAAGTCACCCACAGACCCCCACACCTCACACTAAGCCCACCCCAACAACTAGTATACTGTACAGTATCAGTTATCTACGTCTGACTAGTAGTATGGTGCTGCTGCTTGGAGTATTGCTTCTTCAACCTTTATATGAATTTATCCCTGTGAATCTGGTGATGTTTTTTTCCCTCTGTTCAGAGAAATTAGCCACTGAAGTCACTTGTGTTCTTTAGAATAAATTGGTGTGAAAGTACAAAGTCTTGCCCACCAGATGCTGCTGTTCCTCCTACTGTCACCACACCCTTTTATCCATTTTGCTAGTCTCTTGTGTTTATTCAATGGATCACATCTTCGTTGCAACTTTAGGTAGAAAACCAATTGCTTTTGCTCATGTATATGACATCCATGTTCTCCATCCTGCCCAGGTCTCTATATACTTTTTCTCTCAAGTGGAACGGAACACGTTGTGGAGCTCTACCTTGTATGACTCTTGGAGTTTCCCCAGTCCTTGAAAGTCCGACGGATAGACGGCAGTGAAGTCGCGTCACTTCTTTGATTCTGCGTACTGACCGTAGGGCCTCTATGGCTGGTAAGCTTAGGAGTGGTTGTGTCAGTCCCGCTACGATGTACACCTCTTGTTCTGTTGTGCCCTTTTGCTATCAACTTGCTGTTAAAGCATCCACTCACAGCAAGCAGATTGTTTCCCCCGGCCCGTATAGAATCTTGGTTGGTCTCACCAGACTGCCATCATGCTGTTGTTTGAAGTATCTGGCCGTCACAGCTACTCCTGTGTCAAGTTTGAAGCTGATGTCTTCCCCATTCAGATGAATTTTCTCCATCCACTGCTGTGTACCTTCCGAGGACCCTTCACTTAGGAAAGCATGGTCTTGTGCTTCAGTGGTGGGCTCCGCCTGTGTGACTGTGTATACAGCTTGAGCAGAACAGCTGCATAATGTCCCTTCTTGCAGCACTTTCTACAGTCAGCCTCATTGGCTGGACAGTCCTTCCATCTATGTTCTCGTCCTCCTCTACATCTTTTGCACTCCTTTTCACTTAGATTTTCACGTCTTGTTTTGCCCTTTGTATGTCGTCTGTGCACTTTGTTGGAATTTTATTCCATTTTGCTTTAATGGGATCCACATTTGCAGTGGTTACTCCTCTAACTGAATTTCTTTGCGGTAATGTTTGCTGTTTCTTTACGGTTTCACTTCGTCCGACTCTTTGAATAGCTTTTGCCAGTGTCACGTCTGAGTGGAACTGTAGCTTTTCTGACAGCCTCTGACAGTCTATTATTCCAACAACAGTTCTGTCTCTTGTCAGTTCTTCTTTGATCACTCCAACGTTACCGTGCTCAGCCAGCCTGTGTACGGCTGTGAGGAATGCCTTCTGCACTCTCTCCCTCATCTTGACATCTCATGTTGAATTAAGCTCTCTGAAAAATATCTTTTTTAAAATTTGTACACAGTGCTGCTCAAATGCTCCTTTTTCTGCATCATACTTACAGTGCATTCGGAAGGTATTCAGACCCCTTTAGTTTTTACACATTTTGTTAAGTTACGGCCGTATTCTAAAATGGATTAAATTGTCCCCCCCCCCCCATCAATCTACACACAATGCCCCATAATGACAAAGAAAAAACTGTTTTTTAGAAAATTTAGCGAATGTATTTGCCAAAGCTGCTTCAACAAAGTACTGAGTAAAGGGTCTGAATACTTATGTAAATAAGGTATTTGTCATTATGGGGAATTGTGTGTAGATTGACGAGGAAAAACGTTTTAAAATACATTTTTGAATAAGGCTGTAACGTAACAAAATGTGGAAAAAGTCAAGGGGTCTGAATAATTTCCGAATGCACTGTATTTTAATCTGCATCAGTCCATTGATACTCCCAAAATATCATCAGCGGCATCCTCCATAGCATATTTAAGAGAGTTCACCTGATATTCTTCTGCTTTTGTATTCAGCCCTGATGCCATACGAAACCTCTCAAATCTCCTCATCCATCTTGGCCATTCTCCCGTGTTTGAGAAGTCAAAGGGCTCTGGATGAATTATAGCTAACGTGTTTCTACATCTGCATTGCTTTCTGTTTGGGGTTTTAGGCTGGGTTTCTGTATAAGCACTTTGTGACATCTGCTGATGTAAAAAGGGCTTTCTAAATACATTTTATTGATTCGTTGATTATATGTACAACTGCCACTGCCATTTCGATCTTTGTTTTGTTTTATTCCGCTTGCAGAGAAACTTTTCCTCCTCCTAGTGTTTTTTTCCTCCTCTCCTGTCCCTCTGTTCTGCTCAGTTTCTACTAGATTCCAATGCCCAAAGTCAAAATTGGAAATATCATAAAATTTCATGAAAACAAAAATGAGCTTTTTGGTCTTAATTTAAGGTTAGGGTTAGGCATAAGTTTCAGTGTGGTTAAGGTTAAAGACATGCTCTGGAGCTTTGACGATTACTAAGTATTTTTTAAACCTCACGCTTTGGGCTGGATGTGTCAATTTGTAGTTCATAAGCATAATCTATATGCAGAATTACTGTTTTACCTTTTTTCTGGATCTGTGCTAGGCCATTTTCCCTACATTTTCCACCACGTGGGCCAGCCCCCTAGCAATTCTAGTTTCAGACAATGAGCTTCAGCCCCTCTCCATTTGAGTGACAGCTCGCAAGATGCACATGATGCAACCAGAGCAGAGAGAGAGCAATGTAAGGGTGCACAAATCTGCACATATGTGAGATTGTACGCAATTTTCGGGGACCACTTTTGGCTCGTGAGCGCTACTTTCAGAACTACTGGCTAAAAAGTATACACAATTATAGGAGAATCTCTTTAAGATTACATTTAGGGTTAGGTTTCAAAGACAATTTTAAAAAGAGAAATTATAGAACTGGGCGAGGTTTATCCATAATTATGACTTTTTGGCTTTGGAAGCTAGTGACCACCGTGCTGCTCCGTGAGGGCCCGGCTTTGCCTAGCAACCAAGACTCCACACACACAGTCAGCCTGTGGACAGACACATGCTGCTGCTGCTGGGCTTCCTCACGACTTCAGCTAACATGTATAAAAGTGTTGTTCGTTTGCACAACATCTCTGGTTCCCTTTCGCTTGTAAATGTCCACACTCACTGACGATGACATTATGTTAGCTAGTTTCAGGAGACAGATTGGCAATCAACGTCATAGTTTTTACTTCTGACACCATGTAAGATTAAGGAGACGGGACACAATCACTGAGGTATAATAAGAATTGGAGACTGCGTTCAAGATGTCCGAACATTCATTTCAAGGTAATCTACTTATGTTCGCATACGCCGATTTATGGACATCTATATCCCGGTTGCATCCGATTTAAACGGACCAATATCACATGTGTACTAGGACTCAGTGCGCACAGGGAGTGACGCGAGCAGCGACGACATCGTCACATCATCCAAAAACATGGCAGACATTGGATGAATATAAAATGTTAATATCTTTGGCTGTGAGTGCTGGAGAAAAAAAATCGGTCCCAGCGACAATTATTTTAATAATTTTGTAATATCTTAAATAGACCGGCATATAATTGGAGGACACATGATGTAATCTTTACTTGTCATTTATTAGGAACTGATTTACACCACTATCTATCATGGAGACCAATGGAGACCAATACTCAACTAACTATCTGTAACATCAATGATTTTACTTAGTTACTGTTCATTTAAGGAAAATAGTCAATTTAAATAAATGAATTAGGCTCTAATTTATGGATTTCACATGACTGGGAATACAGACATGCAACTTTTGGTCACAGAGACCCCCCAAAAAAGGTTGGGGCTTGGATCAGAAAACGAGTCAGTATTTGGTGTGACCACCATTTGCCTCATGCACCGCGACACATCTCCTTCGTATACAGTTGATCAGGTTGTTGATTGTGGCCTGTGGAATGTTGATCTACTACTCTTCAGTGGCTGTGTGAAGCTGCTGAATATTGGCAGGAACTGGAACACTCTGTCGTGCAAGTCGATCCAGAGCATACCAAACATGCTCAATGGGTGACATGTTTGATGAGTATGCAGGCCATGGAATAACTTGGACATTTTCAGCTTCTTGGAATTGTGTACAGATCCGTGTGACATGGGGCCGTGCATTATCATGCTGAAACATGAGGTGATGGCAGCAGATGAATGGCAGGACAATGGGCCTCAGGACACACCTACTCATTCAAGGGTTTTTCTTTATTTTTACTATTTTCTACATTGTAGAATAATAGTGAAGACATAAACACTATGAAATAACACATATGGAATCATGTAGTGTCCAAAAAAGTTAAACAAATCAAAATATATATTTTATTTGAGATTCTTCAAAGTAGCCATACTTTGCCTTGATTACAGCTTTGCACACTCTTGGCATTCTCTCAACCAGCTTCATGAGATAGTCACCTGGAATGCATTTCAATTAACAGGGGTGCCTGGTTAAAAGTTCATTTGTGGAATTTCTTTCCTTCTTAATGCGTTGGAGTCAATCAGTTGTGTTGTTACAAGGCAGGGGTGGTATACAGAAGATAGCCTTATTTGGTAAAATACCAAATAAGCAAAGAGAAACAACAGTCCATTGTTACTTTAAGACATGAAGGTCAGTCAATCCGGAAAATGTCAAGAACTTTTAAAGTTTCTTCAAGTGCAGTCACAAAATCCAACTGCCATGTCTTTGTGAGACGCAGAGTAGGTGAATGAATCATCTCCACATGTGTGATTCCCACCATGAAGCATGGAGGAGGAGGTGTGATGGTGTGGGGGTGCTTTGCTGGTGACACTGTTAGTGATTTACTTAGAATTCAAGGCACACTTAACCAGCATGGCAACCACAACATTCTGCAGCAATACGCCATCACATCTGGTTTGCGCTTATTGGAGCTATCATTTGTTTTTCAACAGGACAATGACCCAACACACCAGGCTATGTAGGGCTATTTGACCATAAAGGAGAGTAATGGAGTGCTGTATCAGATGACCTGGCCTCCACAATCACCCAACCTCAACCCAGTTGAGATGGTTTGGGATGAGTTGGACCGCAGAGTGAAGGAAAAGCAGCCAACAAGTGCTCAGCATATGAAGGAACTCCTTCAAGACTGTTGGAAAAGCATTCCTCATGAAGCTGGTTGAGAGAATGCCAAGAGTGTGCAAAGCTGTCACCAAGGCAAAGGGTGGCTACTTTGAAGAATCTAAAATCTAAAATATATTTTTTCTTCTTTATCTAATAAATGTGTTAATTCATTCACAACTAAGTTGTTGCTGAGCTCAGTACAGGCAGTGTGGTCCCCTGGTCTTCTGGTACCAGTGCCGTGAGAAAGGATGCTAGGCTTAGCAGAAGCAGCTCAGGGACGAGTGCAGTGGAGGTACGAAGAAAGCAGAGGGAGACACACAGATATACTGCCAGTTCCTTATTACGTAATACTAATTAACACAATAATCCTAATTATGTCTACGTATTCACACACTTAAAATCTGAAAATCAGTTTCCTATAATTGTCTAATAAGTGTATTTAGGCAGTTAGGAAAGCAAAGGCTAGCTTTTTCAAACAGAAATTTGCATCCTGCAGCACAAACTCCAAAAAGTTCTGGGACACTGTAAAGTCCATGGAGAACAAGAGCACTTCCTCCCAGCTGCCCACTGCACTGAGGTTAGGAAATACTGTCACCACTGATAAATCCACAATAATTGAGAATTTAATTAAGCGTTTTTCTACGGCTGGCCATGCTTTCCACCTGGCCACCCCTACCCTGGTCAACAGCACTGCACCTCCCACAGCAACTTGCCCAAGCCTCCCCCATTTCTTCTTCACCCAAATCCAGATAGCTGATGTTCTGAAAGAGCTGCAAAATCTGGACCCCTACAAATCAGCAGGGCTAGACAATCTGGACCCTCTCTTTCTAAAATTATAAGCCAAAATTCTTGCAACCCCTGTTACTAGCCTGTTCAATCTCTCTTTCATTTCGTCTGAGATCCCCAAAGATTGGAAAGCTGCCGCGGTCATCCCCCTCTTCAATGGGGTAGACACTCTAGACCCAAACTGCTACAGACCTATATCTATCCTATATCTATCCTTCGAAAGCAAAGTTAACAAACAGATCACCGACCATTTCGAATCCCACCGTACCTTCTCCGCTATGCAATCTGATTTCCGAGCTGGTCATGGGTGCATCTCAGCCACGCTCAAGGTCCTAAACGATATCATAACAGCCATCGATAAGAGACAATACGGTGCAGCTGTCTTCATCGACCTGACCAAGGCTTTCGACTCTGTCAATCACCCCATTCTTATCGGCAGACTCAATAGCCTTGGTTTCTCAAATGACTGCCTCGCCTGGTTCACCAACTACTTCTCAGACAGAGTTCAGTGTGTAAAATCGGAGGGCCTGTTGTCCGGACCTCTGGCAGTCTATGGGGGTGCCAGAGGGTTCAATTCTCGGGCCGACTCTTTTCTCTGTACACGTCAATGATGTCTCTCTTGCTGCTATTGATTCTCTGATCCACTTCTACACAGACGACACCATTCTGTATACTTCTGGCCCTTCTCTGGACACTGTGTTAATTAACAAACCTCCAAACGAGCTTCAATGCCGTACATCTCTCCTTCCGTGGCCTCCAACTGCTCGTAAATGCAAGTAAAACTAAATGCATGCTCTTCAACCAATCGCTGCCCGCACCTGCCCGCCCGACTAGCATCACTACTCTGGACGGTTCTGACTTAGAATATGTGGACAACTACAAATACCTAGGTGTCTGATTAGACTGTAAACTCTCCTTCCAGACTCACATTAAGCATCTCCAATCCAAAATTAAATCTAGAATCGGCTTCCTATTTCGCAACAAAGTATCCGTCACTCATGCTGCCAAACATTCCCTCGTAAAACTGACTATCCTGCCGATCCTTGACTTTGGCGATGTCATTTACAAAATAGCCTCCAACACTCTACTCAGCAAATTGGATGTAGTCTATCACAGTGCCATCCGTTTTCGCACCAAAGCCCCATATACTACTCACCACTGCGACCTGTATGCTCTCGTTGGCTGGCCCTCACTTCATATTCGTCGCCAAACCCACTGGCTCCAGGTCATCTATAAGTCTTTGCTAGGTGAAGCCCCACCTTATCTCAGCTCATTGGTCACCATAGCAGCACCCACCAGTAGCACACACTCAAGCAGGTATATTTCACTGGTCACCCCAAAGCCAATTCCTACTTTGGCCAACTTTCCTTCCAGTTCTCTGCTGCCAATGACTGTAACGAATTACAAAAATCACTGAAGCTGGAGACCCATATCTCCCTCACTAACTTTAAGCACCAGCTGTCAGAGCAGCCCACAGATCACTGCACCTGTACATAGCCCATCTGTAAATAGCCCATCCAACTACCTCATCCCCATACTGTTATTTATTTTTTGCTCCTTTGCACTCCAGTATCTCTACTTGCACATTCATCTTCAGCCCATCTATCACTCCAGTGTTTAATTGCTGAATTGTAATTATTTTGCCACTATGGCCTATTTATTGCCTTGCCTCCCTTATCTTACCTCATTTGCACACACTGTATATAGACTTTTTTCTCTATTGTGTTATTGTTATTGTGTTACTGTTGTGTTACTGTATGCTTGTTTATTCCATGTGTAACTCTGTGTTGTTGTTTGTGTCGCACTGCTTTGCTTTATCTTGGCCAGGTCGCAGTTGTAAACGAGAACTTGTTCTCAACTAGCCTACCTAGTTAAATAAAGGTGAAATTAAAAAATTACCTAGAAGTGACAAAAGCATGGATTAATTTTTCTGCATAATCTTTGGACAGAAAGTTTCCGATTTTTGTAATATTTCATAGATGGAAAAAAGCTGTCCTTGAAACAGTCTTGATATGTTCGTCAAAAGAGAGATCAGGGTACAGAGTAACGCCGAGGTCCTTCACAGTTTTATTTGAGACGACTGTACAACCATCAAGATTAATTGTCAGATTCAACACAAGATCTCTTTGTTTCTTGGGACCTAGAACAAGCATATCTGTTTTGTCCGAGGTTAAAACTAGAACGTTTGCCGCCATCCACTTATAAATCAACAGCTTTGATTTATTTTGAGTGATTGAAACATTGTAAGAGAGACGCACACAGTAAGAGAGACGCACAATTTTGGAGCGAAAATAGTAGTCTTGTTTTTGCCATACAATAACAAAAGCTTTTTAGCAGGCTTCCAGGGAGGGCAACTTTGGGGCTTCGCCACGTTTCATCGAAATGTACAGCTGTAACGCCCTGGCCATAGAGAGGGGTTTTTGTTCTTTATTTTGGTTAGGCCAGGGTGTTACATTGGGTGAGCGTTCTATGTTCATTTTTCTATGTTTCTGTTTAGTGCTTTCTGTTTCGTTGTTAGTACCTGACAGAACTGTCGGCTGTCATTTTGTTTATTTTGTCAAGTGTTCTCTTTTTGTAAAAAAATTCATTCAAGATGAACACATCCTCCGCTGCACCTTGGTCTTTCTCTAACGACGGCCGTTACAACAGCTGTGTGTCATCCGCATAGCAGTGAAAGTTAACATTATGTTTCTGAATGACATCACAAAGAGGTAAAATATATAGTGAAAACAATAGTGGTCCTAAAACGGAGCCTTGAGGAACACCAACATTTACAGTTGATTTGTCAGAGGACAAACCATCCACAGAGACAAACTGATATCTTTCCAACAGATAAGATCTAAACCAGGCCAGAACTTGTCCGTGTATACCAATTTGGGTTTCCAATCCCTCCAAAAGAATATGGTGATCGATGGTATCAAAGCAGCACTAAGGTCTAGGAGCACGAGGACAGATGCAGAGCCTCGGTCTGACGCCATTAAAAGGTAATTTATCACCTTCACAAGTGCAGTCTCAGTGCTATGATGGGGTCTAAAACCAGACTGAAGCGATTCGTATACATTGTTTGTCTTCAGGAAGGCAGTGAGTTGCTGCGCAACAGCTTTTTCTAACATTTTTGAGAGGAATGGGAGATTTGATATAGGCCGATAGTTTTTAAAATATAACATATTTTCTGGGTCAAGGTTTGGCTTTTTCAAGAGAGGCTTTATTACTGGCACTTTTAGTGCGTTTGGTACACATCCGGTGGATAGAGAGCCGTTTATTAGGTTTATTAGGGCCAAGCACAGGAAGCAGCTCTTTCAGTAGTTTAGTTGGAATATGGTCCAGTACGCAGCTTGAAGGTTTAGAGGCCATGATTATTTTCATCAATGTGTCAAGAGATATGATACTAAAAAACATGAGTGTCTCCCTTAATCCTAGGTCCTGGCAGAGTTGTGCAGACTCAGGACAACTGAGCTTTGGAGGAATACGCAGATTTAAAGAGGAGTCCGTAATTTGCTTTATAATGATCACGATCTTTTCCTCAAAGAAGTTAATGAATTTATCACTGCTGAAGTGAAAGCCATCCTCTCTTGGGGAATGCTGCTTTTTAGTTAGCTTTGCGACAGTATAAAAAATTTACTTTGGATTGTTCTTTTCCTCAATTAAGTTGGAAAAATAGGATGATCAATCAGCAGTGAGGGCTCTTCGATACTGCACAGTACTGTCTTTCCAAGCTAGTCGGAAGACTTCCAGTTTGGTGTAGTGCCATTTCCGTTCCCATTTTCTGGAAGCTTGCTTCAGAGCTCGGGTATTTTCTGTATACCAGGGAGCTAGTTTCTTATGACAAATGTTTTTTGTTTTTAGGGGTTGAGTTCCTCAGTTAGGTGGTTAACTGATTTTTGTACTCTGACGTCCTTAGGTGGAGAGAGTCTGGAAGGGCATCTAGGAATCTTTGGGTTGTCCGAGAATTTATGGCACGACTTTTGATGATCCTTGGTTGGGGTCTGAGCAGATCATTTGTTTGTGATTGCAAACGTAATAAAATGGTGGTCCGATTGTCCATGATTATGAGAAAAAACATTAAGATCCACAACATTTATTCCACAGGACAAAACTAGGTCCAGAGTATGACTGTGGCAGTGAGTAGGTCCGGAGACATGTTGGACAAAACCCACTGAGTTGATGATGGCTCCGAAAGCCTTTTGGAGTGGGTCTGTGCACTTTTCCATGTGAATATTAAAGTCACCAAAAATGTGAATATTACCTGCCATGACTACAAGGTCCGATAGGAATTCAGGGAACTCAGTGAGGAACGCTGTATATGGCCCAGGAGGCCTGAAAACAGTGATTGAGTAGGCTGCATAGATTTCATGACTAGAAGCTCAAAAGACGAAAATGCAGTTTTTTTTGTAAATGGACATTTGCTATCGTAAATGTTAGGAATGCGCGGGGATGTGCGTGGGATATGGTCACTAGTGTAACCAGGAGGTGAGGCCTCATTTAACACAGTAAATTCATCAGGCTTAAGCCATGTTTCAGTCAGGCCAATCACATCAAGATTATGATCAGTGATTAGTTCATTGACTATAACTGCCTTGGAAGTGAGGGATCTAACATTAAGTAGCCCTATTTTGAGATGTGAGATATCACAATCTCTTTCAATAATGGCAGGAATGGAGGAGGTCTTTATTCAGTGAGATTGCTAAGGCGAACACCGCCATGTTTAGTGTTGCCCAACCTAGGTCGAGGCCCAGACACGGTCTCAATGGGGATAGCTGAGCTGACTACACTGACTGTGCTAGTGGCGGACTCCACTAAGCTGGCAGGCTGGCTAACAGCCTGCTGCCTGGCCTGCACCATATCTCATTGTGGAGCTAGGGGAGTTAGAGCCCTGTCTATGTTCATAGATAAGATGAGAGCACCCCTGCAGCTAGGATGGAGTCCGTCACTCCTCAAGAGGCCAGGCTTGGTCCTGCTTGTGGGTGAGTCCCAGAAAGGGCCAATTATCTACAAATTCTATATTTTGGGAGGGGCAGAAAACAGTTTTCAACCAGCGATTGAGTTGTGAGACTCTGCTGTAGAGCTCATCATTACTCGATGCCGACACATCTTTCTAGCTGGTTTACACGCTGAAGCTATGTTGCGCTTGGTGACCTCTGACTGTTTCATCCTAACATCGTTGGTGCCGACGTGGATAACAATATCCCTATACTCTCTACACTCGCCAGTTTTAGCTTTAGCCAGCACCGTCTTCAGATTAGCCTTAACGTCGGTAGCCCTGCCCCCTGGTAAACAGTGTATGATCACTGGATGATTCGTTTTAAGTCTAATACTGCGGTTAATGGAGTCGCCAATGACTAGGGTTTTCAATTTGTCAGAGCTAATGGTGGGAGGCTTCGGCGTCTCAGACCCCGTAACGGGTGGAAGAGAGACCATTATCTTGTTACAATATCCTTGTTACACCTGGAGAGTTTGTCATAGTCTTTGATGCTATTTCATCTGGAATTCTCATGTTGTTTAGAGGTGTAACCAGGCCTCACCTTCTTGACCTACCCTCGCTTAATCCAGTTGACTCTCCAATAGGAAAAATGTGTTTCTCCTTGCTCCCTCAGAACAATAGATCTATACATACTTTATTTCATTGTTTCCATTCCTTATGTCACAACTTACTGGAATACATTCATCAATGATATTTGTTGAAAAATGTCTGGTTATTACCACACAAATACCTGCTTGTTAACAAGGTCAAAGAGGTCACTTTCAGAATGATCCATAGGTATTACCCTGTTAATCATTACCTGAAGAAACTCAAAAAAGACATTAACAGTAAGTGTACTTTTTGTGTTGAGCGTCCAGAAACAGTTTTGCAATTGTTTTGGCATTGTCTACATGTAAAGAAAATATGGCAAGATATTCATAGTTTTATCATTGTTAATATTCTTGATTACTTTTGTTTTTTTTATGGGAGGATGTGCTGCTCGGTTACCTTAACTATAATAAGGATAAAGAAAAAATATTTTACATCATAAATCTAATTGTGCTAATAGAAAAATGTAATATTCATAAATGTGAATTCACTAATTAAAAACCACCCTTCCATGTTTTCTATAAGGAATTTGAGCAATACATTAAGACCATTCTACATTATACTAATAAGAAAGCTGTTAAAACAATCAATACGTGTGTATCTTTTAAGGTCTTTGTATAATCTGTAATTAGTTGTACCCCTAGCATATGTTATCATTGTCTGTTTGTATACTTCTTGTATGTATACAGATTTAACTGCAAAAATAAAGAAAAATAAATTACAAAACAAGTCTAGTTAGAACAGGTGTTTACTGCCATCTAATGTTTGATATCAATACAACACTCTTTTATCAGGGTGGGGTGGGAAGACAGGTGAGCTTAAACCGAAAGTACATTTGTTCTTATTCAGGTTCCATTTTGAGAGGATAGAGAAAAAATTATCGTGAGAGAAGAAAATAATAAAGTAAGTAATCTCCTTCAAATGTTAATATTTGGTTCTGTTGACAACCAAACACAATTTAACATCACTAAATATCATTACATTTGTATGGTCTATTTTTAGTTTAATTCTGTGTTTAATTTAAGCAATAGCTGTTGATGACAATAGCTGCAAATGCTATATAGGCCTAAATAGCATGATTGATGATATACAGCATGAGTGATAAAGTATGGTCACATTTAATTTGCTTTGCTAAACCTACTCTTTGTGGAATGACTTTGATAGCTACAGTAAATATTTTTGTTATTAAATGGAGATCTCTCAACAATCATTCTCACGATAGCACATTGGTAATAGTCAGTGACAAATATTACAGTTAAGCAGGGCTTGGTTAAAACTGGATGGGAGACCAAAGGGTATCTGATGTGGATATTACGTTGAAGATCTAACATTGTTTTAAAGGTACAAATTGAAAATATTTTATACAAGGTTTGTCTGTGTTCAAAATACGCTCAATATGCCTTAGCTAGTCCTTTTGTTCCATCCGTCACACATGCGGTGACCTCACCTGGCTTAAATGGTGCCTCTAGAGACAAAACCTCTCATCGTCACTCAACGCCTAGGTTTTCCAGGAGTTTTTGTGAGTGGTCAGGCAGGGAACAATAACACTAGAGATGCGCGTCCACGAGATGACTCCATGTTTTTCTTTCAGTCTTTGAATGAATACAATGTCGCCCGGTTGGAATATTATCGCTATTTTACGAGAAAAATAGCATAAAAATTGATTTTAAACAGCGTTTGACATGCTTCGAAGTACGGTAATGGAATATTTTGCATTTTTTTGTCACGAAATGCGCCCGCGCATCACCCTTCGGATAGTGACCTCAACGCACGAACAAAACGGAGCTATTTCAATATAACTATGGATTATTTGGAACCAAAACAACATTTGTTGTTGAAGTAGAAGTCCTGGGAGTGCATTCTGAAGAAGAACAGCAAAGGTAATCCAATTTTTCTTATAGTAATTCTGAGTTTAGTCAGCACCAAACTTGGTGGGTGTCAAATTAGCTAGCCTGTGATGGCCGAGCTATCTACTCAGAATATTGCAAAATGTGCTTTCGCCGAAAAGCTATTTTAAAATCTGACACCGCGATTGCATAAAGGAGTTCTGTATCTATAATTCTTAAAATGATTGTTATGTATTTTGTCAACGTTTATCGTGAGTAATGTAGTAAATTCGCCGGAAGTTTGCGGTGGGTATGCTAGTTCTGAACATCACATGCTAATGTAAAAAGCTGTTTTTTGATATAAATATGAACTTGATTGAACAAAACATGCATGTATTATATAACATAATGTCCTAGGAGTGTCATCTGATGAAGATCATCAAAGGTTAGTGCTGCATTTAGCTGTGGTTTTGGTTTTTGTGACATATGCTTGCTTTGAAAATGGCTGTGTGATTATTTTTGGCAGGGTACTCTCCTGACATAATCTAATGTTTTGCTTTCGCTGTAAAGCCTTTTTGAAATCTGACAATGTGGTTAGATTAACGAGAGTCTTGTCTTTAAAATGGTGTAAAATAGTTGATTGTTTGAGAAAATTGAATTGTGGTATTTTAGTTGGTTTTGTATTTCGCATTGTGCGATGCCATTGGCTATTGGCTAGGGGTTCCGCAGGCGGAACGGCGTTCCACTAGCAGAACGTCTGTCCTTAACAGGTTTTAACAAACCAGCTGTCCTACAATCTAAACTAGATGCCCTCAATCTCACACAAATTATCAATGAACCTACCAGGTACAACCCTAAATCCGTAACCATGGGCACCCTCTTAGATATCATCCTGACCAACTTGCCCTCTAAATACACGTCTGCTGTCTTCAACCAGGATCTCAGCGATCACTGCCTCATTGCTTGCGTGCGTAATGGGTCCGTGGTCTACTGACCACTCCTCATCACTGTCAAACGCTCCCTAAAACACTTCAGCGAGCAGGCCTTTCAAATCGACTTGGCCCAGGTATCCTGGAAGGATATTGACCACATCCCGTCAGTAGAAGATGCCTGGTTACTCTTCAAAAGTGCTTTCCTCGCCATCTTAAATAATCATGCCCCATTAAGAACTAAGACCAACAGCCCTTGGTTCATCCCAGACTTGAATGCCCTTGACCAGCACAAAAACATCCTGTGGCATTTTGCATTAGCATCGAATAGCCCCCGCGATATGCAACTTTTCAGGGAAGTCAGGAACCAATATACTCAGTCAGTTAGGAAAGCTAAGGCTAGCTTTTTCAAACAGAAATTTGCATCCTGTAGCACTAATTCCCAAAAGTTTTGGGACACTGTAAAGTCCATGGAGAATAAGAGCACCTCCTCCCAGATGCCCACTGCACTGAGGATAGGAAACACTGTCATCACCGATAAATCCACAATAATCGGTAGTTTCAAAAAGCATTTTTCTAAGGCCTGCCACGCTTCCCACCTGGCTACCCCTACCCCGGCCATAATCTCAGCACCCCCTGCAGTAACTTGCCCAAGCCCCCTCCGCTTCTCTTTCACCCAAATCCAGACAGCTGATGTTCTGAAAGAGCTGCAAAATCTGGATCCCTACAAATCAGCCGAGCTAGACAATCTGGACCCTCTCTTTCTAAAATTATCAGCCAAAATTGTTGCAACCCCTGTTACTAGCCTGTTCAAACTCTCTTTCTTATCGTATGAGATCCCCAAAGATTGGAAAGCTGCCGCAGTCATCCCCCTCTTCAATGGGGGAGACACTCTAGACCCAAACTGTTATAGACCTTTCCTTCCAGTTCTCTGCTGCCAATGACTGGAACGAATTTCAAAAATCTCTGAAGCTGGAGTCTTATAACTTCCTCTCTAACTTTAAGCATCAGCTGTCAGAGCAGCTTATCGATCACTGTACCTGTACACAGCCAATCTGTAAATAGCACACACAACTCCTCATCCCCATATTATTACTTACCCTCTTGCTCTTTTGCACCCCAGTATCTCTACTTGCACATCATCATCTGCACATATATCACTCCAGTGTTAATGCTAAATTGTAATTATTTTGCCACTATGGCCTATTTATTACCTTACCTCCCTACTCTTCTACATTTGCACACACTGTACATAGATTTTTCTATTGTGTTATTGACTGTACGTTGGTTTATGTGTAACTCTGTGTTGCTTTATCTTGGCCAGGTCCAAATTGTAAATGAGAACTTGTTCTCAACTGGCCTACCTGGTTAAATAAAGGTGAAATAAACATTTAAATTACATTTAAAAAAATAAAAAAACATTGAAACAACATTGATTCAACCAGTTTGCGCCCAATGGGTGATTAGTAGTGGTAGAACTGCTATCTGCTTAGTTACTGACAGATATCAATTTTCAAAGAGGAAATAAATCAGTCTTATCAGTAAACATCTGGTAAAATGGTGGAGAAGCTTTGAAATAATAGAGTTTTATGCTCATGGAAACCCACAGGTGTGCAAAGCTGTCATCAAGGCAAAGGGTGGCAACTTTGAACAATCTCAAATATAAAACATAATTCCATATGTGTTATTTTATTCTACAATGTAGAAAGTAGTACAAATAAAGAAAAACCCGTGAATGAGTAGGTGTGTCCAAACTTTTGACTGATACCGTAAGTGTTCAGACACTTTATTCAGTGCTTTTTGAAGCACCTTTGGCAGCGATTACAGCCTTGAGTCTTCTTGGGTATGATGCTACAGGCTTGGCACACCTGTATTTGGGGAGTTTCTTTCATTCTTCTCTGCAGATCCTCAGAAGCTCTGTCAGGTTGGATGGGGACCGTCGCTGCACAGCTATTTTCTAGTCTCTCCAGAGATGTTTGATCAGGTTCAAGTCCGGGCTCTGGTGGGCCACACAGGGACATTCAGAGACTTGTTCCCAGTCTGAGGTCTTGAGTGCTCTGGAGCAGGTTTTCATCAAGGAACTCTCTGTACTTTGCTCAGTTCCTCTTTCCCTTGATCCTGACTAGTCTCCCAGTCCCTGCCGCTGAAAAACATCCCCACAGCATGATGCCACTACCATGCTTCACCGTAGGGATGGTGCCAGGTTTCCCCCAGACATGACGCTTGGCATTCATGCCAAAGAGTTCAATCTTGGATTCATCAGACCAGATAATCTTGTTCCTCAGGGTCTGAGAGTCCTTTAGGTGCCTTTTGGCAAACTCCAAGTGGGCTGTCATGTGCCTTTTACTGAGGAGAGGCTTCCGTCTGGCTACTCTACCATAAATGCCTGGTTGGTGGAGGGCTGCAGAGATGGTTGTCCTTCTGGGAGTTTCTCCCATCTCCACAGAGGGACTCTGGAGCTCTGTCAGAGTGACCATCAGGTTCTTGGTCACCTTCCTGACCAAGGCCGTTCTTCCACGATTGCTCAGTTTGGCTGGGCGGCCAGCTCTACAAAGAGTCTTGGTGGTCCCAAACTTCTTCCATTTAAGAATGTTGGAGGCCACTGTGTTCTTGGGGACCTTCAAAAATGCAGACATTTTTTGGTACCCTTCCCCAGATCTGTGCCCCGACACAATCCTGTCTCGGAGCTCTATGGATGATTCCTTCGACCTCTTGGCTTGGTTTTTGCTCTGACGTGCTCTGTCAACTGTTGGACCTTATATAGACAGGTGTGTGCCTTTCCAAATCATGTCCAATCAATTAAACTTACCACTGGTGGACTCCAATCAAGTTGTAGAAACATCTCAAGGATGATCAGTGGAAACAGGAAGTACCTGAGCTCAATTTTGAGTCTCATAGCAAAGGGTCTGAATACTAATGTAAATAAGGTATTTCTGTTTTTTATATATAAAACATTTGCAAATATTTCTAAAAACATGTTTTCGCTTTGTCATTATGTGGTATTGTGTGTATATTGATGAGGATTTTTATTTTATTTTATCAATTTATTTTAGAATAATGCTGTAACGTAACAAAATGTGGAAAAAGTGTAGGGGTCTAAATACTTTCCGAAGGCACTGTACAGTATATAGATTCGTGCATTCTCATGCAATTGGAACAGAGAAAATAGAGTACAGTATTTCAGATGAAAGGGATACTTCGGGATTTTGGCACTGAGGCCCTTTATCTACTTCCCCAGAGTCAGATGTACTCTTGGATACCATTTATATCTCTCGGCAGGTAGCCTAGTGGTTAGAGTGTTGGGCCAGTAACTGAAAGATTGCTAGATCAAATCCCTGAGCTGACAAGGTAAAAATCTGTTGTTCTGTCCCTGAACAAGGCAGTTAACCCACGGTTCCTAGGCTGTCATTGTAAATAAGAATTTGTTCTTAACTGACTTGCCTAGCTAAATAAAGGTTAAATAAATAAATCAATAAATGAAGCGAGGTAGTTTCACAAGCCAATGCTAACTAGCATTAGCGCAATGACTGGAAGTCTGTGTATCTACTAGCGGAGAGAATGAATACATGGATGTTGAAGTAAGTGCTGCTACTTCAGTTTAGTTACTCAGTCTAACATTTTTTCAAAAAGGAAGTGAATCAGTTGTTCTTGGTTATCAGTAAATTGGCTGATAGTTGAAGAGCAAAAACAAAACACGATTTCTGTCCATGTTTGTTTTTATTTGATGGGTATTGGTTTGCTCAAGGTAATATGTGTCATTATTTTCTGTTTGGTTCTGATCCAGACATTGTGTCTCTGTAGTCTTTACAGTATGAGTTTTGATCCAGGAAGTGTGTGTCACTCTCCATTGTGTGTTTTCTACTGTAGGTCTGATACCTACAGAGGAGGGAAGTGGGGCACTGCCTCTAAAATGAGTCTCTCTGGGGACAGAGAGGAGGCGGGCACTGCCTCTAACATTAGTCTCTCTGGGGTACATGACACTAAAGCTACGAGGTAGGACACGTGCGTGTGTGTGTGTGTGTGTGTGTGTGTGTGTGTGTGTGCATGCGTGTGCAATTTAAAGAGTGACAAAATTGTTTCACATTTTCGTTAGGCAAAATATATTAGAGACTGAAGGTATGTCTCTGTTGTGTTAAAGCCCAATCCATCAGGAGAGACCCAACTCCCCTGTATGCAGCTGTGTGTCCATGAAATGTGACCAATCTATGGATCTACCTCTCACGTTTAAAGAGGGAAACCTTTCTACTGAAAAAAGGCAAGAAGCCATTGGACTTGGTCAATGTAAATTTGTCCAAAATGTCAACTTGGTCAATTAGTCTACAACACTCTAACCCAGAACTCAAGTCTTGTGTAACTGGTCAGATGCTGGATTAAGTTTGGGGTCCATACGTGTTAAGAGAACAGATAGAACTATAAAAGTGAACTAGAACGAAGAGAGAGAAAATGCAACAAAATATCTCTGTGTTTTTTATATTTATGTTCCATGTTGTACTTCTGATTGAAGAATGAGGGGTTTTGTGCTTTTGTCAGGATCGAACATCCGAGACCAGCCTCCCCTGTACCCAGCTGTGTGTCCATGAAGAGTGACAAATCTATGAATCCACCTATCATGTTCAGAGAAGAAGTTTCCATTGAACAACGGTGTGTTTTATTAATAGAACATACAGAAGACGGAGAATGAACGTGACATTTTCTATTTCATACTGATTGTCCTTTTCCTTGATGTTTCCTGCCAACCAGATGAGTCTCTGTGAGTACAACAAACTGACTGGTTTCTTTGTACTTTTGACAGGTTAAAGCAGCAGAGACTAGACTCGCCTGTACCCAGCTGCGTGTCCATGAAGAATGACCTGTCTATGGAACCACCTCTCACATTTAAAGAGGAAAACATTTCTACTGTAGAAAGGTAAGAACCAATATGACTTGGTTGATGTTAATTTGGTCAAAATGTCAACTTTGTCATTGTGTTAAAAACACTACTGATTTATTGTTGCTCATTGGAGTATTTTGCTACAGCTACTACTACCAAAGTTTTACTATATTAAAGTTGCTTTGGTCTCTTTGTATTTTTGTCAGGGTCCAGCAGGAGAGACCAGCCATCACGGCACCCAGCTGTGTGTCTATGAAGAGTGACCAGTCTATGGATCCACCTTTTAGGTTCAGAGATGGAGTTGTTTCCTTTGAACAAATGTGAGATATCATTGTTTTACAGATTCATGTAATGATATACTGAGAGTACGAGTCTTGACCACATCACATCGTTGCAATTATTTAATGCATACCCTCTTATGTATTATTGCTTCTGTGTGCATGCTGAATGTACAGATGTAAGCTCATGTTTTGTCCACAGAGACCAACAGGAGATATCAGAATCAGAGATTCTCAGTGGTCAGTCTACACAGACTCATCAAACAGACCTGTCCTTCATATTCAGTGTATGTGGTCCTATTATATACATTTTGTAAAGTTGATTGGTCAGTCATTCATGAATTTGTAATGTGAAATGTGTGATTTGATTCTGATATGAACTTCTTCAGCTTGTCTATTTCAGTTGCTTGAACAGAATATCATGACATTAGTGAAGAAAGAGCTGAAGAGGTTCAAGACAATGCTGAGTTCAGATCTCCATGAAGGCTTTGAGAGTCAGCGGGTGGATGAGGAAGTGGTGGATGCTGAAGATGAGAAGCAGGAGTGCAGTGCCAGAGAGGGGGCTCTGAAGATTACACTTCACGTCCTGAGGAACATGAACCAGAAGGAGCTTGCTGACACACTGGAGAAAAGTAAGAGCTGTCTGCCTTTACTGTTGATTGGTCCATTATAGGATGTAGAAAACCTGTACATAGCATTATAACTCAATTATGTGTTGTGTGCATTAATTTAACTTATAAAGAAAACATTCATGCATTTATACAGGCAGTTAAGAGGGGATATGATTACATTTGACTAATTTATAACACAATCCTATGTAGACCTGTCATCTCGATAAGTTGACTTGGCAGGTGAAAGAGGAGACTCGAGGCCATGCTGGGCCAAAGTAACAAATTTCATCCGGAATTTTTATGGATGCATGTATTTACATTCAATATGCAAGATACAAGAGCAAGTTACATCTTAGATGCAAGGGCGCAGTACCAAATGCATAGTACAAAAGGATGTTTCTTCATTCAAGTTCGTATACACATTCTCAATTATGTATATGCATCATTACAAATGCTGGTTGATAAGAAGCTGATACAACTTTCTATTAAACAATGAGAAGAACAGTGAGACTTATTGAGAGTTCTGCGACTTCTATCTCCATGGTGTCCGGACACAGAGTTTGTGCCAGTTTGTCACGAGACCTCTGAGAACTGTGTCCTGTGTGATCTGAAGTACAGAGTGATGGAAAACACCTTTTAACTTTATATATGTGTAAGCATTAAGCAGGTTACTTCATGTAAGCAAAGACACTGTATGTGGGTGATTCCTCACGGGCTGTGATTTTTTTGGTTGGTCATGAAATGTAATCCATAGAATGGTCCTTTGGAGGAAGGATTGTTGACATATATTTGATATTTGTATTTAAAAGCATATTTGAGAAAGAATGAATCAAAGTTGGCATATTTATTACATTTTGGCCCTACCCAGGAGCATTGCAATACACCATAACTGTTGATCTATATGTGGCACAAGATGTCATTTGAAACCTCATTGTGTGTTCTAAAATGAGTAAAACATTTCAATATGCAAGATGTAAATGTACATTTATTATATGATTTCGGGAAGTATGAAAATTCAAATATACCCCCTTCAATTCTTCTCATATTTTAATATGTTGTTCTGTGAACTGTGTTTAACTGACACAGAAAGTTACAGAGTGGGATCTCCGGGATTTGTTTTGTTTTGACCAAACATATGTATGTTTAACTCCATTCTTCCAATTTTGAATATCCTCTGTGCTTCTTGTTTATTCAGGTGAGCTTGCTTTGATTTGCCAACGGGAACTCAAATCTAATCTAAAGACGAAATATCAAAGTGTATTTGAGGGTATTGCTAAGCAAGGGAACCCAACACTACTCAATAAGATCTACACAGAGCTCTACATCACAAAGGGTGGAAATGGAGAGGTCAATAATGAACATGAGGTAAGACAAATAGAGACAACAACCAGGAAACAAGCAAGACCAGAGACGGCAATCAAATGTAAGGACATCTTCAAACCCTTACCTGGACAAGACACACCTATCAGAACTGTGCTGACGAAGGGAGTTGCTGGCATTGGAAAAACAGTCTCTGTGCAGAAGTTCATTCTGGACTGGGCTGAAGGAAAAGCAAATCAGGATGTCCAATTCGTATTTTCACTTCCTTTTCGGGAGCTGAATTTGATGAAAGGGGAAAAACACAGTTTGTTTGAACTTCTCAATCACTTCTCAATGGAAACAAAAGAATCAAGAATCTCCAACTATGACAAGTACAAAGTTCTGTTCATCTTTGATGGTCTGGATGAGTGCCGACTGCCCCTAGACTTCAAGAGGAACAAGAGCTGTTGTGATGTCACAGAGTCAACCTCAGTGGATATGCTGCTGACAAACCTCATCAAGGGAAATCTGCTGCCCTCTGCTCTTCTCTGGATAACTACTCGACCTGCAGCAGCCAATCAGATCCCTTCAGGATGTGTTGACCAGGTTACAGAGGTGCGAGGGTTTAATGATCCACAAAAAGAGGAGTACTTTAGAAAGAGATTTAGTGATGAGAACCTGGCCAGTAGAATCATCTCACACATGAAGTCATCAAGGAGCCTCTACATTATGTGCCACATACCAGTCTTCTGTTGGATCTCGGCCACAGTTTTGGAGAAAATGGGTGAAGAAGGGAGAGAGTTGCCCCAGACTCTAACTGAGATGTGCACACACTTCCTGGTATTTCAGATCAAACAGACAAATGAAAAGTATCTTGCGAAAGAAGAGACAAGTCCACACTGGAATAAAACAAGCATTCTGTCACTGGGAAAACTGGCTTTTCAACAGCTTGTGAAAGGCAATCTAATTTTCTATGAAGAAGACCTGAAAGAGTGTGGCATTGATGTCAGTGAAGCCTCAGTGTACTCAGGATTGTGCACACAGATTTTCAGAGAGGAGTGTGTGCTGTACCAGGACAAGGTGTTCTGCTTTGTGCATCTGAGCATTCAGGAGTTTCTGGCTGCTGTATATGTGTTTCTCAGATTCAGCAATGACAATGAGAATCTAATAGCCAAACCACAGTTCATCTTCAAAACATTTCTGTTCAGAAACATACCGGTACCTGCAATTGACTTCCACAAGAGTGCTGTGGATAAAGCCTTGGAGAGTGAGGGTGGACACCTTGATCTTTTCCTCCGCTTCCTTCTGGGCCTCTCACTGGAGTCAAATCATAAGCACTTACGAGGTCTACTGACAAAGACAAGAAGCAGCCCACAGAGCCATGAAGAAACAGTCATGTACATCAAGGAGAAGATCAGGGAGAATCCCTCTCCAGAGAGGTGCATCAATCTGTTCCACTGTCTGAAAGAACTGAATGACCATTCTCTAGTGAAGGAGATCCAAAGCTACCTGAGCTCAGGAAATGTCTCCAATGAAAAACTCTCACCTGCACTGTGGTCAGCTTTGGCCTTTGTGTTGATGACTTCAGAAGAGGAGCTGGAGGTGTTTGACCTGAAGAAATACTCCAAATCAGAGGAAGGTCTTCTGAGGCTGCTGCCAGTGGTCAAAGCCTCCAGAGCAGCCCTGTGAGTACATATTGGTACAATGACATTTAAGTATTAATCATAAAATATTCTATTTAGAAAAAAATATGCACTATTGAACAACCTATGGAATAATACATTGATGTTCGCATCAGTGTAACAATATGACCATACAATTCTAGGAGACGGAAGATGAATCTATATGTCGAGAGAATAACCCAAATGCCTTTCTACTTCTACACTACTCATGTAAAATTAACACTGTCGATGTGAAATTATGACGATCTCTCTGTCAGGCTGTCAGACTGTGGAATCACAGAGGAAGGTTGTGCTTCTCTGGCCTCAGCCCTGAAGTCAAACCCCTCACACCTGAGAGAACTGGATCTGAGTAACAATGACCTGAATGATTCAGGAGTGAAGATGCTCTCTGCTGGACTGCAGAATCCACAATGTAAACTGGAGACTCTGAGGTCAGTATTCATATTTTTAGTCAATATGTGATAACTGTTCACTGGATCCACATGTGTTTACCAGGCTTAAATTTTTAATTTGTCTCTATGCTCCAGCATTTTGGATTTAAGATATTAGGCAACAGTACAGAATAACACTTTCTTTTAGGGGCATTTCAGACATATCTATCTTACCATTTAGGCATAAAATAACTTTATTATGTATCTCCTCCCATTTGAAGATGTCATAAGTATTTGGACAAATTCACATTTGGTATATTAAAGTAGTCAAAAGTGTAGTATTTAATCTCATATTCCTTGCACTTGGTGATTATATCAAGCTTGTGACTACAAACTTGTTGGATGCATTTGCAGTTTGTTTTGGTTGTGTTTTGGATTATGTTTTGCCGAATAGAAACCGAATGGTGAATAATGTCTTGTGTCACTTTTATTGTGATTAAGAATGTAAGATGTTCTGAACACTTCTACATTCATGTGGATGCTACCATGATTATGGATAAACATGAATGAATAATGATTAATGATGTATGACAAAGTTACAGAGGCACAAATGTCTGAGGTTAGCATGTTTTGTTTTTATTTTTTATTTCACCTTTATTTAACCAGGTAGGCAAGTTGAGAACAAGTTCTCATTTACATCTGCAACCTGGCCAAGATAAAGCAAAGCAGTTCGACACATACAACAACACAGAGTTACACATGGAGTAAAACAACATACAGTCAATAATACAGTAGAAAAATAAGTCTATATACAATGTGAGCAAATGAGGTGAGATAAGGGAGGTAAAGGCAATAAATAGGCCATAGTGGCAAAGTAAATACAATATAGCAGTTAAAACAATGGAATGTTTTGGAATGGTTTAAGCCTCTGTAACTTCTCACTCATTATTATTCATGATTCATTCATGATTCTTCTAAATCATGACGTTATTTGAATTCCTTTAGTTAGTGTTAAGAAACAAATTTACTCCATTCATCATTCAGTTTGGTAAAACATAACCCAAAACACAACCGAAACAAACTGCAAATGCATCCAATGAGTTTGTATAGTCACAAGCTAAACTTTTGACTACTTTAATACATACTACAAGTTCATTTGTCCAATACTTACAGTGGCTTGTGAAGGTAATCACACCCCTTGGCATTTTTCCTATTTTGTTACCTTACAACCTGGAATTAAAATGGATTTTTTGGGGGTTTGTATCATTTGATTTACACAACATGCCTACCACTTTGAAGATGATAAATATTTTTTATTGTGAAACAAACAAGAAATAAGACAAAAAAACAGAACTTGAACGTGCATAACTATTCAACCCCCCCCCCCCCCAAAAAAAAAGTAAATACTTTTTAGAGCCACCTTTTGCAGCAATTACAGCTGCAAGTCTCTTGGGGTATGTCTCTATAAGCTTGGCACATCTAGCCACTAGGATTTTTACCCATTCTTCAAGGCAAAACTGCTCCAGCTCCTTTAAGTTGTATGGGTTCCGCTGGTGAATAGCAATCTTTAAGTCATACCACAGATTCTCAATTGGATTTAGGTCTGGGCTTTGACTAGGCCATTCCAAGACATTTAAATGTTAAACCTTAAACCGCTTGAGTGTTGCTTTAGCAGTATGCTTAGGGTTATTGTCTTGCTGGAAGGTAAACCTCCGTCCCAGTCTCAAATCTCTGGAAGACTGAAACAGGTTTCCCTGAAGACTTTCCCTGTATTTAGCGCCATCCATCATTCCTTCAATTCTGACCAGTTTCCCAGTCCCTGCCAATGAAAAACATCCCCACAGCATGATGCTGCCACCACCATGCTTCACTGTGAGGATGGTGTTCTCGAGGTGATGAGAGGTGTTGGGTTTGCGCATGGCTAAAAAGCTCAATTTTAGTCTCATCTGACCAGAGTACCTTCTTCTATATGTTTGGGGAGTCTCCCACATGCCTTTTAGCGAACACCAAACATGTTTGCTTATTTTTTCTTTAAGCAATGGCTTTTTTTCTGGCCACTCTTCCATAAAGCCCAACTCTGTGGAATGTACGGCTTAAAGTGGTCCTATGGACATATACTCCAATTTCCGCTGTGGAGCTTTGCAACTCCTTCAGGGTTATCTTTGTTCTCTTTGTTGCCTCTCTGATTAATGTCTGGTCCATGAGTTTTGGTGGGCGGCCCTCTCTTGGTAGGTTTGTTGTGATGCCATATTCTTTAACATTTTTTCTAATGGATTTAATGGTGCTCTGTGGGATGTTCAACGTTTCGGATATGTTTTTATAACTCAACCCTGATCTGTACTTCTCAAAACCTTTGTCCCTGACCTGTTTGGAGAGCTCATTGGTCTTCATGGTGCCACTTGCTTGGTGATGCCCCTTGCTTAGTGGTGCTGCAGACTTTGGGGACTTTCAGAACAGGTGTATATATACTGAGATCATGTGACACTTAAATAAAGTCCACCTGTGTGCAATTTAACTGATTATGTGACTTCTTGAAGGTAATTGGTTGCACCAGATCTTATTTAGAGGGCTTCATAGCAAAGGGGGTGAATACATATGCATGTCCCCAAAACCAGAACAAATTCAAGAAAACGTACAGTATTATATAGAGCCCTTATTGCATGGAACTTCCTTCCATCTCATATTGCTCAAATAAACAGCAAACCTGGTTTCAAAAACAGATAAAGCAACACCTCGTGGCACAATGCCTCTCCCCTATTTGACCCAGATAGTTTGTGTGTATGCATTGATATGTAGGCTACGTGTGCCTTTTAAAAAATGTATGTAGTTATGTCCTTGAGCTGTTCTTGTTACAGTTTACATTTGACATTTTAGTCATTTAGCAGACGCTCTTATCCAGAGCGACTTACAGTAGTGAATACATACATTTCATACATTTTTTTCCCGCCGTACTGTTCTGTATTATGTCATTCTGTATTATGTTTCATGTATTGTGTGGACCCCAGGAAGAGTAGCTGCTGTTTTTGCAACAGCTAATGGGGATCCTAATAAAATACCACATACCAATACCACTATTCCATTTGTTATTTTTTTGAATTTTTTGAAACAAGTAATTTTTTTCATTTCACTTCACCAATTTGGACTATTTTGTGTATGTTCATTACATGAAATCCAAATAAAAATCTATTTAAATTACAGGTTGTAATGCAACAAAATAGGAAAAACACCAAGGGGGATGAATACTTTTGCAAGGCTCTGTACAGTATGACTTCTTCAAATGGGCGGACTAGATACATAAAGTGCTTTCATTGCTAAATGGTAAAACAGATATGTATGAAAATATCGTAAAATAAAAGGTGACATTCTGTACTGTCGCCTCGTATTAAACTTTTTATCTCAAATTCAAAATGCTGGAGTACAGAGCCTAGCTTCACTGTTCAAATCCATATAGTGTGGACTGTTAACTCCAGGGCTGCACAACCCTCTTCCTGGAGATCTACCATCCTGTGGGTTTTCAGTCCAACCCTAATTTAACACCTTATTAGCTGCTCAACAAGACTAGCTGAATCAGATACGCTAAATTAGGTTTGGACTGAAAACCTACAGGACAGTAGATCTCCAGGAAGAGGGTTGGGCAGCCCTGGTTTACTCAATACAATCTAAATCTGATACCTCACCTTCTTTCTTTTGACTGATACTGCTTTTTAAATTTGTCTGGTCAGTCTACTCAAATATTTGTAATATACATTTTTCTCTCTACAAGCAATACTTCAATAATTGTACATTTTTAATAATGATACATCCATATATTAATATGGAAGGTTATGGAAGAATATGGAAGGTTTAGGGACAGTGATATATCTGAAAAGGTTGAAAACAATATAATGCCACTTCACCACCAAAAAATACCAAAGTGATTTTGAAATGATTTAAAACTATTTGCAGGCTGTCAGGCTGTCTGATCACGGAGGAAGGCTGTGCTTCTCTGGTCTCAGCTCTGAGGTTAAACCCCTCACACCTGAGAGAGCTTGACCTGAGCTACAATCACCCAGGAGACTCAGGAGTCAGACTGCTCTCTGCTCGACTGGAGGATCCACACTGCAGACTGGAGAGACTCAAGTATGTAGAGGATTTCTGTCAATCCATGTTCATATCAGACTTGTTTGAGTTATCAGGCTAGTTATCATAATTTACTGTAAGCCAAAGACTCTTACCACCACTTGGAAGCAGTTATATGTTGACCGTGTGTGTGTGTGCGTGTGTGTGTGTGTGTGTGTGTGTGTGTGTGTGTGTGTGTGTGTGTGTGTGTGTGTGTGTGTGTACGTGTGTGTGTGTGTGTGTGTGTGTGTGTGTGTGTGTGTGTGTGTGTGTGTGTACGTGTATCACTCAATGACTGTCTGTTCTTCTGCTCACCCCTACAGTGTGGAACATGGTGGAGAACACACAATGAAACCTGGGCTTAGAAAATGTGAGTGTTAACTGCTGTGAAGAATATGCCTATAAATAAATCTTAGTTTTCGCAACTCTCAAACTCTACAAAACTCAAAACAGGTCATCAAGAAGGAAGGTGTTTCAAAACACTAAGCACAGTTCAATTGACAACACAAAATCATATTCACTTTTACACCAAACAGTATTTCATCTAGAAATACATGTTTCACATTGCAATACATGTTCATATAAAGTAATTGCCTTTCACAATTAAATGTGCACATTACTTTTAATATGATTCTCTTCTCTTTTTGTTAAAATACATTTTACTATTACTTAATCTGACTGCTCTTAATTGATGATCCCTTAAACGTTTGGTAAACCTATAGATTTTACATGGGCAGTGCAAGTGTATTGCCTAATGCGAAAATAGTGTAATGTAATGTAATGATATGTACAGTACTGAAGCATACTACATTCAAAGGGCAATTTTTAAACATGTATCTTACATTTTGTTCTATAGGATTAACTGGTTGTTAAAATAACTAAATTGAGAGGATATCATTATGTTATGTTTTGGTGATTAAACTAATGTACTCATTATATTTGACAGTAAATTTATATTTTGGATCAATTGTTGTGTGGTGAAAGATGTCTACAATAAAATGAATGCACATTGAAAGGTTTTAAATGTAAGACTGGCTTTGTTACAAGTGTTACTAGTTTAGACATTGAGAATACGTCATTGAGAGTGAGAAAAATGTGTTTGTGTTAGAAGTGTGTGTGTGTACGTGTTCATGTGTGCAACCATGTTTGAGTGTGTGTAATTACTGGGAATAAGTGTGTTTTACATTACCATACAGTATAACATATGATCGTTCAACACGTCTCAAGTTACCCTGACTGTGCCTTTTTAATACCTAGAAACATCGACTTTAAATGTATGAATAAGTGAAAAGTGAGTTAACATTCTAATGTGAATGATGATCATTTGTAATATTGTGTCTTGTTCCCATCCCTCAGATGCGTTTGAGCTCACACTGGACCCAAACACATCACACAGAAACCTCTCTTGGTCTGAGGTGAATAGAAAGCTGGCATGTGGGAATGGGAGTCAGCCGTATCCTGATCACCCAGAGAGATTTCAGGACCATCCACAGGTGCTGTGTAGAGAGGGTCTGTCTGGGCGCTGTTACTGGGAGGTAGAGTGGAGTGGGAAATGGGCTATGATAGGAGTTGCATATAAAGGAATCAGCAGGAGAGGACAACATAATGACTGTGTGCTTGGAGCCAATGACAAGTCCTGGTGTCTGTTCTGCTCTGATAAAGGTTACACTGCCAAGCACAATAATGAGAGAACATTCACCTCCTCCGGCTCTCACAGAGTAGGAGTATATCTGGACTGGGTGGCCGGCACGCTGTCCTTCTACATGTATGGTACCTTCTCTGATACACTGATCCACCTGCACACATTCCACACCACATTCACTGAGCCCCTGTATCCTGGGTTTGGGGTCAGTTGGTCCAAATCCTCAGTTTCTCTGTGTCAGATAGCCTACTGAAGTCACACTCCTATTGAAACACAACTGGGTGACATGATGGGTTATGCTTCACTCAAATATAAAAAATAAATAAAGCCCTTTTGTGAGAAAAAAATACTCATTCTGATTGGCTGGGCCTTGCTCCCCAGTGGGTGGGCCTATGCCCTCCAGGCCTACTGCTAGCTGTGCCCCTGCCCAGTCATGTGAAATCCATAGATTAGGGCTTATGGATTTATTTCAATTGGCTGATTTCCTTATATCATCTGTAACTCAGTAAAATCATTGAAATTGTTGCATGTTGTGTGGTTTTTTTTTTTTTACATATAGTACATATTTTTTGAAATTCGTATGATGTTACGAATTTAATTCGTACAATATGTTGCGAATTTGTTGTGCTTACGATCCTGGACTGCATCTTTAACAGATGATTATTAGATATGTAAATAGATGACAGAATGTGTTTGTTGACCGTAGCCTGTTTGTAAAATTGTTGACGCAACAATCCTGCTTCTGTATGAACACAATACACTGAATGTAATGTAATTGTCACATACTAATGAGGTTAATAAAACAGATGAAAGAAGCGATGTTCAAAATGTTGAATTTATTTGATAAGAATATGCATTTAAATTAATGGTGTTGTGTAACTACAGTACCAGTCAAATGTTTGGACACACCTACTCATTTAAGGACATTTCTTAATTTTTACTATTTTCTACATTGACATCAAAGACATCAAAACTATGAAATAACACATATGGAATCATGTAGTATCCAAAAAGGTGTTAATTAAACAAATCAAAATATACACTGCTCAAAAAAATAAAGGGAACACTTAAACAACACATCCTAGATCTGAATGAAAGAAATAATCTTATTGAATACTTTTTTCTTCACATAGTTGAATGTGCTGACAACAAAATCACACAAAAATAATCAATGGAAATCCAATTTATCAACCCATGGAGGTCTGGATTTGGAGTCACACTCAAAATTAAAGTGGAAAACCACACTACAGGCTGATCCAACTTTGATGTAATGTCCTTAAAACAAGTCAAAATGAGGCTCAGTAGTGTGTGTGGCCTCCACGTGCCTGTATGACCTCCCTACAACGCATGGGCATGCTCATGATGAGGTGGCGGATGGTCACCTGAGGGATCTCCTCCCAGACCTGGACTAAAGCATCCGCCAACTCCTGGACAGTCTGTGGTGCAACGTGGCGTTGGTGGATAGAGCGAGACATGATGTCCCAGATGTACTCAATTGGATTCAGGTCTGGGGAACGGGCGGGCCAGTCCATAGCATCAATGCCTTCCTCTTGCAGGAACTGCTGACACACTCCAGCCACATGAGGTCTAGCATTGTCTTGCATTAGGAGGAACCCAGGGCCAACCGCACCAGCATATGGTCTCACAAGGGGTCTGAGGATCTCATCTCGGTACCTAATGACAGTCAGGCTACCTCTGGCGAGCACATGGAGGGCTGTGCGGCCCACCAAAGAAATGCAACCCACGCCATGACTGACCAACCGCCAAACCGGTCGTGCTGGAGGATGTTGCAGGCAGCAGAACGTTCTCCACGGCGTCTCCAGACTCTGTCACGTGCTCAGTGTGAACCTGCTTTCATCTGTGAAGAGCACAGGGCGCCAGTGGCGAATTTGCCAATCTTGGTGTTCTCTGGCAAATGCCAAACGTCCTGCACGGTGTTGGGCTGTAAGCACAACCCCCACCTGTGGACGTCGGACCCTCATACCACCCTCGTGGAGTCTGTTTGTGACCGTTTGAGCAGACACATGCACATTTGTGGCCTGCTGGAGGTCATTTTGCAGGGCTCTGGCAGTGCTCCTCCTGCTCCTCCTTGCACAAAGGCGGAGGTAGCGGTCCTGCTGCTGGGTTGTTGCCCTCCTACGGCCTCCTCCACGTCTCCTGATGTACTGGCCTGTCTCCTGGTAGCGCCTCCATGCTCTGGACACTACGCTGACAGACACAGCAAACCTTCTTGTCACAGCTCGCATTGATGTGCCATCCTGGATGAGCTGCACTACCTGAGCCACTTGTGTGGGTTGTAGACTCCGTCTAATGCTACCACTAGAGTGAAAGCACCGCCAGCATTCAAAAGTGACCAAAACATGAGCCAGGAAGCATAGGAACTGAGAAGTGGTCTGTGGTCCCCACCTTCAGAACCACTCCTTTATTGGGGGTGTCTTGCTAATTGCCTATAATTTCCACCTGTTGTCTATTCCATTTGCACAACAGCATGTGAAATTTATTGTCAATCAGTGTTGCTTCCTAAGTGGACAGTTTGATTTCATAGAAGTGTGATTGACTTGGAGTTACATTGTGTTGTTTAAGTGTTCCCTTTATTTTTTTGAGCAGTATATTTTAGATTTTAGATTCTTCAAAGTAGCCACTCTTTGCCTTGATGACAGCTTTGCACAGTCTTGGCATTCTCTCAACCAGCTTCACAAGGAATTATTTTCCAACAGTCTTGAAGGAGTTCCCACATATGCTGCGCACTTGTTAATGGCTTTATCTTCACTCTGTGGTCCAACTCATCCCAAACCATCTCAAATGAGTTGATGTCAGATGACTGTGGAGGCCAAGTCATCTGATGCAGCACTCCATCACTCTCCTTGGTGAAATACACAGCCTGGAGGTGTGTTTTTTGTTGAAAAACAAATGATAGTACCACTAAGCGCAAACCAGATGGGAAGGCATAGCGCTGCAGAATGCTGTGGTAGCCATGTTGGTTAAGTGTGCCTTGAATTCTAAATAAATCACAGACAGTGTCACCAGCAAAGCACCCCCACACCATCACACCTCCTCCTCCATGCATCACGGAAAGAACTACACATGTGAAGCTCATCCATTCACCTACTCTGTGTCTCACAAAGACACGGTGGTTGGAACAAAAATCTCAAATTTGGACTCATCACACCAAAGGACAAATTGCCACCGGTCAAATGTCCTTTGCTCGTGTTTCTTGGCTCAAGCAAGTCTTTTCTTCTTATTGGTGTCCTTTGGTAGTGGTTTCTTTGCAGCAATTCGACCATGAAGTGCTGATTCAAGCAGTCTCCTCTGAACAGCTGATGTTGAGATGTGTCTGTTACTTGAACTCTGTGAAGCATTTACTTTGGCTCCAATCTGAGGTGCAGTTAACTTTAATTAACTTTTCCTCTGCAGCAGAGGTAACTATGGGTCTTCCTTTCTTGTGGTGGTCATCATGAGACCCAGTTTCATCATAGCTCTTGATGGATTTTGCGAGGCACTTGAAGAAACGTTCAAAGTTCTTGAAATGTTCCACTTTGCCTGACCTTCATGTCTTTAAGTAATGATGGACTTTAGTTGCTCTTTGCTTAATTGAGCTGTTCTTGCCATAATATGGACTTGGGCTTTTATCAAATAGGGCTATCTTCTGTATACCACCCCTACCTTGTCACAACACAACTGATTGGCTCAAATGCATGAAGAAGGAGAGAAATTCCACAAATTAACTTTTAACAAGGCACACCTGTTAATTGAAATGCATTCCAGGTGACTACCTCATGAAGCTGGTTGAGAGAATGCCAAAAGTGTGCAAAGCTGTCATCAAGGCAAAGTGTGGCTATTTTGAAGAATCTCAAATACAACATATATTTATTTGTTTAACACTTTATTGGTTACTAAATGATTCCATGTGTTATTTCATAGTTTGGATGTCTTCACTATTATTCTACAATGTAGAAATTGTCAAATTATAGAAAAACCCTGGAATGAGTAGGTGTGTCCAAACCTTTGACTGGTACTGTAGGTGCTGAGGAGTATTTCTGCCTGTAATAAAGCGCTTTTGTGGGGGGAAATTCATTCTGATTGGCTGGGCCTGGCTCTCCAGTGGGTGGGCCTGGCTCCCTGTGCCCTCCCAGGCCCACCCATGGCTGCACCCCTGCCCAGTCATGTGAAATCCATAGATTAGAGCCTAATTTATTTATTTCAATTGGTTGATTTTCTTATATGAACTGTAACTCAGTAAAATCATAGAAACTGTTGCATGTTGCGTTTCTATTTTTGTTCTTACATGTATTTAAAATGTTTATCACAATATACAGTACCAGTCAAAAGTTTGGACACACCTACTCATTCAAGACATCAAAACTATGAAATAAGGCATATGTAAACAAAAAATTGTTCAACAAATCAAAATATATTTTATATTTGAGATTCTTCAAAGTAGTCACCCTTTGCCTTGATGACAGCTTTGCACACTCTTGGCATTCTCTCACTCCAGTGTGGAATTGGCCTTGTGTTTAAGGTTCTTGTCCTGCTGAAAGGTGAATTCATCTCCCAGTGTCTGGTGAAAAGCAGATTGAACCAGGATTTCCTCTAGGATTTTGACTGTCCGTAGCTCCATTCCGTTTACTTTTTATCCTGAAAAACATGTCGCAGCCCCCACTATGTTTGGAAATATGGAGAGTGGTAGTCAGTAATGTGTTGTATTGGATTTACCCCGAACATAACACTTTGTATTCATGACAAAAAGTGAATTGCTTTGCCACATTTTTTGCAGTATTACCTTAGTGCCTTATTGCAAACAGGATGCATGTTTTGGAATATTTTTTATTCTGTACAGGGTTTCTTCTTTTCACTCTGTCAGTTAGGTTAGTATCGTGGAGGAACTACAATGTTGTTGAGCCATTCTCAGTTTTCTCCTATCACAGCCATTCAACTATGTAACTGTTTCAAAGTCATCATTGCCTCACGGTGAAATCCATGAGCGGTTTACTTCCTCTCCGGCAACTGAGATAGGAAGGACGCCTGTATCTTTGTAGTGACTGGGTGTATTGATTCATTGTAATTAATGCCATGCTCAAAGGGATATTCAATGTCTGCTTTTTATATTTTTCCCCATCTACCAATACTGTAGGTGACCTTCTTTGCAAGGCATTGGAAAACCTCCCTGGTCTTTGTGGTTGAATCTGTTTGAAATTCACTGCTCAACTGAGAGATCTTACAGATAATTATATGCGTGTGGTACAGAGATGAGACAGTCGTTAAAAATCATGTTAAACACTATTATTGCACTCAGAGTGAGTCCATGCAACTCATTAAGTGACTTGTTAAGCAGATGTTTACTCCTGAACTTCTTTAGGCTTGTCATAACAAAGGTGTTGATGTTAGGGGTGTGCACGGGAGGCGGAGTCAGGTGCAGGAGAGCAGAGTGTAGTAAACAGGCGCACTTTAATTACGGTCCAAAATTGACAGCACATAAAAACAATAATGTGCCAAAAACACGGAACATAGCAAAAGTATAGCGCCTGACAATATCCACCTAACAATAAACAATTACACACAAAGACATGGAGGGGAACAGAGGACTAAATACACGCAGTGTGATTATGGGATGAGAACCAGGTGTGTAATGGAACAAGACAAAACAAATGGAATATGAGAAATGGAGCGGCGATGGCTAGGAAGCCGGTGACGTCGATCGCCGACCGCCGCCCGAACAAGGAGAGGTGCCGACTTCGGTGGAAGTCGTGATAGCTGAATACTTATTGACTCAAGACATTTCAGCTTTTCATTTTTAATTAATTTGTAAAAATGTATAAAAACTTAATTCCACTTTGACATTATGGGGTATTGTGTTTAGGCCAGTGACAAAAATAATATCTATTTAATACATTTTATATTCAGGCTGTAACACAACAAAATGAGGAAACAGTCAAGGGGTGTGAATAATTTCTGAAGGCCCTGTATGTGTTTGGGAATTTAGATGAGATGAGGTTATTGTGTAATTGTGTTTTTAATTCCAGGAAAGACCTGTGATATAGAGATGCTGCAGTTCATGGACGTCCTGACAGATGACGAGAAGGCTTGGGGCCTGGACTTCTTCAAGGAAAGTGCATTACATCACTCCAAAGACCAATTATGGAACATTTCATCAACCAATTTTGACTCCTATTTAGGTTTCACATTTTGTATTGTGTTGGTTCTATAGGGGGAAATTAGTGTCACGCTGTACCTTGAAGTGGGTGATACATTTTTCTCATGCTGGAATAGATTTAAAAAAAAAAAATTGTATTAATAAACTCATATTCTTTACTCATTAGTAAACTTTAAAAGTCACACATTTCCAGACTCAATTAATATAACTGATCCAGGATTTCGTTTTTGATTAGGGGAAAAAGCAATTTTAAAAACTGTTTATAAATATGCTTACCTGAATGGATCAGTAGTACAATATACTGTAATAAAGATTGAGTAGACATGTTATATTGCAGTAGTTCATGAATAATGAACAGGGTTGCTAAGACTGCTGGTTCAGAAGATTTCCTTCTGGCAAAAATCATGTTTCAATACAGGTGTAGAGGCACATTCATTTTAATTTAAATATATTTCTCTACTCTTGTATTCATCGTGTATACAGCTACTCCTGTCTTATGTCAATAGTACTATCATCCAGCTTCACACATGCAATATTTGATGAGACACTATGAATGAATAAATAATATTGTATGGCTTAATGGAATCTGGATGACTCATTCTTTGTTTGTAGCTGCCTGGGGTATGTGTTTATGTAGTGTAGCCTATCAGCAGTAAAGTTTCCATTCAATTCGGTAGAGTGATTGGGTCAGGCATTCCATCCATTTGCTATTCTCTTGATGTCTGATTAGGTGGAAGGTATTACAGAATGGAAGCTCGGCCTGATAGTGAGGACTCTTGGAGAATGGGAGCAAGGAGGGGGAGATCGGGTTTCACCAGTACCCCGTGCTCAAGTAAATACCTCATTGTCTACTACTGAATCGCTCAAGGGATTACAGACTGTGATTTTAAAAGATGTGAAATTATGGAGATGGCTTTCACTTCGTTTTTCAGTGGTACAACATTGCTCCTTGTTCGTAAATTCACTCTGGGGTGCCAGAGTGCGGTCAGAGTGCGCTCTAGGCGTTCGGAAATTCAGAGCGTTTCACTCTCTGAGCGTTCAGAGGAGTAGGGGTTGATCCTAGCGTTCTGACCTCACAACGGCAGTCAAGCACCCAAGCTGACTGGTAAAGCTGGCTAGCTTGATTGCTACTTCTAGACACAAATGAGAGAACACCTCACTCTGACCACTTTACTCGCCATTGCAGAACTGGTTAGGCTGATTTCATGCTTTCTAGAGCATTGATGGCTGTCACTGTGCTGCTGGCAATAATTTAATAATGTTTTTTTGCCGACGTTTAATGACACTGGTCATATTCAACTGGCGTTGTGCGTTCATAAATTCATCAGTTATTCTGCGCGCTGGCACACTCAGACGAGAGTGCTCCGAAATCGGGGTAGATAGTGAGAGTGAATTTACGAACGCATCCCTAATAGGATGTTGGAGAGCTATATTGACAAGGTTCTCTGTGGACAGAAGGGAGTCCGTTTTTTCTTCCCTCTGTGGGAAAGCTGTTGATATGAAATGGTAGGTGGGTGAAATTCAACAAGAAAACATAAATAAATAATAATATTTTTGTTCTATTCAAGCACTTGCACATGACTGAATTCTCTTCTCCTACCTGTTGATACATATGCTTGCAGACATGGGACACTCAGTTGTTGGATATAGCTGAGATGGAGGTCAGAAGTTGACCTACAGTGAAGAAGTGGTCCCAGCTATACCTACTGCCAAGGTTTACAAGGTATGAGGAAGATGATGCTCTTCAGTTGACATTCTGAGGACCAATCTATTTTGATTGTCCTTCTATGTAATCACTTCAAATTGATTATGCCTTCACCGAAAATGTGCCTTTCACAGAGCTCAGATGGAAAGATATCCTTGTACCAGTGTGACCTATACAAATTCTCCAGCTAAAGATAATTTGAACAGTAACCCATTTCCTCCCATTTTTTTGTATACCTTTATTTAACTAGGCAAGTCAGTTAAGAACAAATTCTTATTTTCAATGACAGCCTAGGAACAGTGGGTTAACTGCCTTGTTCGGGGGCAGAACACCAGATTTTTACCTTGTCAGCTCAGGGATTTGATCTTGCAACCTTTCAGTTACTAGTCCAACGCTCTAACCACTAGGCTACCTGTTAAAGAGTAACATTCAAGTTTTCTAAATCTATGAATGTTTGCTTTTTAACAGTGCCATTGAGGGTCAGTTTGGAGGGATTTTGGACAGAGGCTCCTTGGTGGCCATCAACCCACAGGACAGAGAATAGTATGACCACATGAACTGGACTTCCCTCTGTGATTCAACAGGAAAGCACAGATTGTTTTGACACGTTATAAGTTCTGTCTGTTGTTCACTGTATGCTACAGGTATGCAGCACTGATCATGTCGTTAATGGACAAGGACTGCCGATACCACTTGGACACTTTTTTATACAATCCTGTATTGTTCAAAGGTACGATATTTCCTGAAATAACAGCGGAAATTATATTTGTTTTCCATTCATTCTAGATTCATGCAAGTGTAACATATGGATTCAAACATATAGTACAGTATGCATGTATGTAATTAACCTTCCATTATCATTCTTTAACACCTCTCTATAGGTTCTTCGTTTTATGTGCCTGATGAGGAAGTTAACAGACTTTTCATTGAGTTTTATTAATACAATTACATTTGTCATTGATAATACCTTTATTACTCTTACTGCCTTTTTTATATCTGTCATTGAATGGAATATAAGAAGATATTGTCCGAGAGAATTATGGTAAGGTAGTTTGATGGTATTTTCTTTTAATGTATTCCAGGGAGGAGTTGTGGTATTAAGCTTATACAGTCTTCAAATGCTCTCCCAGAGGTTAAGGATAAGGAATGGGGCTTAGATGTCTTCATAGAGAGTTCATTTCCTCACCCCAAAGGCCTCAAACATGATTTAATGGGCTTCTCTGAGACTACAGGGAGCGATATCTGAGAGAAATAGTGCATTGAAAATGATTGTCAGGATATTTGGTGTTCTGTTATTATATTTGATGTCTTGTTATTAGCTTTGTTGACAGTTTGGAAATGACCTAATGTCGAAATATGCCAAGTCAATTCTTTCATATGGAAAACGAACTGAATTTCCAGTGTTTTTGAAACGTCTGCCATTTTAATATAAAATTGCAGACATATTGCCTTTGCTTTTTATTGTTAGTTTGTATCATATTTGTATGATAGATATTTTGTCTTATTGAAAACATTTCTCTATAGTGAAGGCAAGGATACTTTTAGATACATTAGATACTCCATGGTAATTGTTATAATGATTCTGAACTGTCTTGAAATGCATAGGCTACCTCATTGCAAACACCCGATTAGCCACACCAAGGTACTGCATTGGATTCTGCGCTTCTCCCTTTTCACGTACTGTCACATAGACCCGATTGGCTGTTGCCTAGATACTAGACCTACATTTTTAGTAAACATATCGAGGGTTTCAGGGATGAAGATAAGCTTAGTTATATAAAGGAGAAATGCCGAAACCACAAAAGGAAACGGTACGTTTGTTAAATGTAAATGTGGCAAGGTTGGCATAATGTTGCCGTTGAGTTTTAGTGAATGTCACAATGTAGCAATTGCACGATGCGCTACAAATAGAACAACAAACAGATACAGATGTAGCAGCTGCCTGAGAGAGCTCGGGTGCAACATTTTAACAAGTGAACGTGTCAATGATTTTCATTTGAAAGTAATGACAATGGTTATTTCATATGACAGATCAGCATACCTCCACCTGGGCGATGGAACTGGAATGATGAAACCCAAGCCCTTGAGTTCACCAGGTAACGTTAATGGGCAGCTATAGCAGTAGCAAATGTTACAATACTTTCTGGAGCTATTTTTGTGATGAACTTTTTCGCCCTATTATTTGCGGGTGTAAATGGATGTATTTTATTATCTAATTAACTGATCAATGAGTATGCACATGTTGATAAGTATTTAACTATTTTCTCATCCTTTTATTTTCAGTTTTAATACATCTGTGGAGGTAAAAGAAAAGAGAAAAAAGACTAAACCTGTCCATTTTCAAGATCTTGCCAGCAAGCGTCCAGAGAGGTAACGTTAGCTATTTATTTCTAGCCTAAGCCAACAGCACTTTTCCTATCCATGCTGTTCAACTAACAATGATATTAATAGATAGAGCATTCATTACATTACAAGTGATATGTATCCTTGATTGACACATAATTAAGGGCATTACTGTGTTCTGAACTCTTTCAACAAATACTTTTCTGTCTATTATTTGTAGGCAAACACAGTCATCGGCCAAGAGGGGGGGACAAAGCAGCAGGAAGACTGTGGGTCCTGCTCAACTCAATGCCTACAAGTCCGCAGTAAAACGGGGTCAGAGGGACTATGTGACCATTCAGGATGTGAAACGTAGGTGTTGGTCGGTCATACACAATACAGATCTATGTTATAGAACACATCCTTACAGCAGATTAGTTGAATATATGGCCTTTGTCTGTCTGTCTGTTTGTATGTACAGTATGTACACTGCCTTCAGAAAGTATTCATAGTCCTTGACTTACTCCACATTTTGTTGTGTTACAGCCAGAATTCAAAATGGATTACATCCATTTTTTTCTCCCACCCATCTACACACAATACTCCACAATGACAAGGTGAAAACATGTTTTTATAAATGTTTGCACATTTATTGAAAATGAAATACAGAAATATCTTATTTACATTCACATCTGTGAGTCTTTCTGGGTACGTCTCTAAGAGTTTTGCACACCTGACTTGTACACTATTTGCACATTATTCTTTTAAAAATTCTTCAAGGTCTGTCAAGTTGGTTGTTGATCATTGCTAGACAAACATTCTTTACGTCGATTTAAGTCGTAACTGTAACTAGGCCACTCAGAAACATTCAATGTCATCTTGGTAAGCAACTCCAGTGTATATTTGGCCTTGTGTTTTTGGTTATTGTCCTGCTGAAAGGTGAATTTGTCTCAAGTATCTGCTGGAAAGCAGACTGAACCAGGTTATCCTCTAGGATTTTGCCGTCAGAAAGTATTCACACCTCTTGACTTAAAAAAATAAAATTGTGTTACAACCTGAATTTAAAATGGATTGAATTGAGATTTTTTTTGTCACTGGTTTACACAAATACGTTTTTCAATTTTTTTGGAAAAGAAGGAAGCCTGTACAGAATAAAAATATTCCAAAACATGCATCTTTTTTTGCAACAAGGCACTAAAGTAATACTGAGAAAAAAAATTGCCCTGAATACAAAGTGGAATGTTTGGGGCAAATCCATTACAGCACATTACTGACTACTACGCTTCATATTTTCAAGCATAGTGTTGGCTGCATCATGTTATGGGTATACTTGTAATCGTTAATAAGGACTGGGACGTTTTTTTAGGATAAGAATGGTGCTAAGCACCGGCAAAATCCTAGACATTTACATTACATTTGCGTCATTTAGCAGACGCTCTTATCCAGAGCGACTTACAAATTGGTGCATTCACCTTATGATATCCAGTGGAACAACCACTTTACAATAGTACATCTATATATATATATATATATATATATATATTTATATATATATTTATATATATATATATATATATATATATATATTTGCTTTCCACCAGACACTGGGAGATTAATTCACCTTTCAGCAAGACAATAACCTAAAACATAAGGCCGTATCTACAGCCGTTATTGCGGCCAAAGGTGATTCTATAAAGTATTGACTCAGGGGTGTGAATACTGTGAAATAGGTATTTCTGTATTTCATTTTCAATAAATTTGCAGACATTTCTAAAATTATGTTTTCACTTTGTCATTATGGAATAAGTGAAGGGGTGTGAATACTTTCTGAAGGCACTGTATGTATGTCTGTCTGTGTTGCAGAGGTGGCACTCAGTTTGTTGCAGGAGAACGATGCGCTCCCCATTCCACTTTGCTTCCTGTCTGTGTTGAAGTAAGGAAGCACCCACTGCACAGTATATCTGCCTTCTCTCTCTCTCTTTTGTCTGTCCATCTGTCTGTCTCTCTCTCTTAATCCCTTTCACACACACACAAACCTTTCTTTACGGCTATGTTTCAATCTATGCTACATCCATTTACGTACACTACCGTTAAAAAGTTTAGAAATGTCCTTGTTTTTGAAAGAAAAGCACAGTTTTTGGTCCATTAAAATAACATCAAATTGATCAGAAATACAGTGTAGACATTGTTAATGTTGTAAATAACTATTGTAGCTGGAAACGGCAGATTTGTTATGGAATATCTACATAGGTGTACAGAGGCCCATTATCAGCAACCATCATTCCTGTGTTCCAATGGCACGTTGTGTTAGCTTATCCAAGTTTATCATTGTAAAAGGCTAATTGATCATTAGAAAATCCTTTTGCAATTATGTTAGCACAGCTGAAAACTGTTGTCCTGATTAAAGAAGCAATAAAACTTGCCTTCTTTAGACTAGTTGAGTATCTGGAGCATCAGCATTTATGGGTTCGATTACAGGCTCAAAATGGCCAGAAACAAAGACCTTTCTTCTGAAACTTGTCAGTCTATTCTTGTTCTGAGAAATGAAGGCTGTTCCATGTGAGAATCTGTCAAGGAACTGAAGATCTCGTACAACGCTGTGTACTACTCCCTTCACAGAACAGCACAAACTGGTTCTAACCAGAATAGAAAAAGGAGTGGGAGGCCCGGTGCACAACTGAGCAAGAGGACAAATACATTAGAGTGTCTAGTTTGAGAAACAGACACCTCACAAGTCCTCAACTGGCAGCTTCATGAAATAATACCCGCAAAACAGCATTCTCAACATCAACAGAGAAACAAAGAAAAAGCCATATCTCAGACTGGCCAATAAAAATAAAAGATTAAGATGGGCAAAATAACACAGACACTGGACAGAGGAACTCTGCCTAGAAGGCCAGCATCCCGGAGTCACCTCTTCACTGTTGATGTTGAGACTGGTGTTTTGCGGGTACTATTTAATGAAGCTGGCAGTTGAGGACTTGTGAGGCATCTGTTTCTCAAACTAGACACTCTAATGTACTTGTCCTCTTGCTCAGCTGTGCACTGGGGCCTCCCACTCCTCTTTCTATTCTAGTTAGTGCCAGTTTGCGCTGTTCCGTGAAGGGAGTAGTACACAGTGTTGTACGAGTGCAGTGGTCTGGGTGTAGCTGGTGCAGAGGAGTCAGGCACAGGACAGCAGAGATGAGTAACACAAGTAACTTTACTCAAATATTCCAATAACATGTCGTAATACCGAGCCCACAATAACGGACCGAACATACATAAAACAATCACGCACAAAAACCATGGGGAAACAGAGGGTTTAATAATGAACATGTAATTGGGGAATTGAAACCAGGTGTGTAAAACAAAGACAAAACAAATGGAAAATGGAAAGTGGATCGGCGATGGCTAGAAGGCCGGTGACGTCGATTGCCGAACGCCGCCCGAACAAGGAGAGGGACCGACTTCGGTAGAAGTTGTGACAACGAGATCTTCAGTTTCTTGGCAATTTCTCACATGGAATAGCCTTCATTTCTCAGAACAAGAATAGACCGAGGAGTTTCAAAAGAAAATAATTTGTTTCTGGCCATTTTGAGTCTGTAATCAAACCCACAAATGATGATGTTCCAGATTCTCAACTAGTCTAAAGAAGGCCAGTTTAATTGTTTCTTTAATCAGCACAACAGTTTTCAGCTGTGCTAACATAATTGCAAAGGGGTTTTCTAATGATCAGTTAGCCTTTTAAAATTATAAACTTGGATTAGCTAACACAACGTGCCATTTGAACACAGGAGTGATGGTTGCTGATAATGGGCCTCTGTACACCTATGTAGATATTCCATAAAAAATCTGCCATTTCCAGCTACAACAGTAATTTACAACATTAACAATGTCTACACTGTATTTCTGATCAATTTGATGTTATTTTAATGGATAAAAAAATGTGCTTTTCTTTCCAAAACAAGGACATATTGCCTAGCAATATAGTTTATATTGCTAGGCATTATGATTGCTCTTAGACATTGCCCTGTGTGTGTGTGTTTAGGAGCAGAGAGCTGGATGACTTCCTGGCTGCCCTCCTGCTCTACCTGTCCTGTTACTTTGAGAGGATGTCTCTGGAGAAGAAGCCCAAGCCTCTCATGGCGTCAGTACCATACTCATTGTGCCGGTTGTGTTCGTGTGTTTACATTAATTACCATTTTATATAGACTTAAGACTCTTAATTCGTATATATTGATGTTTCTCATGACTTTGCCTCTCTATAATGTATTGATTTGTGTCAGTGAGCAGAGTATCACAGAGAAGCAGGTGATGGCGGAGACCCTTGCTAAGGTGGAGCTGGCCCAGAAGCAGCTGGCCTTCTGCTACTCCAGCCTGGTCCTGGGCCTGGGCCTGTCCCAGCAGCACCACATGGCCTGTGGCAGGTCGGTCACCTCGCCGCCATTTTGGCTCTGCAGGGGCAAGGAGGGGAAGTGACAAGAGTCAAGGGAATAGATACTAATTTGGTTATTAAGCAAATACCTTAGATCCAACGCGATTGACAGTTAAAGCCTATATTCAGAGTAATCTACGTAGATTATACACAACATCTAATACATCCAGAAATTGTGAGTAGCCGCCTAACCTCCATGCACACAATATTTCACTTACTGCGTTAAACTATCACTTTAAGTGCTTTGTTTCTACAGGAGCCGTGTGTCATTGACCTACAAAGACAGGCAGTTGTATGAGGTTAGTACCAAACACCACAGAACTGTGACTTGACCTTTGCGACTGTATATTCCAGAGGAGATGTTGACCCGACAGAAGCTACTGCTTTGACAGGCAGTACTGTTTAACCAGAGGTGGTGGTATAGTGTAGGGTAACTCATCGGGTAACTCAGCACCCTGTGTGTCTGCATCTAGTACCAGAATAGATTTTTTGATGTTTGTAAATGTATTTTGGAGAAAAAAAGGATGATGTGACACAGACCCAGACGCAGCTTTAGTACCTTGAATGAATTACTGGCTTGGAGGCTGGCTGACTGGCTGAATGGCTGGATGAATAAATGAATGAATGAACAGGCCTTACCATTATTATTATTATTATTATTATTATTATCTCCAGAGGATAGAGCCATCAGCATTAGATATTAACAAATGACCTACATCAAATGCGACTGTAGCATCTCATCTCTGTAATCTGTCCTATCTACACCAGTGTCTGTACAGCTTCTTCTGCTACGTGGCGTGGGTGACGTTCAGTAGGAAGGAACTGAGGGGCATACAGGAGGAGGTGGGGCGCCTGCTGCGTTCTGACACCTTCAACCCCGCCCTCAGGACCAGGATAGATGCCACAGAGGACACCCTGGCCCAGGACTCCTCCACCAAAGAGGGACAGACTGAGCCCAAAGTGCACACACAGAGCCACAACGCCCCAGAGCAAAGGTGTGTGGGGAGTGGGGGAAGGCTGGGGTGGTGTATGCGTGACTATCAGTTCCCATTTTGAGTCATTTTTTAAATTGTTTTTCCGTACAATAGTTTCTACTAGCCTAAGTGACTGACTGACATGATATGTTGCAGTAAAGAACAAAATGGTTTAGGCTGCAAAGCCATCTCTGCTTGAATGCTGTCTATCTACCTCCCAGACCATAGGATTGACTGAGACAGATTCATGACTTGTCAGATAAGAGTGACAGGCCGTTTTATGTCATCTCCCAACATCTGACAGATGACTGACAGTTCTGTAAACGGTTTCATGTCTCTTGCTCTTATGCTGTCAGGTCTAGGCCAAGTTGGTCTTGAAGTCAGTACTCCATACAGTGAGGGAAAAAAGTATTTGATCCCCTGCTGATTTTGTACGTTTGCCCAATGACAAAGAAATGATCAGTCTATAATTTTAATGGTAGGTTTATTTGAATAGTGAGAGACAGAAAAACAACAAAAAAATCCAGAAAAACGCATGTCAAAAATGTTATAAATTGATTTGCATTTTAATGAGGGAAATAAGTATTTGACCCCTCTGCAAAACATGACTTAGTACTTGGTGGCAAAACCCTTGTTGGCAATCACAGAGGTCAGACGTTTCTTGTAGTTGGCCACCAGGTTTGCACACATCTCAGGAGGATTTTGTCCCACTCCTCTTTGCAGATCTTCTCCAAGTCATTAAGGTTTCGAGGCTGACGTTTGGAAACTCGAACCTTCAGCTCCCTCCACAGATTTGCTATGGGATTAAGGTCTGGAGACTGGCTAGGCCACTCCAGGACCTTAATGTGCTTCTTCTTGAGCCACTCCTTTGTTGCCTTGGCCGTGTGTTTTGGGTCATTGTCATGCTGGAATACCCATCCACGACCCATTTTCAATGCCTTGGCTGAGGGAAGGAGGATCTCACCCAAGATTTGACGGTACATGGCCCCGTCCATCGTCGCTTTGATGCGGTGAAGTTGTCCTGTCCCCTTAGCAGAAAAACACACCCAAAGCATAATGTTTCCACCTCCATGTTTGACGGTGGGGATGGTATTTTTGGGGTCTAGGCAGCATTCCTCCTCCTCCAAACACGGCGAGTTGAGTTGATGCCAAAGAGCTCCATTTTGGTCTCATCTGACCACAACACTTTCACCTAGTTGTCCTCTGAATCATTCAGATGTTCATTGGCAAACTTCAGACGGGCATGTATATGTGCTTTCTTGAGCAGGGGGACCTTGCGGGCGCTGCAGGATTTCAGTCCTTCATGGCGTAGTGTGTTACCAATTGTTTTCTTGGTGACTATGGTCCCAGCTGCCTTGAGATCATTGACAAGATCCTCCCGTGTAGTTCTGGGTTGATTCCTCACCGTTCTCATGATCATTGCACCTCTACGAGGTGAGATCTTGCATGGAGCCCCAGGCTGAGGGAGATTGACAGTTCTTTTGTGTTTCTTCCATTTGCAAATAATCGCACCAACTGTTGTCACCTTCTCACCAAGCTGCTTAGCGATGGTCTTGTAGCCCATTCCAGCCTTGTGTAGGTCTACAATCTTGTCCCTGACATCCTTGGAGAGCTCTTTGGTCTTGGCCATGGTGGAGAGTTTGGAATCTGATTGATTGATTGCTTCTGTGGACAGGTGTCTTTTATACAGGTAACAAACTGAGATTAGGAGCACTCCCTTTAAGAGTGTGTTCCTAATCTCAGCTCGTTACCTGTATAAAAGACACCTGGGAGCCAGAAATCTTTCTGATTGAGAGGGGGTCAAATACTTATTTCCCTCATTAAAATGCAAATCAATTCATAACATTTTTGACATGCGTTTTTCTGGATTTGTTTGTTGTTATTCTGTCTCTCACTGTTCAAATTAACCTACCATTAAAATAATGTATTTGTCAGTGGGCAAACATACAAAATCAGCAGGGTATCAAATACTTTTTTCCCTCACTGTAAGTAGAACCAAATGAATTATATGTGGGGAGTTTCTTTTGTTGATATCTTCACAGCTGTTGTCTACATATTTGATGATTAATAGTACAGCTGTATATATTTTATAATATTTGTTATTAGAATGACATGCTCTGGTATTTTACTTTCATTTATTTTCTCCTGGCTTAAGGAAATTCTGGAGTATTACTTGTGAGATTCTGTCCTCCCACTATAGGATTGCCCCTAATGACTCTTCGCTCTAATGCCCAAATCTAAATCAATTCATATCTAGTGCCTAGGCCCTAGGGAATAGGCGCCAGTTTGGAATTGGAGGAATTGGTCCTCAGTCTTCTGCTTCTCGTCCTTTGACCTTTGACCCCAGGAAGTCCCAGCGTCGTCCGGCCTTGAGTAAGATCGTGACCCAGCGCTCCCCGGTCATGGTGTCCCTGCTGCCATATCCGCGGGAGGAGGCTCCTCATCTGTTCCGCCGCTACAAACCCAGGAAGCAGAGCCAGGCCAAGCTGTATAACCCAGAGACCCTGATGGAGGAGCTCAAAGAGCAGCTGGCCTCTGTCAGGTAGCTAACAGTCATAGCACAGGGAGGGAATACCCCCATCCCAGATCTGTATGTGCTGTCTTGACAACTCCTATGGTCATTGTCACACCAACTGTTAGCAAGGTCTGGGACCAGGCTAGGGAAGGAAGATGTTTGCTATATACATTTACATTTTAGTCATTTAGCAGACGCTCTTATCCAGAGCGACTTACAGTTAGTGCATTCTTAAGATAGCGAGGTGGGACAACCACATATCACAGGCATAGTAAGTACACTCTGCTGTCCTAGCTTTAGGGGGAAAGTGCCAGGACAGAGAATGACTTGGACTGGGCTGAGCGGGAGCTGCCCTCCCGGAGGGGTGGGAGAACCAAGAGACCAGAGGTGGCAGAACGGAGTGCTCAGGTTGGGGTGTAGGGTTGGAGCATAGTCTGAAGGTGTGGGGGGGGGGGCAGATCCTCTTGCTGCTCCGTAGGCAAGCAGCATGGTCTTGAAGTGGATGCGAGTTTCGACTGGAACCCAGTGGAGTGTGCAGAGGAGTGGGGTGACATGGGCAAACTTGGGAAGGTTGAAAACCAGGCGGGCTGCAGCGTTCTGGATAGGTTGCAGGGATTTGATGGCACAAGCGGGGAGCCAAGCCAACAGCGTGTTGCAGTAGTCCAGACGGGAGATGACAAGTGCCTGGATTAGGACCTGCACCGATTCCTGTGAGAGGTAGGGTCGTACTCTACGGATGTTGTAGAGCATGAACCTGCATCACTGCTTTGATGTTTGCAGAGAACAACAGGGTGTTGTCCCGGATCGCGCCAAGGTTCTTTGCACTCTGGGAAGGCAACACTGTGGAGTTGTCAACCGTGATGAAGAGGTCTTTGAGCAGGCAGGCCTTCCCCGGGAGGAAGAACAGCTCCGTCTTGTTGAGGTTGAGCTTGAGGTGGTGGGCCGACATCCAAGCTGAGATATCTGCCAGGCACGCAGAGATGCGTGTCGCTACCTGGGTGTCGAAGGGGGGAATGTGAAAAGTAGTTTTGTGTCATCTGCATAGCAATGATAGGATAGACCATGTGAGGATATGACGGAGCCGAGTGACTTGGTGTTTAGAGGGAAGGGAAGAGGGCCAAGAACCGAGGAGGATTAAGGAGGGAGGAGAAGGTGGAAAAGAGTTTCATAGGGTTAGAGGCAGAAGCATGACATTTTGAGGGATAGAAAGTATATCAGAAGATTGAATGAAAATAACAAACTATATGTGTAAGAGACTGATAATATATGCTACAAACATTGTATTGAACATGAATTGTCCCTCAAAAATGTATGAATATCTCTTGTACATGAAGTTAACGTTCACAGCACTGTATTTCCACACCCCTGAACTTATGTCTGCTACACTCTTAGAAAAAAAGTGTAAAAATAAAAAAGGGTTCTTTGGCTGTCACCATAGGGGAACCCTTTTTGGTTCCAGGTAGAACCCTTTTTGGTTCCAGGTAGAACTATTTTGGGTTCCATGTAGAACCCTGTGTGTAAAGGGTTCTACATGGAACCAAAAGGGTTCTACCTGGAACCAAAAAGGGTTCTTCAAAGGGTTCTCCTTTTAGGTTCTAGATAGCACCTTTTTTTTGTAAGAGTGTATCTTTGAACTTTGAAATCTGTTTTTCTAGCTTTGGGATTCTGGGGAAGCCTCTGAGCCAGTTCAGCTGCACCACCCTTATGCCCCAGGGAGCCAACAACGAAGACGAGGAGGAGGAAGATGATGAGGATGACGATGATGAAGACTCCGGCGTCCATGTTCGAAGCAGTAAGAACACCTTCATGGCTCAGAGACCTGTCGCATCAGCAGTGGACCAACGTGGCAGCCACAGCCGCGCCAATACAGTCATCTCACGGGCCACCACAGAGGGAGTGTCCTCAGACACAGAGTGAGAGTATGTGCGTGTCTGTATGTGTGCCAGGCTTCCCCCAAAGTTTGACCAATAAAAAAAGAACAAAAACATATAAAATGATGTATCTTTAGTCTCTCTGTGTTTCATAATTGGCCTTCAAGTTGCATGTGGCTGAATGTATCTCACCAGAGAAAGCATCTGATCGAACGAAATGGTGCCCCTCAGTATATGTAGCCCATCTATCTGATGTTGTCTGGCCAAAAATAGTATGCCATTGTTGCTGCCCGTAGCATTGAATTTAATAGCAAGAGAAGCTAGCAAGCATTTTGCCTCCCTTGATAATGTTTAAATAAAAAATAACCAATCAGCATTGAGCTAAACTAAGCACCAAAAAAAGTGTCAATGGAAGCTAGTTTGGATTTGACTTCACACCAATCTCATTGCATCAAACGTATTGAAAAAAAGGGGATTTGGACTTGTGGACTTAGTGTACCGCCCAGTGATTATAACGGTGATTCAGATCCAACCATAAATTCATACATTGTGCCCCTGGTCTGAGTGGGTGGGAGTTCAATATGTAACTAGATGTAGTAGGCTAACGTTAACTAGCTGGCTCATCATTGCCCTTGAAATTAAGTTAGGCTAGCTGGCAAGCCTTTTAGCCATGTAGCCTAGTCGAGAACAACAAAAACTAAAAGTGTGTAGCCTACTGTATGACAGAGAGGAGGATTGCATTGGCGTTCCTTTACAAGGTAAATCATTGTTTTTTCTACTTGCGCACACACACACACACACACACACACACACACACACACACACACGAACAGCCACATGTTATTTACCTTATGTTGATTGGACTAAATTGTTTTTGATGATTTGGAAGTTGAAATGATGGTGGATTTACTTAGCAGAGGCCTCTGCTGTTTTTTTTTGTTCCCACTTGTGATATCACTTTTTGTTTCTAAATCCATAATTGTTTAGTAGTCAGACATTTTGCAAGCAAAACATCAAGTTTTAAATTTCATTTCCTGCAGTTGTACACATTTGACCATGGGGCGCAGAATTTTTTTTGCATTTTTAAAGCAAGTTTGCTCCAATTATACACATTTTGCCATGGGCCAAAGAAAAGATTTACCCATTTCTGGCAATTCTTCACATTTTCCCATGGGGTGTAGAGAAAATTTTGCAGGTTTACATCACATTTTCTGCAATTCTACACATTTTGCCATAGGTTGGAGAGTAATGTTTGCAGTTTTTAATATTTCATTTTTTTTTGTGAGAGCGACTAATTAAATCAATGTGGGCCCCCCAGTTGGTAATTCGACCATGATTACTACAAGTTTAGAAAGCTGAACATTATACTAACAAAAAATGTTAGCTGACATGGGCTAATTGAGTGACTGTCAGTGACTGACATAACAAAAGAAAAACTTCTGATGCGCAACTACATTTTCAAAATGGCACCCTGTATATTCTACTATTCTAACTCTCAACAGTAAGTTGAGACCTCAACTGAGTTCTTAATTATTATTTTTATTGATCCACGGGCCGCCAGTTGCCCATCCCTGCTGTAGGTCATCTACCTGTTTGTTACATGCAATGTGCTTTGTGGACTTCACCGGACAGATATGGCTCTCTGGTTTGGTGATGAAACAAACGTGTGGTTGAATTTATTCTGCCCAGTGGTGTAAAGTACTTTAGTAAAATTACTTAAAAGTACTACTTAGTAGTTTATTGGTGTATCTGTACTGTACTTTACCATTTATATCTGATCTGGCAGACTTAGTTTGCTTAGTTTGTACATTATGTCTGAGTGTTGGAGTGTTGGAGTGTGCCCTTGGCTAGCAATAAAACGAACAAGAAAATTGTGCCGTCTGGTTTGCCTAATATAAGGAATTAGACATTATTTATACTTTTACTTTTGATACTTAAGTATATTTTTGCAACTACATTTACTTTTGATACTTAAGTATATTTAGATTTGACTGGGTGACTTTCACTTTTACTTGAGTCGTTTTCTATTAAGTTATCTGCTTTTACTCAAGTATGACAAGTGGGTACTTTTTCCACCACTGATTCTGCCAACTGTGTGACTATTGTCTTCTTGTTGTCTCGGCCTTATACACTGAGTGTACATAACATTCACCCCTCATTCACAGCCTCAATTCGTTGGTGCATGGACTCTACAAGCTGTCGAAAGCATTCCACAGGGATGCTGGCCCATGTTGACTACAATTGAATGGCACACATACACAATCCATGTCTCTATGATCTCAAGGCTTAAAAACGTTTCTTTAACCTGTCTCCTCCCCTTCATCTACACTGATTGAAGTGGATTTAACAAGTGACATCAATAAGGGATCATAGCTTTCTACTGGATTCACCTGGTCAGTCTGTCATGGAAATAGAAGGTGTTCCTAGTGTTTTGTTCACAATGTATATCACTGTGGGGTATGAACTAAAATTATTTATAGAGCAAAAAACGCAATTATCACAACACATAGGTTGTAATATGGCTTTTTTCCTGAATTGGCTTCCCCAGTGATTTTATCCACACACCGTGTGTGTGTGTCGGTCTGTCTGACATTTCTGGGCTATCATTTGAAACATCATTCTGATATCTGTGTTTTCAGTTTCCCCCAGTAGACTGTCTAAAAATGTGCTTGGGTGTTTCGAACTATTATTATTTGTCACCAGGTGGAGCTGTTGTCTGAGATATAATGAAATGGGATTTCCTCATACAGACGGTACAATCGATCCATCATTATTGTATACAGTTCAGTTTCAACGCAATGCTTGGGAAAATATATAAGGATCCCAAAATACCATTGTATGTATTCAATGCATCACTATCATTCACGACATTTGTAACGACTAAGTAAATATCATGCTACAGTATGTAAATCCTGTGTCATCTGTCACATTGACATAGACAGTACATCCTCTTTGACGTAAGACCGCTTCCATGACTCTTCCCCCAGGGTGACTTGCAAGCCTTCCAGTCAATGCTGCCTGCATCCTAACCTCCCATAGCAGAGGGCCATAGCTACTAAGCATGCTGCAGCAGCACCAGCCGCGGTGGCAGAAGGGGCTTTGCCTTCACCCTAATTGGCTGGGTAATCTGGGATGCCAGAGCGAGAGCTAAGCCTGCTCAGGAGACTGGGGGATGGGGCACAGGGGACAGGGATGGAGGGGGACGCTGGAGAGAGGCTGGAGCGTGATTCCTTCATGGCTCCTCCTTTATAAGGGCTGGATCTGACCAGAAAGGCAGGATGGCAGGAGTCAAATCCCTCTACAGATTTCATTCCAACAAAACGTTGCGGTCCTAAAGTCTATGCCCTCTGAAATAGTTTGCAGTTGAAGCATGTCCCCTCTTGTTAAGAACTAGCCATGCCTGTAATTACAATCCATATTCAACAATGACAGGCGATGTTAAGGGATTTCTGTTTGAGGCAGACAACCAATAGCAGAGCACCCTTCTTGTGATTATAGGAAAGAGGCTAGGCAAACTGTGTTTCATAAAGTTAAAGGTTATACAGTGCTGGCTGTTAAAGGGTATAGGTCTATTGCCCTCCTAATTTAAAGAGTGTTATATACAACTCCTCAGAAGTTTGCCAGAGTCCTTTCTCAGCTGATAGTGAGACTGAGGTGAGAAAAATTCTGGAAGCAAGGTGACAAGGCATCTGTTGTCCCAGTCGGTAATCCCAACATGTTTCAAGCTGACCACCATGGTCGCTGTTCCCAAGAGCTCCAAGGTAACGTTCCTAAATGACTATCGCCCCGTAGCACTCACATCTGTATTTATTAAAGTGCTTTGAAAGGCTGGTCATGACACACATCAACACCATCATCCCAGACACCCTGGACTCACTCCAATTTGCATCCCGCCCCAACAGATCCACAGATGACGCAATCTCAATTAATCTTCACACTGCCCTCTCCCACCTGGACAAGAGGGGAAATAACTACGTACTGTTGAAGTCAGAAGTTTACATACATCTTAGCCAAATACATTTCAACTCAGTTTTTAACAATTCCTGACATTTAATCCTAGTAAAAATGTCCTGTCATAGGTCAGGTAGGATCACCACTTTATTTTAAGAATGTGAAATGTCAGAATAAAATAATAAATTATTTATTTCAGCTTATATTTCTTTCATCACATTCCCAGTGTGTCAGAAGTTTACATACACTCAATTAGTATTTGGTAGCATTGCCTTTAAAATGTTTAACTTGGGTCAAACGTTTCGAGTAGCCTTCCACAAGCTTCCCACAATAAGTTGGGTGAATTTGGTGTAACTGAGTCAGGTTTGTAGGCCTCCTTGCACGCACACGCTTTCTTTGGGATGGTGTTCTTTGGCTTGCAAGCCTCCCCCTTTTCCCTCCAAACATATCAATGGTCATTAAGACCAAACAGTTCTATTTTTGTTTCATCAGACCAGAGGACATTTCTCCAGAAAGTAAGATTTTTGTCCCCATGTGCAGTTGCAAACCGTAGTCTGGCTTTTTATGGCGGCTTTGGAGCAGTGAATTCTTCCTTGCTGAGCGGCCTTTCAGGTTATGTCGATATATGACCCATTGTTCTGGGATTGATTTGCACTTTTCTCACCAAAATACGTTCATCTCTAGGAGACAGAACGTGTCTCCTTCCTGAGCGGTATGACGGCTGCGTGGTCCCATGGTGTTTATACTTACATACTATTGTTTGTACAGATGAACATGGTACCTTCAGGTGTTTGGAAATCGCTCCCAAGGATGAACCAGACTTGTGGAGGTCTACAATTTTTTTCTGAGGTCTTGGCTAATTTCTTTTAATTTTCACATGAGGCCTTAAAATACATCCACAGGTACACCTCCAATTGACTAAAATGATCTCAATTAGCCTATCAGAAGCTTCTAAAGCCATGACATAATTTTCTGGAGTTTTCCAAGCTGTTTAAAGGCACAGTCAACTTAGTGTATGTAAACTTCTGACCCACTGGAATTGTGATACAGTGAATTATAAATCAAATAATCTGTCTGTAAACAATTGTTGGACAAATGACTTAACAAGAACAATGACTTAACAAGAAATCTGTGGTTGAGTGGTTGAAAAACAAGTTTTAATAACTTCAACTGTATGGGAGAATTCTGTTCATAGACTACAGCTCAGCGTTCCGGTGTATGTGACAATATTTATTTTTCTCCAAGCTCATCACCAAGCTCGCGACCCTGGGACTGAACACCTCCCTCTGCAATTGGATCCTGGACTTCCTGACGGGCCGGCCCCAGGTGGTGAGGGTAAGCAACAACACCTCCGCCACACTGACCCCTCTACATGGGGGCCCCTCAGGATGTGTGCTTAGTCACCTCCCTGTTCACCCACGACTGTGTAGCCACGCACGACTCCAACACCATCATCAAGTTTGCTGACAACATGACGGTGGTAGGCCTGACCACCGATGGCGATTAGACAGCCTACAGGGAGGAGGTCAGAAATGTCCACATCAGTAAGGACCGACACACATGTCCACAGACCGACACACATTCGTGAACAGGGCATGACAGTGCCGCTTCACCTCAGGAGGCTGCAAAGAGATCTTGACTGGCTGCATCACCACTTGGTACGGCAAATGCATCATTCTCGACCGCAAATCACTACAGAGGGTGGTTCGGACAGCCCAGTAAATCACCAAGGCCGAGCTCCCTGCCATCCGGGACTTCTATATCAGGCGGCGAGGAAGGCCTGAAAAATTGCCAAAGACTTCAGCCACCCAAGCCGTAGACTGTTCACTCTGCTACAGTCCGGGCAAACGGTACGGGAGCATCGGCTCTCGGACCAACAGACTGCGAGATAGCTTCTACCCCCAAGCCATAAGACTGCTAAATAGCCATAAAACTGCTAAATAGTTAATTCATTAGTTACACAGACTATCTGCATTGATCCTGTCTTACACTGACTCTATGCACACTAACAAGACTTTATACAGTGCTTTCTGAAAGTATTCACACCGTTTGACTTTTTTCCACGTTTTGTTGTGCTACAAAGTGGGATTAAAATGGAATTAAATGTCATTTTTTTGTTAAAGATCTACACAAAGTACTTCAATGTCAAAGTGGAAGACCAATATGAGAAAAAAAACACTTATCTTGATTCGATAAGTATTCAACCCGTTGACTGAATACATGTTAGAATCACCTTTGGCAGCGATTACAACTGTGAGTGTTTCTGGGTAAGTCTCTAGGAGCTTTGCTCACCTGGATTGTACAACATTTGCCTATTATTCTTTTGACAATTCCTCAAGCTCTGATAAACTGGTTGTTGATCATTACTAGACAGTCACTGGGTGTATTGATACACCATCCAAAGTGTAATTAATAACTTCACCATGCTCAAAGGGATATTCAATGTATTTGTACCCATCTACCAATAGGTGCCCTACTTTGCGAGGCATTGGAAAACCTTTGTGTCTTTGTGGTTAAATCTGTGTTTGAAATTCACTGCTCGACTGAGGGACCTTACAGATAATTGTATGTGTGGGGTTCAGAGATGAGGAAGTCATAAAAAAACTATGTTAAACACTATTGCACACATAGTGAGTCCATTATAAATTCAGACTGTAACACAACAAAATGTGGAAAAAGTCAAGGGGTGTGAATAATTCCTGAAGGCACTGTATCTATCTCAAATATCTCTTACCCCTGCACATTGATCTGGTACTTGAACTCCCTGTATAAACCTTAATTGTTGTGTATTTTATTCCTTTTGTGTTGCTGTTTTTATACATTTTTTAAAACTGCATTGTTGCGAAGGCCTTGTAAGCAACCATTTCACGGTAGTCTACACCCATTGTATTTGAGGCTGGTGAGAAATAAAATGTCATTTGATTTGAGCGAGGATGGCAAATATACAAGCATATGACCTGATACAAAGATTGAATGCATGGTTACTTGTAAGTTATAAACAATGTTTGCCATTCACAGTATGTGAATGTCACACAATTTAAACATAGTGGTCATTCAAGATTCAAACTGTCATTTACTGACATTCTATGCGTGATATGATTCTGATTCATAAAGTAGGCCTACTAACACTGGACCCCATATGATATCACTCTACCGTTTAGGAGTGAATTGTACCAGTAGGGGGAGACTTTGCATTGAAATGAACCATACAAATGGACTGACTGGAAAATTCCTTGAAATGATCCTCTGCTGCAGGGTTTCCCAAACTTGGTCCATGCCCTAGCACTACACAGCTGATTCAAATAACAAACTCATCATCAAGCTTTGATTATTTGAATCAGCTGTGTAGTGCTAAGGCAAAAAAAACAAAATGTGTGCACCCAGGTGGGGCCCCAGGACCGAGTTTTAGAAGACCTGCTCTATTGGACTATAGAGGCCCCCAGGAAAAACAGTTGGTAGCACAATTACAATTTCAAGCTGTCACGGTCATTTCAGTAAAGTAATACTTTGTTATGCCTCTCCATTGGACAGAAGATGCAGATAATTATAACCCACAAATTAAGATGATACATGTTGTCCTTGACTAATGCTAACTGGACTTTTCTGGAACATTTATGTAGGCTATTAAAAGGTATATCATGTCAATGAAGTTTATTACTTCAAATGAATGTAGACGCAAGCAATAGGACACTTGATTTGGTGCCAATTCATTTGACGGCAGTCCGTTGATACTGTATGATGTACAGATAGGCAAAGCTCTTGGCTTGAACAATGCTCCCATATGGTCGGAGTTACTGTCAATCATTGCTCGAGCTCTCCCTCATATGACCTGTATTTTCTTCCCGACTCTCTCTCTCTGCATACAGCAATGCGGTTGAGTTTGTGTTACGTGTGACATGGCCGAATCCTAACGCGTTATAGCGGAAACATCTAACTTGCGTTTCTACTATACTCAAGTGAATACAGGGTATTATTAAGTCCAGATTCAACTGTGAAACATCCAAGTCAAGTGTCCTACGCAGAAATTTGACTCGAACTACATTTTTTTTTTTTTTTGTACGAAAAAGTGCGTGGAGGAATAACAAAACGCAACACGTATCCGGTGGGATTCCGTTCTAGAGTAGAGAAACGCGAGGGCGCAAGGGGAGAGGGGGATAGTCACAAACAGAAGAGGAACGGGAGAGAAGGAGAAAGATTTTGTATGTTTTGCCGTATCTACACATTTTATTGAAGGAATAATGAGGAACATTTGGATAATTTTGACCCTCGGCATAACAGCCTTTCTCTCGGGGGAAAGGGTAAGTTTTAAAAGCGAACAATGTCGATTTGCTTGAGGGGGTAGCCGGGAAAGCGAACAACTTCGAGTCTTTGACCACTCCACTCTTTCTTGATTGTTGCATTGTAACGTTGGAGTACTAGGCGCATTTGTAAATGCAGCCTATTCTTGTCCTGAATTTCACACGTTGTAGCCTATCATATTATAACTTAAGAGCAATGTCAAATCAGTTTCGCGCAGAGGTATTTTTTGAACTGTAGTCAATATTATTTTAAATAGTTTTTCTTGGTCTGGGAACCATAACGTTACTGTACTTGCACGTCAAGTTTGTCGATGTTGACAATGTTCAGAGTTTGCTTTGAACATATACACATTCTTTTTAGAGTTTTAGTTTAATGTCAGTATTTTAATTTCGATGTACGTGGCAGGTTGCTGGTCAAAAATAGAGGAACCCTTTCTGGATGGAAATGTCAACGAGCTTAGTTTTACAAATCAGTGCTTATAAGCTATCTGTTATCAGTTGGTCTTTGGGGGTAATAAAACCCAGTCTGGTTCCATTTATGAGGCATTGTCTTTAACCTATGAATTGGCCATTAATTAAATCTTATTGTGAAATGCAAATAAACACTATTGCTGCATGTAGCCTATCTAAACTGCCTAGCCTATTCATAGCCATGGGAAGTAGGGGTGCAGATGGTTCTGCAGCACCCCCTGAAAGTAATATATATATATATATATATATATATGTACCAGTCAAAAGTTTGGATACAACTACTCATTGCAGGGTTTTTCTTTATTTTTTACTATTTTCTACATTGTAGAATAATAGTGAAGACATCAATACTATGAAATAACACATATGGAATCATGTAGTAACCAAAAATGTGTTAAACAAATCAAAATACATTTCATATTTGAGATTCTTCAAAGTACCCACCCTTTGCCTTGACAACAGCTTTGCACACTCTTGGCATTCTCTCAACCAGCTTCGCGAGGTAGTCAATTAATAGGTTGTAAAAGTTAATTTGTGAAATTTCTTTCCTTCTTAATGTGTTTGAGCCAATCAGTTGTTTTGTGACAAGGTAGGGGTGGTATACAGAAGCCCTATTTGGTAAAAGACCAAGTCCATATTATGGCAAGAACAGCTCAAATAAGCAAAGAGAAACAACAGTCCATCATTACTTTAAGACATGGACAGTCAACACAGAACATTTCAAGAACTTTGAACATTTCTTCAAGTTCAGTCCAAAAACCATCAAGCGCTATGATGATACTGGCTCTCATGAGGACTGCCACTGGAAAGGAAGACCCAGAGTTACCTCTGCTGCAGAGGATAAGTTCATTAGAGTTACCAGCCTCAGAAATTGCATCCCAAAGAAATGCTTCACAGAATTCAAGTAACTGACACACTTCAACATCAACTGTTCAGAGGAGACTGCGTGAATAAGGCATTGATGGTCAAATTGCTGCAAAGAAACCACTACTAAAGGTCACCAATAAAAAGAAGAGACTTGCTTGGGCCAAGAAACACGAGCAATGGACATTAGACTGGTGGAAATCTGTCCTTTGGTCTGATGAGTCCAAATTTGAGATATTTGGTTCCAACCGCCGTGTCTTTGTGAGACGCAGAATAGGTGAATGGATGATCTCCGCATGTGTGGTTCTCACCGTGAAGCATCGAGGAGGAGGTGTGATGGTGGTGGGGGGGGGGGGGTGCTTTGCTGGTGACACTGTCAGTGATTTATTTAGAATTCAGGGCACACAAGCATGGCTACCACAGCATTCTGCAGCCATACACCATCACATCTGGTTTGCGAGTGATGGTTGAGAGAATGCCAAGAGTGTGCAAAGCTGTCATCAAGGCAAAGGGTGGCTACTTTGAAGAATCTAAAATATGTTTAGATTTTTTTTTTACACTTTTTTGGTTACTACATGATTCCATATGTTATTTCATAGTTTGGAGCTCTTCACAATTTTTCTGCAATTTAGAAAACAGTGAAAGTAAAGAAAAATCTTTGAATGAGTAGCTGTGTCCAAACTTTTGACTGGTACTATATATATATATTATTATTTTTATTTATATTTTTTTGGTGTGGGGGGTAATTTTTTTATGAAGGTAATGGAAAAGTAGTGCACCTTTTCTGTCACTTTTAGAAAGCAGAGGGCAGAGAGAGTGAGATTTGCTTTGCCTGTCAGCTGTTTAGGCATTGCACCTATTGCTTTGAATTTTGTTTCGGCATTTGAACTTGGCCTTGTAAGCCTTGTTGTAATCTTATAGCCAGGGGTTGATTTAATTGGGAATTGGGAGGTGGGGAGCCCTCCTTTTTGGTGACCATTCGAAACCAAAAGCTGTTTTATTTCTATTATAATACAGACTGTGGTAGCTGTAAGCCTAATTGTTATTTTTATTTATTCTCCAAGTAGGCTAGTGCAATTTTGGTTTAATGTAGGCCTATTGGTATGAAAATAAACCACTGAACAATTTGCTTTTTAGAGCATTTCCCCAAAATACACGTCATGTTTATGGCATACAAAGACAATAACAATTGTAGGCTATACCACATTTGCATTGTCATGCATTGACAGAATGATAATTGAGATAACCTTAATGATTACCTAGTTGGGCTAACTTTTTAACTTCTTGCTGTAGGCCAACATCATCATCCTCCTCAACCTGCATCCCTACCTGTAGCCTACCTGCATCCCTACCTGTAGCCTACCTGCATCCCTACCTGTAGCCTACCTGCATCCCTACCTGTAGCCTGCCCGCATCCCTACCTGTAGCCTGCCCGCACCCTATCTGTAGCCTGCCTGCACCCTATCTGTAGCCTACCTGTTTCTGGTATAATAAACCTCTCACTATATCAGTCTTGCTTGTCCACCTTCCTGAATTAAAACATTTGATATTCTAACAGATCAATCTTCCTGGCAAATCATAAAATATTACAAAGTTATGTAGATATAGTGTGGATGTGGGGCTATTTTTTTGTATATAATGAGTACCCAGATGCTGTGTAGGCAACACAATATCAGACAGAGACAAGCTGGCCGGGTGAAACATTTCCAATGGCCGCCTCCACGTTGGCTACTAGGTTGCTACAAAATGTTTCAATATTCTCAGTGCAACCTCATTCATTCGCAGAATGTTTCCCTTACCTGGTGAATAATGCAGACAGGCATATACAAAAATGAGCTGGGTGCACACATAAGGAACAATTTTGGTGGGTAGCGCACGAAACAATGACACTGTCATTGTACACTGTATGCACCGTTCCACAATGGTGACTTCATATAGCCTATAGCAGGGGGTCTGCATTCTTTTTCATAGGAGTGGCAATTTACAATTGATCCTACAATTTCTAAAGATCTGCGTGCCAGTTATGGTTTTCATATAAGCATTGTAGGCTACTCAACTGTGCCCAGAAAATGACTAATTGCCCACAAACTGAATAGCCTAATTCTAGCTGCCTACTAGACAGAGACGCTGTTCATTCAGCAACACTCCACGGAGCTCCACTACGCCTGCCTGTACCGAGGCACTGTCGATTCAGCATTGCTGAATCACGGGTGCCTCCTTAACCTCTCTTGGGTATGTGGGACGTGACCATCCCACCTGCGGGACACACTATTCAACAGCCAGTGAAATAGCAGGGCGGAAAATTCAAAACCACCAAAATCTCATCATTCAAATTTCTCACACATACAAGTGTTATACACTATTTTATAGATAAGACTCTCGTTAATCCAACCACATTGTCCGATTTCAAAAAGGCTTTACGGCGAAAGCAAAACATTAGATTATGTTAGGACATCACCTTGACAAGAAAAACCACACAGCCATTTTCCTAGCAAGAAGAGGCGTCACAAAAACCAGAAAAACAGCTAAAATTAAGCACTAACCTTTGATCTTCATCAGATGGCACTCATAGGACTTCATGTTACACAATACATGTATGTTGTGCTCGATAAAGTTCATATTTATATCCAAAAACCCCATTTTACATTGGCCCGTAATGTTCAGAAATGTTTTTCCTTCAAAAACCTCCGGTGAATGAGCACATCAATTTATATAGAAATACTCATCATAAACGTTGATAAAACATTATTAAACTGTTATTCAAAGAATTATAGATAAACATCTCCTTAATGCATCCGCTGCGACAGATTTCAAAAAAGCTTCACGGGGAAAGCACACTTTGCAATAATCTGAGTACAGCGTTCAGACAACAACAGCAGGCAATACAGATACCCGCCATTTTGGAGTCATCTAAAATCATAAATAGCATTATAAATATTCACTTACCTTTGATGATCTTCATCAGAATGCACTCCCAGGAATCCTAGGTCCACAATAAATGTTGTTTTTGTTCGATAAAGTCCATAATTTATGTCCAAATACCTCCTTGTTATTTGCGCGTTCAGTAAGCTACTCCAAATGTAGGAAGCGCGGCGAAAATTTCACAACGAAAAGTAAAAAAAGTTAGATTTACGTTCGTAGAAACATGTCAAACGATGTATAGCATCAATCTTTAGGGCCTTTTTAACATAAAACTTCAATAATATTCCAACCGGACGATTCCAATGTCTCACGTGAACGCGCGCCAATGAAGTCATGTCCTTTCCTGAGTCAACAACTTCTAACTTCCTTTGTTCGCTCTCTGTTCACCATAGAAGCCTGGAACAACTTTCTAAAGACTGTTGACATCTAGTGGAAGCCTTAGGAAGTGCAAAATGAACCCTAAGTCACTGTATACTTTAAAGGCAATCACTTTAAAAAACTACAACCTCAGATTTCCCACTTCCTGGTTGGATTTTACAGTAAATGAGCTTCAACTGGTGGGTGTATTTCGACACACCCCACTTTGCCATACAATAGGCTAAGCTGAACTGCCCAATGCCCACCCCCAAAACTACTGACCCGTGGCTATGGACCTGTTCATAAACTAAACCAGGAAAGTAACCTAGCTATAGTCCTATCCATATGCTACGTTATGTTATGTTGCGTTGCTCAGCTCAGCTCAGTTTACTGCTTGGTTATCGGAGTCAGACATACAGTGCCTTGCGAAAGTATTCGGCCCCCTTGAACTTTTCGACCTTTTGCCACATTTCAGGCTTCAAACATAAAGATATAAAACTGTAATTTTTTGTGAAGAATCAACAACAAGTGGGACACAATTATGAAGTGGAACGAAATTTATTGGATATTTCAAACTTTTTTAACAAATAAAAAACTGAAAAATTGGCCGTGCAAAATTATTCAGCCCCTTTACTTTCAGTGCAGCAAACTCTCTCCAGAAGTTCAGTGAGGATCTCTGAATGATCCAATGTTGACCTAAATGACTAATGATGATAAATAGAATCCACCTGTGTGTAATCAAGTCTCCGTATAAATACACCTGCTCTGTGATAGTCTCAGAGGTCCGTTTAAAGCGCAGAGAGCATCATGAAGAACAAGGAACACACCAGGCAGGTCCGAGATACTGTTGTGGAGAAGTTTAAAGCCGGATTTGGATACAAAAAGATTTCCCAAGCTTTAAACATCCCAAGGAGCACTGTGCAAGCGATAATATTGAAATGGAAGGAGTATCAGACCACTGCAAATCTACGAAGACCCGGCCGTCCCTCTAAACTTTCAGCTCATACAAGGAGAAGACTGATCAGAGATGCAGCCAAGAGGCCCATGATCACTCTGGATGAACTGCAGAGATCTACAATGGAGGTGGGAGACTCTGTCCATAGGACAACAATCAGTCGTATACTGCACAAATCTGGCCTTTATGGAAGAGTGGCAAGAAGAAAGCCATTTCTTAAAGATATCCATAAAAAGTGTCGTTTAAAGTTTGCCACTAGCCACCTGGGAGACACACCAAACATGAGGAAGAAGGTGCTCTGGTCAGATGAAACCAAAATCTAACTTTTTGGCAACAATGCAAAACGTTATGTTTGGCGTAAAAGCAACACAGCTCATCACCCTGAACACACCATCCCCACTGTCAAACATTGTGGTGGCAGCATCATGGTTTGGGCCTGCTTTTCTTCAGCAGGGGCGGGGAAGATGGTTAAAATTGATGGGAAGATGGATGGAGCCAAATACAGGACCATTCTGGAAGAAAACCTGATGGAGTCTGCAAAAGACCTGAGACTGGGACGGAGATTTGTCTTCCAACAAGACAATGATCCAAAACATAAAGCAAAATCTACAATGGAATGGTTCACAAATAAACATATCCAGGTGTTAGAATGGCCAAGTCAAAGTCCAGACCTGAATCCAATCGAGAATCTGTGGAAAGAACTGAAAACTGCTGTTCACAAACGCTCTCCAACCAACCTCACTGAGCTCGAGCTGTTTTGCTAGGAGGAATGGGCAAAACTTTCAGTCTCTCGATGTGCAAAACTGATAGAGACATACCCCAAGCGACTTACAGCTGTAATCGCAGCAAAAGGTGGCGCTACAAAGTACTAACTTAAGGGGGCTGAATAATTTTGCATGCCCAATTTTTCCGTTTTTTATTTGTTAAAAAAGTTTGAAATATCCAATAAATTTCGTTCCACTTCATGATTGTGTCCCACTTGTTGTTGATTCTTCACAAAAAATTACAGTTTTATATCTTTATGTTTGAAGCCTGAAATGTGGCAAAAGGTCAAAGTTCAAGGGGGCCGAATACTTTCGCAAGGCACTGTAACTCCAGGCAACCCAACAAGATACTGTGATGTTTACGTTTACTTTAGTGAGGGCTAGATAAGTTGTTTGACGCATTTCCATTACAGGAGTTACCCCCAGTGTTCCCTAAAAGGCTCAGACGTTTCTGTTTCCATCTACACGGGCCTCACCCGAGTCGCCATGGCTCTGGTGGACCTGCTCTCACTTGGGGCCAAAGCCAGGCCACTGGTACTTTTCAGCTTTCATTTACATAACAATGGCTAATTGTGAACTTTAACACTTCAGAAAGCAACTGTTTGATTATGCAGAGGTTGATTCTGCTTTTCACAGGTCCTCACTGTCACCATCAGCTATGAAAACAATTTCCCTGGTATAAAGGTGTATACACTAGTGTAACACTGGTGTTAGTCGAAAAGCAGCATTATTGTCCAACCTATTAGAAATATGTATAGTATGCTTTAAATGATAAAGTCCAAACTTACTATTATGTGATTATGTTGTTTCTATATCATCATGTTTGGTCATTCAATTGGGGCACACTGTTTATCCCATACATTGGCTAAAATGCCAGCATGGATATCAGTGAGCATTTGTGTCTTTCATGTACTTGGTGCTGTAACTGAACTCTTATTCCAAGTGCCTGCTGTTTTCTCTGTGGCTTACAGACTTGTCACTTGGCTCCGCTTCTCTATGAATGGTTGTCCAATTAGCTGATTCAGACATCAGTGTTTTAATGAGTCATAGTTTTGCATGAGGTCACTCCCAGACTGCACGTTTTTTAAAAGATGAGCCTCAAAACCTGAAGCCCTTATGTCTGCTTGACTCAAGGTCTCACTCCCTTGGATATGATTGGGGAGAAGTCTCACTCCGTTGGATTTGATTGGGGAGAAGTCTCACTCTATTGGATATGATTGGGGAGAAGTCTCACTCCGTTGGATTTGATTGGGGAGAAGTCTCACTCCATTGGATATGATTGGGGGGAAGTCTCACTCCATTGGATATGATTGGGGAGAAGTCTCACGCCATTAGATATGATTGGGGAGAAGTCTCACGCCATTGGATATGATTGGGGAGAAGTCTCACGCCATTGGATATGATTGGGGAGAAGTCTCACGCCATTGGATATGATTGGGGAGAAGTCTCACTCCATTGGATATGATTGGGGAGAAGCTCAAAGCTTGCAAAAACACAAGTGGCCATGTTACTGTGCATTTTTGTTGTTTCAAAGAATGTTGTAGTCGGGCAATTGTGAAGAGAGCCTCCCAACCTGTCATTTTCTTTGACCCTTTGGGTTGCATGTAGCCTACCCAGTTATGATCCATGGTTGTGTGGGCATGACAACTACAGGCCCAACTGCTCACACTGTAATGAACACGAGGGGAGACAGAGAGCTGGTTTCAAGCGCAGGGCGCAGCAGGTGTTTATCGCAAAGGACCCCAGGAGGAGACATGTAGCTGAGTCCAGAGGCAGGCTGAAGGTCATACACAGGGGTCCAAAAGGGCAACAGTATAGGCAGGGAACAGGCTAGTAACGTAGTCCGGGAGATTAGGCAATAGGTAGATAACAGGAAATCTGATAGGCTAAAGTACAGGCAGTACAGGCAGGGAATAGGCAAAAGGCGTCGTTAGTTTTTGCCTGCCTCACTATCATACACGGGAGGAGTAAATTACGGGGAAAAACAGAGCTCCGAAAGACGTGTCACAAAACAAATAATAACTCAGTGATGGGGTGCAAAGAACTGAACTAAATAGTGTGTGATAACGACATACAGGTGTGTGAACAGGTGATTAGAATTCAGGTGATTGGGATCTGAAGAGTGAGCTGTGTTAAGGGGATCTAGGTGTTTGAGAGTGTGAGCTGGAAGCAGACGTTACACACACATTCATTTCTACAGAACCATGTATGGTTGACATGTACCCCCTCCTCCTCCCTCCCCTATCAATCTATCACTTCTCTCTATCTGTATTTCCCTTCTTGCAGTGAGGGGCGTAGATATCCGCCTCAATGAAACTCGTCACGTGGCATTGATTCTCAATGTTGGCACCCCTGTTGACATGGCAATCAAGTGGTTTGGCTGATAACCACCAGACAAATCTATGTGTTAATTAGAAGGTTGACGTTTATTGTCATGAATCTTGCCCTGGAGGTAGAACTTAGTGATTTCCGCTAGATGGGCCAGCTGGAAAGTCAAAATTGGCTATATGTGACCGACCGGCTTGCTACAGTCTTATGTAGTAAAATTTGAAATGGTATTTTGGATTAAACTAGAGACTCAGAGCTAGAAAATGGTATATCATACCTCACAGTTGAGGAACATTAGGTAAGTAATTCTGCTTTGAAAGTTGATTAACTTGTAACCCCACTTTTGAGAAAATGGCCCTTGAATGTTTTGGTACGCCTACTGGAGAGCTCTTTATCTACACCCATTCAGCATCGTTCACACCCTCTTAAGCCTTAGCCCCACACATCTCTTTAAGGATTGTGGCCATGTGCTAAACAGAATGAGTACAGTAGTGTACTAAACAACCAAAGATTTCAAGACTAAAGGCTGGTATATAGTACGTCTATTGACATGTCTCTAGACAGTTGTCACACTGACATCATGAACATTCAATTTTTTTATATTTAGTTTTTAAATTGACTTTTTACCCCTTTTTCTCCCCAATTTCGTGATATCCAATGGGTAGTTACAGTCTTGTTCCGTTGCTGCAACCGAAGGATGACCCTGCCAAGCTGCACTGCTCCTTGATACACTGTTCGCTTAACCCGGAAGCCAGCTGCACCAATGTGTCGGAGGAAACACCGTCCAACTGGCGACCATGTCAGCTTGCATGCACCCGGCCCGCCACAGGAGTTGCTAGAGCGCAATGGGACAAGGACATCTCGGCTGGCCAAACACTCGCATAACCCAGACGACGCTGGGCCAATTGTGTGCCGCCTCATGGGTCACCCAGTCGCGGACGGCTGTGACACGCCTTGAGCACTACGATGATGTGCCTTAGACCGCTGCGCCACTCGGGAGGCCCTTTGAACATTCTATTCTCGTCTCGTCCGACATCAAACTTGTTCTCATTATGAAAAAGTATCTACACAAGAAAATGAATTTAGTATATGTCAATGTAGCAAACCAGGCAACTAAAATAAACTTTCTAAACAATGTTTTGGTTCTTTTTTAGCTTGTTAACTAGCTAACGTTTAGTTAGCCGGCTAGCCAGTTCAAATAATGACCATATCATATAGCTGACAGCGTCTTATTACAGGAAAATAAACTCAGAGCTAGATTGTCATTTACAAGTTAAATAAGCTAATTACAGAAAATAGATTACGGTTATGAGTGTGACAATTAAAGCAATTTTAGAACTTGGACACTGTCTCGTTGGCCTAACGTTATAACCTAATTTGACTTTGATGCAGTTCATGTTGTTCTTCACATTTCCGTCTCTGGTAAAAACACACTATATCCAATAAAATCTATGTTTATTTGTCACATGCACAGGATACAGAAGGTGTAAAAGGTACAGTGAAATGGTTACTTGCATAGTGGCTAGCTAGCTAAACAGTTAACCAAAATCCCAACTCATAATGCATGAATCTGCAGGTAGCTAAATCTAACCAACTAGGTTCAAGCTATAACTAGCAATGCAAATGGCTCTGATATACAAATAATATTACTACACAGATCATACACATAACGTTAGCTGACGAGCCAGCCAGCTAATATTAGCTAGCTAGCTAACAGTACTCTTTAACTTGCAATGAAAACGACTTTCTGACAAATTGTAGTTAGCTAGACTCTCTTACCTGTATACATGGATGAACGCTTTTCCCTCTCTGTCACGGATGCCATAGTTGCCCTTAGTTTGAAGATGTAATCCGAAGACAGGTGTTTTATACAACATCCTTCTGTGTGTTCTCTTACGACTTCCTCCACATATTTGCAATCAAATGCCACAATTTTCTCCATCTCCTTAGCTATCATACTCTGCTTCCACCGGACATTCCGCTGATTTCAAAACTCGGTCCTCCAGAAAGTGGAGAGCATTAGTAACACTTTTGCAGTTCTTCGTGATATCTTTCAGAAAAGCTGCATTAGAAAGGATTACCTACACATACTGAGCAGCTCATGTTATAGACAGAAGCGTGCTACATGGCAGACCAATCCGAACTCATCTCTCGGCATGTCCAGCCCATCAATTATCTCAGCCAATCATGGTTAGCGGGAAGGTTCCTGTATTTTTCCATCGCTAAACCAACTAGGCTCATAATTTGACAATTGTGTTCGTATTTACAAATGGCATACACGTTTGTTATTAAAGCACATAAAAGTTCACATGTTCCAGAAGGCATTTCTTCCAAAAAACGTATTTAGATAAACTATTTACGTTCAAATTGCTCTCCTGTGAAGTAGTGACACACGACATACACCTAGTTTCTTGAAACGAGTCACATGTAAAAATTCATAAAAACCAAAATGAGTTTTTTGGTCTAAATTTAAGGTTAGTGTTAGGCATTAGGGTTAGCAGTGTGGTTAAGGTTTAGGGTTAGGTTTCAAATAAGGTTTTATGACTTCGTGACTGTGCCAGCTAGTGGCCACTCTGCAGAGCTGCCTCCAGGGCGAGATTCCCTTCCCACCACCCTTTTCAGTGTATTGCGCACTACTTTTTAGTTACACTGAAAGGTATGATCCAACAATCGATTGCATGCTATTGTCTCATGTTGATGTTTTGAAAGCTATTTAGACTCAGGGCTTTATTCAATCCATATCGCGGATGTTCAGCATGGCAGCGTGATAGAAATTTAAAGGCAACGTTCCCGCGTTAGCGGTAAACGCTGCATGTGTCGGCTCAATCAGAAATTACCTTTTACATTTCTATCTTGCGATCTGTAACGCGTCAGCGATACAGATGAAGTAGAGCCCTTACTGTCATGCAATGCACTAGATGCACGTCAGTGTCTGAAGCAGGACCTCAAAGGAATAACTCCGAAATGGCCTTGGCCATGGAATCTTGGGACACTCAAGGACAATGAGTGGGGAACCACTGAAATTCCATTCTATACACTTAGAGGGACTTTGTATCTAACAAAATAGGTGGTTTGTTTACAAACTGTATATCATGAAGCATTACACATCTATAAGCACACCATAAATGCATGAATACTTACATTAAGTTGTAATAATGCTATGTAGCTGTAAAGAAATGTCTATGATGTACTTTTGAATGTTTATTGTATGCTTTATTATCCCGGGCCCTTAAATAACACTGGCACGAAATCAAGGGGTTCAGGGGAGATGTATCCATGGATAGAACTACACAGCACATCAGAGCTTCATTTGTTGGCCGTTTGTTTTTTGTTCACCGATTAAGTAATGTTGTGCCCGAGTAGCACAAGCTGCTACCTGACCGCTGGATCACCCCACACCCCTGACAGCTCATCACCTGAGGCTCTTTGGCTCCGGCATAAAGAAGACAGTAACAACATCAATACACAAACTGCATTCGCTAGCAGGCCCAGAGCCACAGATGCCAGGCCTTTTTTATTTCCTAGTTATACAATTTCCGAACAACTTTATCGATATTCCTGTAAATTCTTGCGACTTTTTTTGTTGTTGAATATTTTGACCGGAATATTTGTACACCCTTTGTGCAATTTTAGAACCAGGCTCTTTTAAGGTGTGTAGAAGAGGGCTTTTATCCATCCTTCTTTTATACAAGTAAGCTAAGAAGTGCATCATCTCTAATTTAAGGCATGATAAATAAATAAATAAAATGTGTGGACAAAATATTCACTTTCCTTAGCCTCCCATCCTATCTGGAACATTCTAGTCTTTATCTGGGAGAAGCCTTTTAGGTACATACAGCCACATAGAAACCAAAGCTAAGTTTGTGGACTGTGTTTAAATTAACCTACCACACATCAAATCAACCTTTATTGGTCACGTACACAGTTTAGCAGATGTTATAGCGGGTGCAGCTAAATGCTTATGTTTCTAGCTCCTAACAATGCAGTAAAATGTCAACAAGTACACAAATAATAATAATAATATATATATTTTTTTACAATACATTTTGAAATGTCGTAACAAATTTTATTCACCTACATAGCACTAACAGTAATACTAATGCAATCGTTACATATATACACCATATCAATTTACACAATATATACTAAGAATGATATGTACAGCAGTAGATACAGTATTTTCGAAGAATCCAGGAAATAAATCAATATGTGGTGTGTATATGCAGTGTAACTAAAATGCAATATACTGTAGTAATAAAAGAATGAACTATGTTGAGAATACAGTATTTAAATACACATTACAAAACCCCATGGCAAAATGGATAGAATTGCAGGAATTTAGCTTCCAGACCAGAGCCTGGGATATAAATATATATGTATTTGAATGGTGTGTATGGACTGTATGTGAATAGAAAAGGTGTGTTCAGCAGTGGTTATATAAGATGAGCCATGACTAGAATACACGATATACATGTGAAGTGGGTAAAAAAGTACGTCAACATTATTAAAGTGACCAGTGGGAATAGTCATGTCTTGCTGTGTGCAGAATCTACTTCAAGCCCCTTCCGGGGGTGTATTCATTTGCTCCCTATCTGACAAACATTATGTAATCTCTAATGGATTCTACAGGCCGAGGCTCCTTGGGCCTCCGAAGGAAGGCGTCCATCCCTCGTGCTCTTGTTTCGTCATCAGCCACGCAGCCCTGATTTGTAGACGCAACCCCGAAGCTAAGATTCTGCTTGTCGTTACCGCTGTGTCTTGAGTTGCCCTGAGAACAGTTGCATGAATAGCCCCTTTAAGACAGCTGAAAAGAATGAAGGCAAAAGTAGTTTTTTTTAAAGAACAGAGCGATGCAGCAACACACTCTGCTTTGTGGACACTCAAGAAGCGAGTTTTTGTGTCGGCGTCGCGAACATCTGCAGGACGTATGTGTGTTTGTTTGAAAGGAACAGCTTCTCCCCCTCACGCCTCTCGACTGGTTGGAAGGGATTCTTTCATGAGGCTGAGGTTGTGTGTGTTTCCAAAAGACAGTCAGTCCAGCCTTCTAGGAATGGGGGAAATACATTGGGGAGAGGCAGCACATGGATAGTGGTTTGACTTTGGCCCCTTCCACCATGCATGGGGCAGGGGCAGTAAGGAGCCATCTTTCTTAACATTGGATGTCAAGTTTTTGTTGAAAACAGTAACTCACAGCAGCTTTTGTTTATAAATCGTTCTCTCTCCGCTCTGTCTTGATTAGCATAGCAAATGGAAAGTTCCTTCATTGTGGTGGAGGTTCTGTGGTTGTGACGAAGAGAAGAGGGAAAACCCTTTGTTTTCTTTGCTTTCTTCATTTACTACCCTGCATGCAGCCTGGTTACACTTTTTCAAGGAAGAGAAAAGTGTGAATTTGGTTTCCCTTTTGGCAAACAAATCTCCCTATGTCTGGTGCTGGGAACGTGTGAGTCCGTCTTATTTGGCGGGGGGGGGGGGGGGGGGGGGTGTGATGGCAGACCCATGTGCCGAGCAGGATGGCACTGGATTGGGCTAGTTAGGACAGTAATGAGAGTTAAGTGTTTGGCTTGAGCACAGCATCACAGATCTGCCTGATACTATCCCCAAGAAATCTGGGTTGGCAAGAGAAATAACGACTGTATTGTGTCAAAAAGCAATTTATGCTTTCCCTCATTGAAATGAAAAATATATGATCCAACAATCGATTGCATGCTATTGTCTCATGTTGATGTTTTGAAAGCTATTTAGACTCAGGGCTTTATTCAATCCATATCGCGGATGTTCAGCATGGCAGCGTGATAGACATTTAAAGGCAACGTTCCCGCGTTATCGGTAAACGCTGCATGTGTCGGCTCAATCAGAAATTACCTTTTACATTTCTATCTTGCGATCTGTAACGCTTCAGTGATCTGGGCCTCCTTTCACACTCAAATCATATTTTAGGTGCCATGGAATTACTCTCAAGTGACTTCAGTCAAAACTGAAACTTTGAACAACACTCTCCAACTCCTTGCTCAGACTTGGGCACACGCACGCCACACCAAACGTTACAGAAATCTTCTTGGCTCACAGTTCCATAGTTTGTGGTCAAGCTTGTCTGCTGTTGTATATCTGCTGCCTGCTAAATCAAATGTTGGTTGGAGGACTCTCCTTGTCCCTTTTGGCCCTGTCCTGCTGTATAGACAAGGATCTGAGTGGGAATGTGCTCCGTCTGTGGGGTGTTATCCAAAGGATGGGGGATATATGAAGGCATGACGTCAGTTTCACTTTTTCCATCTCGCTCCCAAGATTGCTCTGGAAAATGACACGGTGCATTTAACACATCTGTGCTCACTCATATTTACGAGCCCGTTTTATCAGTTCTAAAAAGCTCCTAATTGAAACCTGTACTGTGCTCCACCAAGCAGAAGAATGTATTTTAATGTCTGGTGTTTCCATTATTTTCCATGGCTTGATTCCATGCAACACTGAATCAGCTGCCGGGTGTAAGTCGTGCACTCTAATCAGGGTGTGTTAGGGACCACAAATTATACCTTATAATCTCCTAATGTTTTCATGAGTATTCTCCCAGATTCCAAAGGCATTTGAGGAACTTCCATAATGAAATGGACAGAAATTTGTTAGGGGCTTTCAAAATAACACCTCTCATTAGAATGCTGTGGTCATGTGTAAACCTTTCTCTTTTATTCAATGGTACTGCATTTAAAGTCCCTGATGGCGCACTCATGAATATTCAGCAGAGTAGGGGTTGTCATAGGAACAGTTTTATAAAAACAGGAAGTACTTTAGTTCTCTGTCTAGTTACACCGTACCGTAGGGAAATGCTTTTCAAACCTATAATTGCTCTCTAAGGCACAGCAATTTTTTTTTACTATTTTCCTCTCCTTCTAGCATGTAGGAAAATTGCCTCCAATTCAGATTCGGTTCAGTTGTACAAAGACATTTTCACCTTTTGTGTTTTGTAAAATAGCTACATCCTTAATCCTAGACGTTTTTAGAATACAGCTTCCTGCGTCTTCTAATTTGGATCCAGAAGACAACCATGATGTCATGATTGAAAGACTCTTTCAAAATATTCTGTAGTTTGGTTCTCCAGGGCAGCGGTGGCAGGCACACTGTCCAAAGCCCTAAACCCTGGCTACATCATCAAACAAAGACAGACAATGCGTCATCCAGCAAAGGGCAAAACAACAGTAATCAATGGAATGGGACAAACATAGTACAGGTCAAATGTAAAGCCCGGCTAGATGAGACAGAAAGAGATTCGGTGGATCTTTAATTACCGCAGGTCAAAATGGACCTCAACCAAGTCTTTGACGTGCTCAGACGCATTAATGCACCGGTCCTGCGAGCCCGTTAATCTTTACTAATGCATTCTGTTAACACCCATCTATGTGCTAAACACTAACTGTAAACCTGGCGCAGCCAGATAGCCATGCCCAGTGTCCCGTAGCGCTCCCATAACAGAGAGAAAGAACAAGGGCACTCTCATTCAACAGGGGAGGAGGCTTTAGGGAACCGTGTCAGATGGAATCCATTTTGATTTGAAATGCAAATGCCACTGACACGCCCATTTCTCGCTGTCCTTTTGAGGGCGACTGCACGGTCCTAATGGGAGGAACATTTCAAGGAAAGCCTCCAAACAAACAAGAGTCTAACGGGTGGCGTTCCACAGTCAGGTGAATTTTGGCCCCCCGTGACGTCATGGGAAAGTGCATTTCCAAATCTGTCACCTTTTGATAGTGTGTGTATATCATATCTCTGATATTATCGGCTCCCTGTTTTTTTTCCCCCCATCCCTGATTTCGGAGAGACTGGGCCAAGGTCATTGCTATTTGAATCGGGGCATTTTCATGCTATGCTTACATTTGTTAGCCTGGCGTAACGGAGGAGGGAGGCTTGATGACTTTGATGATGATCATTTGTTTAATCATGTGATTCAGTGGCTGGCTGGAATGAGGGCCGACTGCCCTGACTCCAGACCCAGGATGTCCTGTAGAGACAGTGAAGCCTCATGGCTGTCTCCAATAATTCCTCCTCAGTGCCAAGGCTTGGTAAAATACCAGACCTGACCTACCATACCAACCAGTGCCTGGACTTTGATATTAGGTACAAAGTTTTCAGAACCTCTTCAAAATGTTCCACGGGTTCGTGGCATCTTCTGAAGCGTTGTGTTCCCCTTTTTGTGTGGCTTCACATCACTATGTTTGACTTATTGACCACATAAGGCATCTTGACAGGTTTTGTTGGGGTCTAGGCTAGACATCTGTACTTGTGTGGGGTATAGTAGCATCTCCCCTTTTAGCTGCTCTCCAGCTTTAAGGCGCTATACGTCTCTTCTGTTCCTGCTTAGAGGTCCGGCCTTCAAAGTGTTCCCGGGTACCAGCTACTGAGACCTATTCAAAGGCTCTAAAGTTGTGTCTTGAAGTTTCCGGTAACCAATGAAAACACTGGCTAGGTGCTCGGTGTGTCTATGGGACCAATCAGAATGCTTCTTCTACTTGATCCTAAGCATCTTCTACCCATCCATATGGAGACAGTAAGACAGATGGTGGAGCACAGGATGGCCTTGTGTTGTTTCAGGAACTCAGGGAAAGCTAGACGGCAGATTTCATAACTGCACATTCTTCAGGAACTACAGCATAGGGATAGAATTGGGCTGCGTAGCGAGTGTAAGATTTGGCAGATACGTTAAAGCTGTTTTTAGCTGCACAGTTTTGTCAGCGATCACAATCGCTGGTCCCTGACGGAGAACAAAACGGTACATTTAGGAGGTTCTGGCCGTGTGTGTGCACGTGCATGTGTGTTCGCGCCTCTCGGCCGAAAGTGTGTCTTCTGTGTTGATAAAGTTGGCTTCTCCAAGGGTCCAGAGGGGTGAAGATGCTCCTTCTGCCACACAATCTTTAATGATGGAGAAAGCAGCCAAGACGTGGTACTGGTAAAGGACCTATTTCTGTTTCCACAGAATGGAATATGAATTGCCTCCTCTTTCTCAAATATGAGCTCAGGGCTAGAGCGCTGCTTTGAACAGTCAGACAAAAGCTCCATAGAAACCAAGCAAACCCGCTTTTTGTAAAAGCCCTGATATTTATATTCAGGAGGGTAGCTTATATGCCTATGGGTTTTGTGACTTCATAACTTTATTGCGTGGAATACAAAAAACAGAGACCGGAAAATCCTGTTCTGTTACAGCTGTTTTACAAAAAGTTGTCTACATAATGTGCTGGAGATGATATTGTCCAGAACCGTGTGAGTTGTTTACCCTTGCTTTGTGAGCTAATTGTGGCTACATTGTTTTTCTGTTAATTAGCTAGGAATGCAATCCCAGCAGCTGGCATGCATAAAACATGGAGGGGGATTTTTTTTCTCCCTTTTTGTTGTGGAGAGGTTTGTTTCAACAAACATGGAAACCAAATCGGACGGAGCGGTGGTATTCTGTCAAGCGTCACACACACACACACACACACACACACACACACACACACACACACACTCAAATGGCTTCCTCTCTGTAGAGTAGTGTTTGATCTCTTCCTGTGTACGAGGCCTGAATCGCTCCCCGAACGCCCGGCTACAACAGCTAATCTTCAGCATATGCCACTTCCTAAACTGATAATCCACCCAGTAATTGTGTGACTGTGTGAAAGGTTAGTATGTACTGTAAGTGTGTCCCCCTGCACCTTCTTGTTACCAAAACAGGAAGAGGCTACATATTTAAAGCTGTGGCATCATTCAGAGCAGCTTTGTTCTATGAGAATCTGAGGTTAAGGTCAATGTTTCAATATGTCTTCATGATGCACTGTTGAATAGTCTGTGACTGTGCAAACCTATAAGGTAACTAGCCCAGCTCCCAGGGCCTTGTCTCATTAATTGGCTATTAGATGACTCTTGCCTTCCCACTCTTCATATGTTGCCACTTGACTTGAGCATGCCTTTAGGGCTGTTGTTGTTTCCATCTTACCTCCGTAGTGCGGTCAGTGTACGTAGCTTGCGGTGAGGGCTAAGTGCCTCAGTGTGAAACTTTAGATCTGTCTCTGAATCAGTGTTTGAATGTAGCGATGGGGCATGGCTACCCCGACCCCCAAAAAACAGCTAACCCCCCTGGTCCTGGATCACAGTCCCTGCAGGTTGTGCTGAGACCCGGGTTGGTGCTCCAGTCATTTTTTTACATTTTGTGCTAGCGTTGGTTTTGTGCTCTGCTGGATTAGCCCTGGATAATGGGATCAGGGATCACCACCTGCTTCTCTCTTCCTCCCCCTGCCGGTACTGACTGTGCCGCTCCCTTCATCAACCTCTCAACATTCATTTTCCTCTTCATAGTCAGCATCATAGTCAGCATCGTCATGCCCTCAGGTACACTAACAGATAAACAGGTCCACACTGCTCTCAGAGGAACTAGTCATCACTGCTATGGCAACTCTATCTCCACTACCTCTCTCCCTCGTCGTTCTATCTTTCATCTTGGCCAATCTCTCTCTTTTTCCCCCTCCCTATCTCTCACGGCCCACCCTCTTCCTACTGTCGTCCCCCCCAGAGTGTAGTGCCCTCCTGACTCCCGTGAACACAAATCCTCTTAAGGGAAGGGTTGGATGGGAATTCAATTGCTGCACTGTGAAGATTGAAGCAGATCAGCCACTGAAGCGGTGAAATCACCCCCCATACACATGGCCCATATCTATCCAGATAAGGGCCCATTTGCAGCAGTGGGGCAGTGAGAGATGGACTGAGCTTTGGAGGAATTTGGCAGGTCATAATTTCTTCTGCACAAATAGATAAGTGGGTGGGGAAAAGGCCATATGTATAAATGAGCTTGAGTGTGGGTGAAAGAGCATGAACTTTTTCGCATCCCACCGGTCCGTTCTTAAGTTTTCTTGCTGTAAATGAAAGGAATAAGATTGGAAGTGACAGCAAACTCTAAATACTATGACCTAACACATTTGGAAAATAATCTTGTTACGACAACTCAACTTGCCTGTCCATGCCTGTAAAATTGGATAAGTTATCAAATAAAAAGACAACAAATCCTCAAAAGTCACATTGCGCCTTGGCTACGAAGAGACAACGAAAGCTCCCCCCCAACGAGCCACTTTTCTGCTCTATGTTGTGAGAAAGACAACATGACATTGTGGTCAGGTCACCTTTGACCCCCCCACTCCTAGGAGCTCTTTCATGTCACAGCCCTTCCTGGCTGCATGGGGTTAATGAGCTGGCTCTGAAAAACTCATGCGTTTCCTGTTAAGAAAAGGGTTAAAAGCCTGGACGGAAGCCGGACAAAGGCACACACAGCAACTTTTTTGACCACTCTGGCCGAGGCTTAGAATCTGGATTAAATTAAACTTTGAACCAGCAGCTAATTTATCCATCACGCCCCCCTCCCTGGATGCCATAGCTCTTTTAGGGGCCCGGGGAACCAAACACAAAGGCTTTGAGCGATGCTGATTGAAGCCATGCCTTTATCCTGACACACTGAAGGGGATAGCAGACTGTTTGAAGTGTGAATGAGAAGTGCCTTGTGACACAATGGCAACAGTGGCATGGATCAGAGGTATTGCTAGTTAGCATAGTGGTTTAGTATAGCTGGCTTAGGCAGAAGCACATGGGTCGAGGTGACTGGTGACTTCTTTGGTTGCTTTTTTGCCTGAAATTCTTTCCAAGCATGCCATTGTTGAAAAGCTCAGAACGGGGATACAGCCCCGCAATACAAATAGGTCAGCCTTGAGAAGGTATTAGATTAATCTACAGTTTTAAATGTTTTGTATACCTTTTGGAGTGGGAGAGGCAATGAAAGTAAATGTAAAAATCTGTATAATGCTACTGTGTGGGCAGTATGGGGGGGAAAAAAACATGAAAATACATATTGTACAATTAATTTCTCACGCACATGCCCATGCTTTGTTCACAAAGTGCAGTCAGCAGTGCAGAACATGGGTCCGGGTGATACCATATGGTCCTCTTGAGTGCTTATATATGCTGTAGCAGAGAGATTACCCCCCCCCTTCCCAATTTACTCATCCAGGGGTAGCTAGCTAGCAGCACCTGTGTTTGTAGAGGAATGGTGGATATGGCAGACAGGCTGTGACCTGAAAGGGTGCATTCATCTCCTGCTGTTGAGCCCTGCAGAGCACCAACACCCTGACAAATAGAGGGGTCAGAGGGGGGTCGGGGGGGGGAGCATGTTTCCCTGTGTCTGTGTACATGTGAGAACACATGCCGCTTCAGTTGTTTGTGCCTCTCTGCATGCTTGGAGGTTTGTGTGTGCCAAGGCAGTGTACTGTAAAGGTCTGCCGGGCAGCTTCCCCCGTGACCCAGGTGTTTGTTGCTGTTTTACGTAACTTGGTTTCATTGCGAAAACCTTGAATCGACTCCTTGGAATATGAAACTGAATACTGTTAGGAGGATTTGGTTCAGTCATTGTCGATGTCAAAGTCAAATTATACATTGCTCTACTTACTGCATTGTTTGAATAATCGGGAATGCATCTTTGGTGAAAAGTATCCATCCTCCTTCATTCCCTCCCTCTGGCTCGTATTAAGATATAAGGAAAAAGCCAAGGCCTGTTTTATCTCTCCAAGACGAGGACTTGGCAGATCCTCTCAGCATTCCTCCTCCTCCGATAGCTTTTCATCAGGCAGGAATGCCTTTCAGTCACTGACAGCTCCCGGGCGGAACGGTACGAATCTGGAGCACACGCTGTAAGCAAGCCCTGTGTTCAGGAAGAACCCAATCGTACCCAAGTGTTACATATCAAACCAAAGAGATGAGCGATTTGAACAGAACCCAAGGCCTGTTTCCTGCTATATCCATCCTGCATACTCTCCCTAATGTGCGCAGGCCCCATCGAGAATAGTCAAGCATACCTGCCAACCTGGGAGAAAAAGTATTCATTTTCTTTTTCTTTAAAAAGCAGGCCTCTCTTCCACCTGTAGGCTAAAAATCTTAGTAAGAGATTATTAATGTGCTGCAGGTGAAGTCAGAAAGGTGGAATCTACCTCTGAGACCATAAGGACATTTCAACATTTCCCCCCACACGGCCACCAGGGATTTCACTACAGGAATGGAAATCCGCTCTGTGTTATATTAAGATCAATGAGTCACGGTAGAGTTACTCGGACTTGGAGAATAAGCTCTTGGGAAAGTGTTAATTTTCTTCAGCGTGATTGTATGGAGCCGACCGCGGGGCAGGCCTGCTCATTTTCCCCGTGACTGAAATGGCCTCATCTTGCTTTAGTGTGCCTCTAGCCAGAAGTGCTTCAGTAGAGGTTACCGTGTGAGACAGTTTTGGTCCGGCTATTAATTAAAGGTGAAACTGATGACGGCGTTGGAATTGTGTGTGTGTGCGTGCGTGCGTGCGTGTGTGCGTGTCTGTGTGTGTGTGTTGGCTGCAGTAATTGCTCTTACCTGAGGCTTTCAAATAATGCCCCCTCGTCTGCTTTCTCTTTTGTGCTCTCTCCTTTTTTAACGCTCTCTCACTTTCCCCCTCCCCTCATCAACCTCTCTTTAGGTGATATGAGCCATGATGAATAAGGCTGGAGGAGTAATTCAGTGCCTATAACCTGAATAGATGACATTTTGTTAACCGCTCTTCCACTATCATCCTCATAGTAATTTCGCTGGAGACGTTTGAGGACCAACAGTCATTGCCTTAATTTTCTCAAAGGGCTTTGCATGAATATGTGACCTTGGAAAGGATGTTGCTGAAAATGTGTTATTTTCCGGTGAACTGGAATGCGAAAGGAAGGTCTGTTTCAAACCTTTCGTAAAAAGTTTCTTTGTGATGAAGTGCGTGTTGCCGAGTTAGTCAGGGATGTGTGAAATGAACGCTAAGCGGGTACAAAGGCAGGGCGAAAGAACAGCGTCTCCAACGACATTCAGACAAGTCAGAACCGGTCAAAATGGTGAATTTGCGAACACGGCGTGGTACTTTTCCACTTCAGACGATATCAATTAGGGGGTCAGTGGTTTACTGAGGGTCGAAACTTTTCTAAGCCCCTTCCCCTCTCCCCACTCGTGTTAAACAAGCAACATCCTCCTCTCACAGATCTGCCCTCTGAAGAGACCTACCGTTCATGTTTACACGGGCACCATTTTGACTGGCCCAGTGTTATTTGTGTGGATAGTGGACTTGACATATGGTAGTCAAGTAAGAACGTTGCTCCTGGATGTGGGAATTCTAGATTACTGATGCTTCTGAACACAATTGTTTTTTTGTTATAGCTAGAGGTTTTAGGGTTATAGAACATTAGACCTGTTTTTATACAGGCCTAAGCACTTAAAACCACCCTGTGCTTGTTTCTGTTCAGCCTTGCCTCTGTTACAGCTTCCTATTTCCACTGTGACTTGAGGGAAGAAACCTGCCGTGCTGCGGCAAATCTTTCAGTTTCCCTCCTCACAAAAATGACTCGCAGGTGAAGCCCATTTCCCAGCATATTGGGTTTCCGAGCTGACAAAGAATCTAGGGTTTCCTGTGCGTATCAAAAGATGTTTAACGGGGCTGAGGAATTTCCCAATTCCCAACCCGGGGGCAGGCAGTATTCCAAATGGTAGACTTGGGATTCCAGAGAGGGCTGTGTGCAGAAAGAACTCTGTCACTTTCTCCCGGCTTAGATGCAATAGAGCTGAGGTATTCACTAAAAACGTTACATGTTGAAACCACGTGAGCCGCATTTGCTTCTTATTGTTTCACTCAAGGTTTACATTAACTTTACATTAGGCTCATCAGGTGCCTCAGCGAATGAGTCAAGCAGACAGGCTTTAATTGGTATGCGAGTAAAATATTGAGTTTTTCTGAGATGAAGTTAATTAGCCATAATGTGTCGCAGCGCGTGTGAGCGTTCACACACATTGACACACCGATACCACAGCGAAATTGGCACGTATGTCGCACGTTATGTTATATTGCAACATTGCAAAATGATTGTGTCTCGTGAATCGTGTTATGGCTTGTTATGATTTATGGAATACACATTTCTTATTATTTTATCTTGCTGGACTGCGTAAATAGGATTGTGCAGGCAGGTAGGTTTACTCTGTTGTCCCACGGCCAGGCTATCAGTAGCGTGTGTTTTCGTTGGAAACCTTGAAATTGACTTTCTTCCTCTCAGGATGTTGTCTCTTATTGGGCATCTGTAGGAAAAACATTGGATTTTTTGGCACAGGCGCAAAAGAAAAGTATTTTGACAAAATACTTTTCTTTTGCACAGTCTGTACTATCAGGTTCTTTTTGATTCTTGCCTCGTGTTATATTTATGCAGTCTGAGGTAGATTAATCGTCAGTGTATGTGAGGACGGAGTTAGTCAAGCTCTCTGTTCTCTTTTGTGAGACATTATTGCGAAAACTCCTGTGCCTGGTCTTATTTTGGTCAAACTGTAACAAAGGTTCCCCAGCCAGCTTATGCAGCTTGTGTTTGTTCACATATGGATGTAGTTTAAGGTAGTTTGAGCTGCTTGACTGGACTTTGACACGTTGTTTGTTTGGAGAACTAAAGCAAAGCTTATGCTGAATATTTTTTTTATGCCCCCCCCCATGTCAGAACTTGACGGCCTTTTGGGGGGTATAGAATGTCCTTGCATTGTGGAGAACTAAAGAAACTGATCTGTCAAACGGTTCTCAAAGTACTGAGCATATTTACCCAGCAGTAAGTGGTGAGCTGATCCAGTTCCATAGAGCAGCAAGATCTGCTGGTTTTAATTCGAGCACAGTCCCAGACAGTTTACTCAATCTTTATGAGGACATAAAGATCAGCTAATGCACCCGCCATTCATTTGATGATGGAGTCCCAACTGCTACCGCGAAATGAAAAGGTAACAAATCCACCTATAAACTCTCCACGTCAACCCAAGTGTGGCACTGCTTTGAAACAGGAAGGAGCCATTGCATCTAGATTACTTCCTGAACTTTCCAAAGGAGCACTTCAGCTGGGTTCATTTCAGTGTTCATCATTCAGTTCATTACGAGTGGTGACAGTTTTGGAATCGCAGATCAACCGCCGATCAATTGTTCAAAAGCTAGTCATAGATATACTGTCAACACTCGTCTTTGTAGCTCTTCTTAACTGTGTCTTTGTATTCCAATTAGGATTATAAAGGCTTTATATACTTTTTTTAAAAATCAATCATTAACCAGAAAGCCCTATTGTGGATGCATTATTTATGCTGTTATGCGTGATGAAAAAGAACATGTGGCAAAGTGAGCTACTAGCAACAGAGCCAGATGAACAGATTCTGTTTCCTGGATTTTGTGGTAAATGTCAACACACACACACACACACACACACACACACCAAGCTACAAAGCTGTCCCCCGCACTCCGGGAATAGCTCCAGGGCACACAGTCTGGTTTTAGGGAGAGTTTGATTTGTGTCAACTTCCTGCAGTAACAGCCCCTCCCCTCCAGTGTCTCAAAGACCATCAATTTGTTTCTTATTATGATCCCAGGAGGGAAATAAAAGTCGAAGGTTCTGAAGAGCGCGGAGAGACATCCGTCCACCCTACTCCCCCTCCTTTCCTCCACCACCACAACCATTTGCTTAGCTTGTGGGTCAGTGTTTGAACTCCCACTTCATTGCTGTAGACTTGTAGCCTTTATGAACTAATTTCTCAACCCCAATTACATTTGACAAACAAATCCTCACCAACAAACATCAATTACGAAGCCAGCTTGCTCGTGCCGGTTGTTTGTTTAGCATTAGTATGTGCTAGCGTTAGCCTACAAAATGGCCACCAACAGGTGCTAACCTAGCAGTCCATTGCTGTTGTCATTATCTCTTAAGACAAAAAGTGACACACTAAACACCACAGAACCGATAACAAGCGTAAAATCTTCACTATTGAAACACTGCATCTCGAATCCAGCCATTCTAGCCCACTCAAGCCAATTGCTCTCAGCCAGTCACCTCTAATCCTTTCCTCCCAGCCAGGTCCGACACCGGGAAAAGCCGTAGCCATCCATCCGTTCAGGGCCGATAAAAAAGCCACCTTGTAAACGTGCATGTGGGAGAGAGATGGGAAGGAGGCCAGGCCAGAGTGGTGGCAGTATTGATCACCGTATGGATCCGTGGCTCGCCGAGTTTACAGATGAAGATAATCTACCTGCACTACTTTGTTGTTTAACACAAGAGACACTCAGGCTTTTTTCCTTCAGAAAATCATTGACTTTCAGGGTTCACTTTTGTTTTCCCCAATCCTGGGGAGAGGAGACCGATTTCTTTTGATAACACAGTGGTACCCAATGATCTTACAGAAGCGGACAATACGGAAAAATGACCATTGAAGGCTTAATATAGCGTGGACACTGTACTTACTGTGAGGTACAATGACTGACATCAGTGAATATCCTTAAGAAAAATGACAGCATTGCAAGTCAAGTGCTTTATGTTGCAATGGTCCTCGCTCGCCCTCGTAGTTAACTTGTGGTTCTCTTAAGGAAATATTTTTGAGCGGGAGCAGAGCAACCGAATGTCTGAGGCACTGTCTGCCCTCTGTCTCTTGCTTTCCACTCCTGTCAATGATGTAAGCCTTACTGTGTGTGCGAGCCCATGCGTGTGTGAGTGTTTTCGTGTGTGACTGCATACCTTTGAGGACCACTTTTTTTTCTTCGTCCCCTGTCTCCCCTGTATTGGGGTGGGATAACATTGACCGTGTAAGAAGTGAATGCAATGTGTCTACACGGATTAGAGACGGGGCAAGAGGGCTCACCCAAGTTACCCTACACTACCCCCATGACCCATAGCCGCTCACCCAACTCTAACTACCTCCCCTCACATTCGCGCTAGCTTACAGCTAACTGCACACGCCATAAAGAGAGCCTCTTTGACTTTCAGACACCGCCAGCCATGGGCTTGGCGGTTTCACGAGCTTTTAGCAAAGCAACCTGCAGGCCACAGATTGTCTACTGCAGCACGTAATCTCCCTCTCTCTCCTCTTTCTATACCAGTCTCTCTCCTCTTTCTATGTCACTCTCGCTCGTTTCTGCCTCTCCTCTCTTCTTCCTCCTCTTGTGTATTATATTTCGGAGTTCAGAAGCATCAGTAATCTAGAGACCCACTGCATCCAGCAGCAAGCCTCCTGCTGGTCACTAGTTGTTCATTAGGTGCAGACAGACAGTAGGAACGGTAGTTCTGTTCTAATAAAAGCCACGGTGCCGCTTGTTATCGCAGTCTCGCTGTCAGTCAGGCGCTAGACTAGGTGCTGCTTGTTGCTTGTTAGGGTCTCGGCTAAGGATTAGGCGGCTAAGGCTCTGACTGGCTGGATGGATTCTCCATGGGCTTTTTCCCATTCATTCATACAAGTGAAGAGGGATTGTATTTTTTGTATCTGCAAGCTCTCACTGTGTTAGTTAGGGTCATACCTGGATGTGGACAATGACCCCCAGACTTAGTCATTAACACTTTGGGTGGGGGGGGTGTATTTACAAGCACACAGTCTGTGTGTGTGTATGTGTGCATGTGTGTCCGTGTGTGTGTGCTTGAAGCATTAACAGATGTCTGTCCGCACTCTAGAGCCCTAGTCTTTCTAAAGGAAAAACGATTTAAATAGCCTGTTTGGAAGAAACCTTTTATCTCTTGAGCTCAAGTAATGCCAGTGCGTAGTAGTCAAAGCATGTGTAGATTAGGCTTTGTTTGTGAAGAGAACCCAGAGGGTGATTTCTATGGAGTCCCACTACACGATTACCACATCTTAAACGTCAGTTGCTTTAATAGGCTAATTGCCATTTACACGAGTGGAGTTGACGAGCTGAAAGAGAACCCGACGCTCTGTCTGGCCTCTCACTTTCTGCGGAAGGAAAGTAAACATAGAATGGACTGGAAGGAGAAGAGGGTTTTCACACGTGAGAGAATGGCCACAGAAATAGAATTACTAGTAGCCTAATTCTAGAAATCCTATTTCTATGAGGAGGGTGCTCCTTTGTTATGGAGTTCCAGGCTTGAACTCCCAGCTTGGGATAAGGTTTCAAAGGCAAGTCCTCCTGGAAGGTTAAACATGTCAATAGTGATAAGAGGCAGGAGTTTACGGACCATTTCCGCTCCAGAATGAACATCTGATTTGATGCACTCCTTTTCTTGCTCTTTGTGCCATGCACGCGATAGCAATGGCGTTGTTTAGTTTCACTTTCTTTAGATTTGTGCTGCGTTGAATAATGTGGGTACACACGTGAGTGTGTGTGCGCTTGAGCGTGTGCGCGTTTGGGTGTGAGTGTGTGTGTGTGGCCTCAATTGCCTCTATCTCATTAGGCTCTGTTTTTTTGTTGCTTGATTTGTGGGCTCCATCCTTTGGTTCGTTAATTGTATTATTACTGATGCATAGTGATGTGTGGACCCAGCTAGTGAACTGAACTGGGGGGGGGGGGTTGGTGAAACAGAATAGGCAGCGAGGTTAAAATAAAGTTGCTTTGATCAAATTCATCCTTTGATCAGCCAGCCCTGGCCTGAATGCCTTTCTGTTGGGAAAGTCATTGCTCCTTTTTGGAGGGGAGGCTGATATTGTTCTGTTTTATCATCCCCTGTCTTTTCACCAACGCTCACCACCGCAGACCTGCCCCTTTGTGACTGAGGAGAGTGTCAGGCTGCTCTTTGAAGAGAGGCAGACAGACCTTCAAACACACACTTTACCCCCACACCCCGAGGCATTTAGGGGCTATGTTCACACTCATCCCCATAGGCTCAGTTCGCAGTTTTATACACTCAGTTGTACACCTATTGCAGTCAAAGTAAAACAGGCAACCATGCATAGACACAGACACACATATGCAAACGCACCTACACACACACACACACACGTTTTGTTCTTCTATACTTGTGAGGACCGAAACAAAAATTCCATTCAAAACCTTAATTCTAACCCTAACCTTAAAATAGCCTTTGTCCTCGTGCGGATGTGGGAAATGGTCCCCACATGGTTAGAACACACACACACACACACACACACACACACACACACACACACACACACACACACACACACCAACAACAACAACAACAACAACAACAACAACAACAACAACAACAACAACAACAACAACAACAACAACAACAACAACAACAACAACAACAACAACACAAACCTACGTATCACAGCTTCCTTCTGAGAAATGTGTCATCTCCTATGGGAAGTCCTCGCTCTCTTTCTTCCCCGGGGCTTTTCTGCAAAAGCAACGAGTGTAAAACTGATCCCAGGTCATTTATTTCCAGGTATATCAGCTGAACAGCACAAGAGCAGGATTGAAACGTGACAAAAACATTGGTGCACCAAACCAACGAGCACCACCACCACCACACAAGCACTAGCAAAGCAGGGATGATTTATTGTTGGCCCTCTTTTGTGGCACCTTTTCTAAAGCAGCATCAGTATGGAGGGGACATCACACTCGGACTCAGACTGAGGTTGAATGGAGGTTGCCATGGGTCCTACCTAGCTATTCCAATTAATGCACACACGAACGAAGGTGCGCACACACACACACACACACACACGACAATGATGGCATTGTTTTGCCCATTGTGCAGTAATTTCACTGAGTTTGTATGAAGTTGTTGTTTGTAAAGGAAATTGAGGATAGATGACATTTTATTAACTAGCATTCTATAGTCTTGAGGGGATTGATGTCTTTGCAAGTCACACGAACAGCATTGTTCAATTTCAGCTTTTCTATTTGCCAGTCCGTTAAACTGTAAGACAAACGCACACACACACGCGCGCGCTTCTATGAACTTTTACCCCGGCAACGATGGTGGGCGGAGCTAGACGTCTAATCTGTTTAGAGAGTGGTTGTTTGACTCTGACACAGTGATATAGTCCAGCGTGGTTTGTCGAGACAAGTGCCCTCTGTGGTACATGGACTACGATGTTCAAGCAAATAACGATAGGTCTACCTGGCAGAACATACTGTAGTGCTGAAACGACTAACTATCTTTGGGTCAACTATGGCTTTGAGTCAAGCGATAAGCCCTTTTTAGTGTTCACTTTTCATTGAAACGCAGTGCTTTCTACCAAACAATCAGACCGTGGTATCCAGAAACGTGTTCACTGCTAGAAGTATTTCAAAGACAAAAGTGGTGACTATAAGAAAGTTATGTTGGACTTGCGCGTTGGAAAGTGGTCTCGGAACAGACTAAATGCCCAGTACTTTGTCTAGATTTCTGTTGTTCTCCCTTTCAGATAGCGGACGCGGCCAAGTCGTCCTCCGAAGTGGATGAACTTTACATTGATGACACAGGGTCCGGGGGCTACTACCCTGAGGACGACGACGACTTTACCTCGGGGTCAGGATCAGGTAAGAGTCTGGTCACCGTAGCCTTTGACTGGGTCGACACGTACAGGCAGGCAGGCTGGCACGCACGCACGCACAAAAAAGTAATTTCTGTATACTGTGTCTTTTCAAAGGATTTATTGAGACTGGCTTTTCACCCAGAGTGGGCATGTCTGTAGAACTGACGTCTTACTTAGGTATTGAAGCCCCTTTTTACAAAACTTTTAGCAACATGCAGATGGCCAAAGCAAAGCAGGCTGTAAGAAAGAGCTTTGATAACTGTAGCGTACACTGTTCCCAGTAAAAAATGAAACCAGACTCACTTTACCTTCACCTAATCCCATTCTAGAATATCCGGAGGTGGCCTTGTCTGTTGTGATTGAATTATGAATGTGAACGTGAGGTACTTATGAAAAGCCTGATTTCACTTAGATACAGACTCGAACATAGACTGACAACCAACTGAAATTAATTGAGTGCTGGTGAAGTAGTACAACAGTGCTATCTCCTCATCTTGCTCTGCAGGCATTGCTGAGGAGGTGATCGAGGAGGCGGTGACCGTGAGCACGCTGTACATTGCGCCCAAAGCAGAACCCACCCAGGACTCCACCAAAGACTTCACTCCCAGAGTGGAGACAGACACGCCCAGAGAAGACCTGCCTAGGGAAAAGCCCAGGAAGCCAGTCAGAACAGAGGTGAGGGAACATGACGACCTTTTAGACCGGCCCACTAAGCTAAAGATGGACCGGCCCATTGGGCATTTGCCCGAACTGCCCTAGGACCAGTCCTTTTTCCCCCCCGTATGGTAGATATTGAAAGATTGGAAATTGTCTACTATTCTGTGGGAGTCTTTCCCCTCCCAAAATAACAGTTGAACATGCATTGACCCTGATGCTGGAATGCTATACATGAAAGTAGTCATTGGTAATAGAGCCCTAATAACGCACTAATATTAGAGCATTTTGCTACACAGTGATCTATGCTCTTTGACCTCCCCACAGATGAAGAGTATAAACAATCAGCCATAAGTCTTAACTCGTTGACATAGCATGTCATCAAATCCCTCTAATGCATTGATGATAATACCCTCCAAGAGGTTCCTCTGGGGATAAGGATCAAGCTGCCATCTAGGCTCCTGATGTTGCTCTGGTTTGTTGCACATTATGCTGGATTACTGAATCAAACAGTCATAATCTCCCGCTTTAGAACACTACAGCATCAGCTCTTGCCCCCCCCCCCCCTTGGTGTTGGGTGTCGGCCTAGATTATTTCTGGCCTGGTTCCATTGTGGTCCCTTTCTCCTTCCCCTAATCCCTTACCATTCAATTTTACACATGAAGACACTAGGGAGGTGACAGCAATACAGTGGCGACTTCACCAAACCCTCCAATAGTGTTAGTGTGGCTTCTGCCATGTTGCTTTCACCTATCCAGTCTTTTCAGATCTGTTAACACGGAAGGTGTTTTTTACTTGGCCCTGGTTTCGGGGCTAGAGACCCAAATATGGACCCAGGCATCTATGTTAGTACATAAATGATATCCCTCCATCTCTAACTTCCATTCTCCTGGCTTTTATGTTTGTATAAAAAACGTTATACAATCATCGTATTCTTCCATTCTCTCCTCCCAGCCCCCAGTACCCGTCACCGAGGACGTGCGCAAGAACCAGATCACCAGCACCCTCAGCTCCCCCCTGGAGCCCATCGATGTTCGCTCGGAAAACCTCTTCCAGAGGACGGAGGTGCTGGCAGGTATGTACGGCAACAGCAGCACAGGGGCTCACCATTTTCACACTCGACGCAGGCTACGGTGTGCAGTCTTTACCCCTGTGTCTACACATCTAAATGTTGATTATGGGTCGTGAGCTGTCGAATGGGAAATTCTGTCACATCAGGTAATTACACTGCCGTGTTATTCCTGAATTCTTGATTACAACGTTGATTATGAAGTAGGTCAGGTGCCGGGTCTGGAGCGACGCTAAAGTGTGTCTGCTGCCGAGATTGATGACATGAAAATCTGTGTTTGGATGTCTGGCTTTGTTTTGTTGGTTGGATCTTTGCTGCATCTTTAGCTTGTGCAGCAACTTCATATATCCTCTGCCATATAACACCTAATAATCTGTAATATAATTGCTATAACATTGCTATTATACACTGAGGGTAAAAAAACATTAGGAACACCTTCCTAATATTGAGTTGCACCACCTTATGCCCTCAGAACATCCTCAATTTGTTGTGCATCGACTCTACAAGGTGCCGAAAGCGTTCCACAGGGATGCTGGCCAATGTTGACTCCAATGCTTCCCACAGTTGTGTCAAGTTGGCTGGATGTCCTTTGGATGGTGGGACCATTCTTGATACACATGGGAAACTGGTGAGCGTTAAAAACCCAGCAGCGTTGCAGTTCTTGACACAAACCAGTGCGCCTGGCACCTACTACCATACCTAGTTCAAAATACACTTAAAACTTTTGTCTTGTCCATTCACCCTCTGAATGGCACACATACACAATCCATGTCTCATTTGTCTCTTCAACTTGTCTCTTCAACTTGTCATTCCTTAATCATGATGTTCTGCCCATGTCTCTCATGTTCTCTACAGCTTCTGAAAATAATGTATAAAATACATTTCTACCCTTCAGTGGGACCTTCCAGAGTTCATAGCGCACTTTGCTCCAAATTAGTGTTAATTCACTTCTAATGAAATCCAAACTAGGAAAATGATCTGACTGGCAATCGCACTCTCTGATGCTGTTTTCCTTTCAGTGTCGGCGAAAAACATGTCGAGGGTTACAAATGAATTGGCATTTCAGTTCCCCTTTGTTCTGACGTCCATCTGATAGTTACTGTGAAAAAGTGACATGGATGAGGACAAATGGGGACGTTAATACAGTCGTGCTAAAAATATATCCCACAAACATCCATCCAGTTAGCCGCCTTTGCTCATTTGGATTTTGTTGTTTATTCCAAAGTTTGCAACGTAGAAAACTTTGTCTAACTATTGTATTTCAAAATTGCTCAAATTACCTGTCATGTAGACATGTGAGGCCCTGACTTTTCGAACTGTCTGCTAGCTAAACTACTTTTTTCTGTTTTCAATTATAGTCATGTTGGCCACATCCACTAAAACCCTGGCCTTGACAGGGCTGTATATACTGTGGATTAGAGTAATGTAAAACTCTGAGTTCAGGAGACCCAGGCCCACTGGGTGGAAACAGATCTGGCTAGCTAACCTCCTCCTGTCCTCTCTACCTCCTACCTTTCCTCATCCTGTCCCCTATGGCTCCCACAAACTCAAATTGTCTGTAATCTAATTCACATTTATCCGCTCCACACCGAGGAGCCGCACGGTTTCTGGCTGTAAGCGTGCCAGATATCTTTTTACCCATGGGGCCGAGGCGCCAGTTCAACATGTGGAAATAAAACTGGAGCAGAGGGGAGGTTGTTTCGCCACAAGAGCCCTAAAACAGATTACGGCTGTAAAGAAACTTTATACAAGTATAATTGGAAGAATGATGAAATCCTATGTAAATAATTAGCATGCAGGAAACAAGGGCATGTCCTGGGAGTAATGTTGAGTAGCTTGATAGGGGGGGTTGTGTAAGAAAGGTGCATTCAGTGCATTCAAAGTTCCCCCTCTAGATGCTATAAGCTTTAATGTCCTCTGAATAGCCTTTGACCTCTAACCTCTGACCTCACCCTCTCTGTGTCCACAGCTGTCATTGCGGGTGGAGTTATTGGCTTCCTCTTCGCCATCTTCCTCATCCTCCTCTTGGTTTACCGCATGAGGAAGAAGGACGAGGGCAGCTACGACCTGGGAGAGAGGAAACCCTCTGGGGCAGCATATCAGAAGGCCCCAACCAAGGAGTTTTATGCATAAAGCCCCACCCCCTCGTGAGAAGATTGACAAATCGGAGTGACAGTTTATAGCAGTCCATGACAACGAGAAAAAACCTGTTCAAATATACTGTAACAACAAAAAAAGAAAAAAGTTAATTGAGGAAAAATTACATAAAGGAAAGCTTTTGCATAGAGTATTGTAATTAAGACATTTTCTTCTTTTTTTTTAATGAAAAGCCAAGCATTGCTTATTTTATGGCATATCTCAGTGTATTTAAATATTTTGTGTATTATTTGAAAAGGCAAAAAAATATAAAAACATTTTAAAAAATCTGTTAAGGTGAGAAAAAGCTGTTGCATCTGTCTTCTGTCAAAGGAGCTGTTTTTAGTCGCTGACTACTATTTAACTGTAGCAGTATGTATTTGTAAAGAAATGTTTTAAAAGTGGAAATAATTGAATATAATTATTCTGTATCAATCCTATAAAAAAAAATATTGTCCTAGCATGTCTGGCGTTGATCTTTAAAAGGTGTATTTCATTCATTTATATTTTTTTCTCAGATGTAAAAAAAAAATATATATATAAGCCTTTTGTAGTTTTCATGAAGCTTTTTCATCTTCATATTAACGCTGATAACTGTCAATGTAAATGTTCTCCCTTCAGGTTACAATGTCAATCAATCTAGTTGAACTTGAGCGTTTCATTTATTTTTTGTTCGTCTTGTTTGTTTTCTTTCAATGTTTCTTTTGGTCAAAACCATTTCTTATACAGCATACATGTTAAAACACAGTAATCGGTCTTAAAAAGCTAAGATGTGTCAGGGGCTAAAGAAAAACACAAGACTTACTTTACAGTATGTCTTGTGGATGCTTTTTTTAAATGTAATTTAATTGCATACGACTTCTCATATTGCACATTCACCTCATTGTTTCTTTGCTGGTCTCGTTCAGCTCTGAGTGTTTACTATGTTTGGGGTTAAATTTGGCTCTGGGGCATTGGCCCCCTGCCATGCCCAATGTTTTCCCCTAGTTTACTCTGCCTGTCCCATCTGCCCTTGCTCCTCCCTCTCATCCTCAGCACTCTCTCCATCTCCTCCATGTAAGCTGTCGGCCTCTCCCCTTTTTCTCACTCTACTGTGTTTCCAGTGTTTTTGTCTCCCCTGTGTCGATGGTTTAGCCCGGAGATCCTCTCTGGTCTCTGGCAGCCTTTTCTGTGCTACTGGATACGCACCAACTGCCCATTGAAAGAGTCTGCTCTGTGCGGGACCACGGTGATTCAGATCCAGTCGTTAGAGGGAAATGGAACTTTGGATCCTTTTTTCTAAGGTTTCAAGTGTTGTGGTCAGCCACCGCATTTTGACTTGAGCTAAGTCTAATAGAAAACGTAAGTGATGTCCCTCAGTTTCCAGATGACACCTTCCTCCGTTTAGCGGCAAGGAGCTCTCCTTTGAGCGATTCTCAGAGAGCGTGAGGTTGGTTACCAGGAACAAGACACAGAGAAATACACCATGGGATTGACCTGTTGTTGCCATCCTCTCGCATTGAAACGGTCACCTCTGCGTGAAAGGTACAACAGGTTGTGAAGTTGCCTTTTGAGCTGTACACAAATGTGAAGTAGACATCCTCTGATCTCCCAACCATCCACATGAGGCCATCCTCCTCCCTGCATCCCCTCCTCTCCCTCATTCCCTCCTCCTCCCTTCCCTTTCTGCTATACCCTCCAGCTTCTGCCTGCAATCTCTCTCTCATATTATCATCATCGAAAAGATAGGTACTAAACTGCATACGCAAAACCCAAAGACACAGTATTCTCACCATTGCTTGAACTTATTCCCATTATGGCCACATTACTCTCTCATTTTCTTTTCCTTCATTTTTGTTTTTTTTAGCTTTTTGTTTTATTAGAGACTTGACCATCGAGTCCAATTGCTTAGTAGTATACAAAAAGATATATATTATATATATAAATGCATATTCACAAATGTTTTAAACCTTCAAAGTGCCTACCATTTGGAAATGTACTTGCTCTCTCGGAGAGCGTAAGGAGGTGCCTACGTTACACCAGGAGGATGATGATAATGACTGGCATTCTGTGAGCACAGATGACTGTAATGGTCACTTTTTTTCAGTCTTACAAAAGCAGACAGTATTGTACCTATACGTTGAAACAACACTACTGAATAAACATTGTGGCCTAATATCGGTCTCGTGTGGGCTTTATTGATCACGGTGTCTTTTTCTCTTCACTGTTTCTTCTCCCTCGGGCCACAACCAATGACTGAGGTATACTGGTCTCCCAAGGCGCCATTGTACAGATGCTTATATCTCGGTAATGATTAACATGAACTATATACCATAAAAGCATCAATGACTTATCTATTAGCACACGGTGTATATCACCACCCGATAACCATTAAATAAGGTTTGGGCTTTGATTTGGGATTATCAGTGTTGATGACTAATCTTTATGAGTGATGGATGAAGCATTATCATTTTACTGAACTAATCTGATGGGTTCTGGATTGAGATGAGTATAATGGGGATGTAAAGTGCTAACTGGGAATTGATCCTGCCTCTGGTTTCCATATCTGTCACAGAGATGTACGGTAGTGCCATAGTGTTCCCGAGGCGTCCGGATCTCTTATAGATGGTGAGATTAAGAGCAGGTGAAATCTTGGCTAGAGCTCCAGCACACTGCAATTACTGTAGCGTGTGATCAAGGTTAGTTCATTCAGAATGGGGTTATTAAGGCCTTTGTTGAGCAGTGGTCGTGAAGACCTCGACGCTTCAAATTGTTGAAATGGAAGACACCATATTTTGGTGTTTTCTCGGAAGAAGTGGGGGGAAGGGAGGATGTGTGTGCGCATTAGTGGGTAGCGTGGGCATGTTTGTGTGTGTCTTTGCTCGCTTGATCAATGGGTTAACAGACCCATGCTATCACTAGTTAAAGCACGTGTTGTTTCGCTGTACGAATACGCTTCTCTATACAGAACAAGGTCAGTACATGTAAGTATGTGATATTTGCCCAAGAACAATATATGTACGACACTTCCCAAAGAGAGGCATCTCAATAGAATAAAGCAGAGCCAATAAGAGAATCTCTCTCCAACTCTTGCTCAACAACACTGATCGATCCATTCCCTACACATCCGTCCAGTTTCCCCACTTCTGTTTGTGTGCCTTTGTGTCTGGGTGTGACCACAATTTATAACCCCCTGAATGGTTGACTCTGTTGATGTTTGTGTTGGGGTTAGGGTCAGTGTGTGTCCATGTCAGAGTGTAGAACATAAATTCATTACCCTTTCAATAGGAGAGAGACTAGGGAAAGGGGTTTGGGTGGATGTTTTTAGGGGACAAAAACCACTACGTCTCCCTCTCTCTCTCATGCTCTGAGACAGAACTAATTCAATAAAGAGGCCGGCCATCAACTGTTAGTGAGCGCCAAACCATGCAGAAACTTCTAGGAAATGGAGTCCAAAGTAAACACGCTGTCAAGCCTCATAAAGACTCATGGCTGGAGGCTAAGCCACAGCCGGCGTGGAGACGTAGCACCTCAGTGAACCAAACACAGCCGACCGACACTCCACTGGGCCACTGCAAAGCACTGTAGTACTATATGGCCACAAACTGGGTCAGACATTACAGGATTGGATCTGTGTCTATACCAAACACCACAGGAACCTTACCGGACAACACTTGTCATTGCCAAACGTCTGTGCCGAGAAGAGGTGGATAGAATGAATGGATACTAGGCATCAGTGGAGTTCAGTTCTAAGCTGTTCTGTGCCAAGTTGCAAGGTACCTAAATGACTGCATTACTGGGCTGATACTTCACCCGAAAAATGTGGTAATAAGGTGTGTGACTGCACCACAGCCACCCTCTAAAGCACACTAAGCAAACTAAGGCCTCTACCATTGAAGTACATAATAGTACTTCTTGTTTTTGCTGCTACATCCCTCATGCTGTCCGAACGCTTCTCTCGATTGCCCACGTTTCTTTATTCTCAGGATTGCGAGGAATTAGTTGAAAGAGCTGTTGATTTGTTGGAGACACTTCATTGGATTCCGGTTTTGACAGGCGAGGAAGTGAAAAGGAAAAGAAAAGCAAGTCTTCCCCCGCAAAATGTTCCCTGTGGGGAGGTGAACTACTGTTTCCTCCCTGTTGATTGTACCAATGAGACACAAGAAACGCATGGATAAGGTGAATGATTTCATCTAAGGTTGCGCAACAACTTCTTTAGCACATATATCATGCACTGTCTTTCTCCAGGCAAGACTTTCATCGTCATTTGAACAGTTAGCTACTTGAAGCTACGCTTAGTGTCAGAACCCTGTGAATAACGCAGTTGGTGATCTCTGAAATCTTTAATGGCTTTCGTATTCAGATGAACCTACGGTAATGACAATATTATGCTTACAGATTTCGCTTGATACACAAGGGTTTTGAATATTTCTGATGCTCAGAAGAGGACGGTGTAAATGTATCACATACTTGGCTATAAGTCCTTTACTCATTGAACCATCTAAAACCACTGAGGAATATACCTTTCAATAACCAGAAATATTGTATTTTCAACTGAAAGTAAAAGATGCAAAAACTAAATTTAAGCACGAGTAGCATAGTGCACATAGAACAGATCGACCACTTCTTAGGCTTACTGTACTTTCAATGGGAATGACAGATCTATAACTCCCATTTCTATGTGAGTTTGTTCGGGTCGCCTAAAAAGTTACATATTGCAGCTTTTAATCTGGCAATCCAATTTGGTTCAAATGTCAAACAGAATTGTTTAAGAAACTACTTTAGTCTTGTAAAAATAACAGAATTAGAACTTTACTCATAGAACTGCTGTGAGATGGAAACGAATAATAACCCTTGCTCACACACACAACAAACTCAATTTCGAGAAATGACAAGCTCCTCAATTTGCTACTTAATCACTCCGGCTCTTGATTAAACACTGACTGATAATGAATGCCAATGTGCCACCTTGGTTCCCCCTGATAGGATTTAGAAATCATCATCCGCCCAACACGCTCGGCAGCATTCTCATCTTCCCCCTACCAAGAAACATGATAGTGCGCTTCCTTTTAATACTACTAGCTCATTGGAGGCCTATTTTGAAAAATGAAAGTTTTGTTTTGATTAAGGCCTTTCTGATGGGACCGTTTATAATCATTATATTCTAATTAAGTCGTAGGCTCGGGAGAGAGAGAGAGAGAGTCATGGATTTGAGCTTAGAGCCCATGGGAATTTGTTGTATAAGTCACACTTGAAACTTGGTAATTTTGTAATCATGGTTTAATAAAGTTACAGGCCTCTAGTTCTGGTATCTGAAGCGGTGTTGGAACTACACTGTACCAAAGAGCAGTGTTCTTCAATTCTGGTCATGGGGAACTACAGCGGCTGGTATCATAGACTAGACGTAACGTAGCAAATGTACATCTGAAACACTCAAATTAGTATGATATGGCAACTTGGCAACTTATGGCAACTTCCGGAGGACATCCTCCAACCTATCAGAGCTCTTGCAATATGAACTGACATGGCTATGGCTATCCAACACTGGAACTATTCCAAGTCAAGGCAAGATTTTGGTTTTATTAAGTTATTGCTACGGGTCCTGCCGGTGTAACTGCTAAACTGCTTGATGCTGACTATAAACTGTACAGCATGATTGTAGCCGGTTTACTAGCACGTTAGTTCTAGTACCTATATTGATTATGAAATTAATATGGTGACAAGGATGTAGGCTGTGTCTAGCAGTTAGCGGTTATGATATGAAGGTTTGGCTTGGAAAGGTTTTTTCACCTTGTCACAGAAAGCTGGTGTGTTGTCCAGAAACAAAGGGAAAAGGTGAGAGGAGAGCGTGTAGATGCAATAATTAATTATACAACGATTTAAAGGATCATGCTGTTTGTATGTGGCTGCTATGAAAGTGAACTGTGTTTGAGTGTGATCAGGGGTGTATTCATTCCGCCGATTCTGTTGAAAAACGTTTCTTAAACGGAAGCAAACGGAACGAAACAGGGATAATTATGAATTTGTCCAATAGAAACTCATGCTTGCAACTGTTGGACTAATAATTACACCCTAGATCAGATAGATGTAGGCAAGTGTGTGCAAGGCAGTATTGAATGTGTCATTGTCTGTCACCTTGATTACTCAATTTTTTTCTCTTGACCTGTGCACCTGTTGTATACTTTCATTCATAGGCTAGGTTGTAGTAACATCATGATGGGTATAGTGAACATTTGAGTATCATGTAGTAGCCTAAACTTATCAATGTTACACTGAGCTGGGTGAATGGAATATGAATGCTAGTTATCCAATATGCTGTAATAGAAATAAAGCCATGCTGATAATTTTTGGGGGACGCGTTTCAAGAAGCTAGGCGTGTGTTGCACTCACTACATCACAGGAGAGGCATTTTAATGTTTTTTTATTTTATCAAAATGTGTTTTTTGGCAGAAATGCCTTCTGGAACATGTGCACTTTAATGTGCCTTAATAACAAACGTGTATGCCATCTGTAAATAAATAAATAAAACAAATAAATTGTTAAATTACGAACCTAGTTGGTTTAGCCACGAAAAAAGTGAGGAACCTTCCCGCTAGCAATGATTGGCTGAGATAATGGCTCGGCTGGACATGCCGAGAGATGAGTTCGGATTGGTCTGCCATGTAGCATGATTCTGTCTGTAACATGAACTGCTTAGTATCCGTAGAGAATCCTTGCTACCGCAGCCTTTTTGAAAGATATAACATTAGCCATGGAGAACTGCAAAAGCTTTGCTACTGCTCTCAACAACATTGCTGCCCAGAATTTAGCAGGCACAAACAACAAAGATCAGCAGAAAAAAGTTGTGATGAACTACTTTCTGCACACGGTCAGTGTGACCCGGAGTGTCTTCACACAACAACTTACCAAACAAGCTGCAGCTAGCTACAAACCAAATGGAAAAGACACGCTGCTGTGAAGCGTTCATCATGTACAATACCAGTCAAAAGTTTGGACACACCTACTCATTCAAGGGTTTTTCTTTATTTTTACTATTTTCTACATTGTAGAATAATAGTGAAGACATCAGAACTATGAAATAGCACATATGGAATCATGTAGTAACCACAAAAGTGTTAACCTTTTCATGCGTGACTTCCGAATATCTCTAGCGGTCGCCCCAGCGTGAGTTTTTTTATGCACGTGATGTCAGAACGTTCTCTCCGTTCCAGAATGTGATTGTTACGCAACAGGCAGCCCTCAAACCAAGGCACGCAGCCTGTTTGTCATAATTACAGCCGTGTTGAAGAGACCAAACTGCAGCAGGTGAAATGTAGATACTCATCTTTTTAATATATAAGCGCAAAGTATCCACGGGAAAACCAATAAACAAACATGACTAACAGGCTACGTACATACCAAAGACAAGCAGTGTTAGCACAACCACCCACAACCCCAAGTGACAAACATACTCCTAATTATGTGACTCCCAATCAGGAACAACGATAACCAGCTGTCCCTGATCGGGAGCCACACAGACCCACATAGAAATACAACATCCAGAACACACATACACAGACATACTCTGCCACGTCCTGACCAAAACTACACAACAACACCCTCTGCTGGTCAGGACGTGACACTGTTTTTATTTATAGTGTCACGTCCTGACCATAGTAAGTTGTTATTTTCTATGGTAGAGTAGGTCAGGGCGTGACAGGGTTTTTTTGTCTGTTTTTGTATTTCTATGTTCAGTTTCTAGTTTTGTATTTCTATGTTGGTGTTGTTTGGGTTGATCTCCAATTGGAGGCAGCTGATCCTCGTTACCTCTAATTGGAGGTCATATTTAAGTTGATGTTTGTCCCACCTGTTTTTGTGGGTGATTATCTTTTAAGTAGTGTGTTTTCTTCTCTGCGTCACGGTTTGTTGTTTTTTGTGTTTCAAGAATTTAATGTATTGCATTTAGTTTCACGGAATAAATAAATATGTGGAAATATGAACACGCTGCATTTTGGTCCGATCCTTCAGACAGCCGTGACATATAGGCTGTTTTCAACTTGTCAATTTCAAAATGATTTTCTAACAAGTTTTTATTTTCTAAGAACAGTTTGAATTGAGGTGTGTTCCGCCTCCTCATTCATTCACATAAAAGTAGTCATTTTAACTTTTGAGGACAATACTTTTTTTACATTTCTGACCCGGACAAAATTCCCCAAGCGCTTTGCAATTGTTTGTGCAGTTCAAGTCTGCAGACATTTGCGCATCTCGCGTCAGAACAGGATCTGCACTCAAGTGTTCACATTTTCTGTCTGTTGCACGCATCGCAGTCATTGTTTTCGTTACCAACAATAGAACTTTGGAAATGTGTGCGTTTCTATCAAAGTGCCTTACTACATTATAATAGTTTCAGTATGTTGTTTCTACTGTTGCTCACTGTATGTATGGAGCATAATATATTTGTTTATATTCCTTATAACCACGGACACGCGAGGTAACTTCATTTCATAACCTTTATGGTGTTATATTCAATCGTGCTTATGTAGCTAGCTACATTCTTCTATTAGCTCTGTAAAACAATGCTAATTGCGTCAGAGAAGTATTAGCTTGTGTTGTATTTTGAAGCTACCCTGGCTTTACGACTCCCAAGTGGCGCAACAGTCTAAGGCACAGCATCTGTGCTAGAGGCATCACTACAGACACCCTGTTTGAAATCCAGGCTGCGTTACTATCAAAGTTTCTGTATGTAATTTGCATGTGAACTGTATGTCCAATTACAAAAAATACCTTCTTCAGTAATCATCTCACCTGTTAGATGGTGGTGAACTATGTGGACATTGAGGGCAGAGGCGATCAGATGGAAAAATATCTTCTTATACCACTTGGTAGTTTTCCAAGAGCATTCCACAAAGCTGTTTATCATGTCTGCCTTATCCACTGCCCCCATTTTGAGGTTATAGTCAAGCACGCAGTCTGGTTTGATTTTTCTCTTTCGTCAGGTGGTCCACCTTCCCTGTGGCCGATATGGTTGCTGTATGGACAGTGGCGAGGACATGGACGTCTTGTTCATCATGCCACTTTACTGCCCTGCTGTTGACCGTTCTCCTTGAACTCCACCTCCCCTCTCTGCATCTTCCTGCATCCAAATGCCGGCATCCCCTTCCTGTTCGACCTGACTGTGCCACAGGCTCCTGTGCTGTTGGAAGAGCAGAAGCTGGAAGAGTGTGGGACTGCTGTACCAATTGTCCACATACAAAGTGTGTCCCTTGCTGAGATTAGGAGCCAGCATGCTCATCACCATGGACCTGGACACCCCAAGCCCCTCATAATGTTGTATGTCAGTGGTGGACCCTTGGTAAACTATAATGTCCCGGACAAATCCTGTCTTCACGTCGCACATGACAAAGAACTTGACCCCAAACCTGTACCTTTACTTAACATCAGGTACTCATTAATGCATAGGTCCTTGTATGGCACAAAGACCCGACCAAATGCTGATGTCAGGCTTGTAAGAACATTTCTTATTTTGTATAATAGTCATTTAGGATGGCAGTAGCATTGTTGATGAAATGCAGGCATCGCAGCAGAACTAGGAAGTGGTCTTAGGAAAAGAGGGTGGCAAAAGAAGAGAGTTGCAAACATAGGATTTGTGTTCCAGTATTCTCTTTGGGAGTTCTTCTTTACTATCCCCATGAGAAGGACTGTCACCAGGAAGGTATACATTTCACTAATTGTGGTTGTCACCCATTTAGCAAGTTTCCCCCTCACTCCTGGCTCCCTCTTCTCCTGTAGCTCCAAGGCATAGCGATTGGTCTCCTCTACTATGTCTCCCACCAGCTCCTCTGTCAGAAACAACTTGAAGCACTCTGCCTCAGATGGAAATGGCAAGGGGAGTTGCACTCCAGACTGGGACTCATCAAAGCAAACAGCAGGGCCAGGAGGGGTGAAATGGCTGGCAGCCTTCCAGCTACCACAGAACTCCTGTACTTCATCCACTGTTAGTCTGCTTCCATCAGCACCAGCATCTTCAAAGGGACCTGGGACTTCGTCAGTGGACAAGGGGTCCTCAGATTCAGGGATCTCAATGGCTACAAGGTTGGGGGGCAGCTCCTCACTGTCAGAATCTGATTCCCGACTTTCAGACTCATTGTCAGAATTGTTTTAAATCTCCAGAATTTCCGCATTCGTGAATTATCTCCTTTTGAAAGACATTGCTCATGCTACAGCTTAGCTACATACATAAACAACAACACTGAATAGCTCAGAGTGGGAGTCAGAGGTTACGTGATTGACTGCCAGCACGCGCCACTAGTATCAATAAATCACAATCATGAAATGTTTTGTGTGGTAATTATTTATATATGTACTGTTTTATTCACATTTTCAATTACCGGTGACAAATCATGCATTCCAATTCTTGCATAGATTGTAAAAGGGCACATATTAGGTTGTGTACTGATTATGATGAGTTTAGCTAATTTTAGCTATGTGTGGAGCCATGTTTGTTGACATACAATGCATTCTGGGATCCACGTAATCATCTGTTAGACAAAATGAGGTGAGTGAGGGTTCACAAATTTTTTAACAACTTCCGGAAATGAATGGTGGAATGTCAACAATGGTAGACGACACACCCCCTTCAACATGCATACTATAATCAGACCAAACTCATCTTGTCTTCTCTCTTACTTTCAATTTCTAGAGAGTGTTTTACTCAATTATTTCGATCAATGGTGAGCTCACCCATGATGTGATTATTAATAAATAGCCATTTCTATTAGCTAATTCATTTTGTAGTTTGTCAGCTGAGAGTTATCTAAATATGACCGCTTGTGCTACGTAAATCTTTCCTCAGTTAGCGCTAGGACAAATGTAGCCTACATTTTTCCGGTTTGGATGATTGTGTTATGCTGTAGATAATTCTGTGAATGTCTGAACATTGCATACAAAAATAAACTGCTCACATTCTGGACATAACTTTGCAAGGACTGTGTTTTTGCTAAATGTTTCTGTGGCCAGCTCAAATACTGATTGTTGCGTCATTCGAAACTGGCCGTTCTAAATAAGCGCTCTAAATAAGTGCGCTACAGGGACCACTAGAATGATCACACCCGTGTGATGGTACGTGTGAAAGGGTTAAACAAATCAAAATATATTTGAGATTCTTCAAAGTAGTCACCATTTGCCTTGATGACAGCTTTGCACACTCTTGGCATTTTCTCAACCAGCTTCATGAGCTAGTCACCTGCAATGCATTTCAATTAACAAGTGTGCCTTGTTAAAAGTTCATTTGTGGAATTTCTTTCCTTCTTAATGTGTTTCAGCCAATCAGTTGTGTTGTGACAAGGTAGAGGTGGTATACAGAAGATAGCCCTATTTGGTAAAAGACCAAGTCCATATTATGGCAAAAACAGCTCAAATAATAAAGAGGAATGACAGTCCATCATTACTTTAAGACATGACAGTCAGTCAATCCGGAAAATTTCAACAATTTTGAAAGTTTCTTCAAGTGCAGTCATCATCAAGCACTCTCATAAGGACCGCCACAGGAAAGGAAGACCCAGAGTTACATGTGTTGCAGAGGATAAGTTCATTAGAGTAACCAGCCTCAGAAATTGAAGCCCAAATAAATGCATCACAGAGTTCAAGTAACAGGCACATCTCAACATCAACTGTTCAAAGGAGACTGCGTTAATCAGGCCTTCATGGTCGAATTGCTGTAAAGAAACCACTACTTAAAGACACCAATAAGAAGAAGAGACTTCCTTGGACCAAGAGACACAAGCAAAGGACATTAGACCCTTGGAAATCTGTCCTTTGGTCTGATGAGTCCAAATTTGCGATTTTTGGTTCCAACCGCCTTGTCTTTGTGAGACGCAGAGTGGGGGGAAGGGATGATCTCTCCGCATGTATGTGTCATACCTCAGGATAAGACCCAGATGTAGCCAGTTTGAAATATAAAATGTTTATTCATGAAACAGGGGGCAGACAAACGACAGGTCAAGGGCAAGTAGAGGCTCAGGGGACAGAAAACATTTTGCATGGTTCCCCAGATCCTCAAAATGTTCTACAGCTGCATCATCGGGAGCATCCTGACTGGTTGCATCACCGCCTGGTATGGCAACTGCTCGGCATCTGACCGTAAGGCGCTACAGAGGATAGTGCGTATGGCCCAGTACATCACTGGGGCCAAGCTTCCTGCCATCCAGGACCTACAGTATATTATCATTGTTATTGTTATTTTATTGTGTTACTTTTTATTTTATTTTTTACTTTAGTTTATTTAGTAAATATTTTCTTAACTCTATTTCTTGAACTGAATTGTTGGTTAAGGGCTTGTAAGTAAGCATTTCACGGTAAGGTCTACACCAATTCGATTTGATTGTCACGAGTTCCGCCGAAGTCGTTCCCTCTCCTTGTTCGGGCGGCGTTCGGTGGTCGACGTCACCGGCCTTCAAGCCATCGCCCATCCACTTTTCATTTTCCATTTGTTTTGTCTTTGTTTTACACACCTGGTTTCACTTCCCCAATTACTTGTTCATTATTTAACCCTCTGTTCCCCCATGGTTTTTTGTGAGTGATTGTTTGTCTGTTATACGGTCCGTTATGTGGGCTTGCTTTATTGTATTGTATTTTACTATTTTGAGTAAATAACGTTTATTTACTCATATCGGCTGTCCTGCGCCTGACTCCTCTACACAAGCTACACACAGACCTCATTACATTGATTGATGAGAGGAATAAAAAAAAATATATACATTTTAGAATAAGGCTGTAACATAACAAAACGTGGAAAAAGTCAAAGGGTCTGAATACTTTCCAAAGGCACTGTATATGACATAGACAAGCTACAGTAGGCTCAGACCATCTTTAACCACTGGCAGGGATCCAATTTAAATTCTTAACTCAAGCTCATGCACACCTATTGTTCTTTCTGTAACCTAACCATAGAGCATAACAAAAGATGATGAGAAAGGATTCAAAGGCATACATGAGCAACCACAAGAGAAAACAGTTCCTAAGAAAATACATTATCCACTCCGAAGACCCCTTTCGTTGCCTGACTGATCTCTCTCCTCTTTTATCTCCCTCTTTCGCTCCTCTTTTTCCCTCCGTCCTTCACTCCCTCTTTACCTTCTGTCACTGTAGCTGAGGAGAGGGGAGAAAGAGGGAGAGAGAAGAATAGAGGCAGAGGGGGTTTCTGGTTTCCAGGCGAGGTTTTGATGAAGGCTTTTGAAGTACGCCATGATTGTCCATGAAAGGGCCTTACGTCTCGCCCAAGATGCTATGCTCTCCATCGCCTTCTCTCCCTCTCCCGTCCCCTCTTTCCCTCTATCTCCATGATCAGGATATGGATCATGTGTTAACCTTAACTAAGCACGCAGGACCCATCTAATTACCTACAGGACTTTGGTGTGTACATGTGTGGATAGAGGGTTGAGTCGTTGGGACAGAGGGAGGCAGAAAAGAGAGATAGAACCCCCGTAGGATTCTGGGAAAGTGCTGCCGATTGTCCGTCGACTCTGGTGACAGTGCTGTGGCAGTGGCACTTTGTTATCTCGACAAAGTGGGTCCAGGGGCTATTTTACAGTACTCCCTCCTCTCTCCATCTCTCCCCTCCTCCTCCTCCTCTTCCTCCTCCTCCTCCTCCACCTCCTCCTCTCCATCACTCCCCTGCTCCTCTGCCTGCTCCGCCTCCTCCGCCTCCTCCTCTCTATCTCTCTTTTGCTGTGTACTGTCCAATTACCCCTCCCCATACGTTGAAATACAATTAATTCCTATCCTAAGGCACATATTAATATCACATTATCGAGAATAATTTTTTAGACTATAGATTTTATTTTCATTTGAACTGAGGTAAATATGTGTTATCAATGAGAGGCAACTAACTATATGATGCATCTCTAAGGAAATGTACAGTAAATTCAACGAGTAATGGATTCTGCAATCTTTTTTTCTCCATTTAGGCTCCACGTATCATCATGTGATGTTGTGTTTAACCGGCTGGGGATGGCATGTGTAAATGTAACACTTGGTTGCATGGTGTGGAAGGGAGACTGGGGAGCGTCCGAGCCAGTGTGTAGAATGAACATTAGCGCAGCAGCATGGTTTAGTCTCACCTTTTATTATATATATCTCTCTCTGCATTCTCTCTCTCCCTCTCTCTGTCTGTATGAGTGCCTGTACAGAAGGTTTAGGCACTCGTTTGGAACACGGCTATCCAGGAACACTGAACAAACAACCTGACTTAACGTCCAGCCAGAGAGGGGAGAATGTGAGAATGTTCCTAAGATAACTAAATGAAAGAAGGGCTATCATTCATACTGTGTTATATGATGGTAATCATGATGATGATAATAACTGTGAAGAACATAAAGTATGCATTCATAACGATATTGCGATATTTCATCCATAGACGGTATGAGAATATATAGAAGTATAACAATCACATTCAACATGCAGTTTCACACGAAGTATAACTCGACAGCATCTTAATACTCAGTTTAACGATATCGTCCCCAGATAAGACTATTATTCCCATATTACCTCTGCCTAACTGCTACAACTAGCGCTTTTTCACTTTTCATTTTCAACAACCCTATTCTGTGACTCGACTTTTTCAAGGTAGTTTTACTCACATTGCTTGTAACACACTATAAAGCTGTTCTTTGGGAGCAGTATAACTTGGGTGAATGATCTGCTGCACCTATTTAGCTCAGTCAATAGCTAGTTTAGGAGATGGCTGGGTGGGTCAATAATGACTGAGATCAACACTTATTCCAAATAGGCAGTGTGGAGAGAAAAAAGGCTGTTCCAAAGTATTTTCAGATTGAATATAGCGGAATTTCCCGTAATGACTTATTTCCCCCTTTTTATTGCTCCTCTCATTGAGCAGCTTGCCAAAGCAATTTCAAAGGATTTTAAGTCCTGTGGAGCTGCCGTATGCCTTGCAAACAAGCCATTATTCAATTACGCATTCATCAAATAAGCAGTTCGGCAGGCATTTATATATAAGTTGGCATAAAATTGGTAAAACACCAATGTGATTTAACTATGGGTGTTTGAAATATAAATTTAATGGGTTTGCCTTGGTGGATTCCGAAAGACAAGCACCTTTTTTATCTGTCTTTTGAGATGTAAATTAACTAAAAATAAAACACTTGACTGTCTATAAAATGTGGGTCTTTAGTTAGTTACTTGAATCACTGGTCATTAATAAAAAGCAGTTAAGTTTTAAAACTGTGTTGATAACCCCTGAGGGTACATATGTTTTATGGAAACTTTCCTATAAGTAACTTTCAGCCAATTACAAGTCACTCTGCCCAAGAGAGGAAAGGGGTTCGATTAATCTCGCCCGGGCGCCTGTGGAGCCGTGTTTTGCATCGGCTGAAAGTTGATTGCATTCGATTTGGAACCGGACTGCCACCGGGCATGAGCCAGGTGCCCCGTTCAAAGCCCACGCATAGAAAGTATTAGGATTCCGTGTTTTCCCATGCAAAAGTGATTGCTTTTGATAAAAAGGCTTTATCTGCCTTCCGAATGAAATCTCGTTCGGACATTTTAACACATATTTTATGGAAAATGTGTGTTGTATGTTTCTGGAAGATGCACCATGCTGCCTTGTCAACAAAATTAAAGAGCGGCACAGGTTATAGCGCTCCTCCCTCAGCATAATGGAATCCGTCCATTAATATCCAGTAAAATGCATAGGATGAAAGTTCAAAGGTCCATTCTAAAGGACCAGGAAGTAAGTCTGACCAACAATATTGGCAGTTAAAACTCTTAAGATTGATTTTAGTTCAGGGTACAATAACATTTACAGGAAGGATTTCAGGAAATGTTCGTAAAATACTGTAGCAATATACAAAAGGTAAGAACAGCAGCTTTGAAACTTTGTGTTACTGTCGTTCATGATGATTACAGGTCCTTGCGATGAATGGTTTATACATTTATTTATATGCATGTATGTTGATTAACATGAACAAATCTTGATTGGAAATGTTTTAGAAACTGTTCAATAATGCTTTAAATAACATTTTTTTTCTTCAAGTAAATACGAAAGCCAGTATCTAATAACGTTTTATGTTATGTTCCCTCCCAGTGAAGCCAGACAAAGGTCACTTGTATTTCACAGTAACTATGGACATCAAAGAAGGGTGTGTGTTTGTGCAAAAAAGTCCCATCTCAAATGTTGATTGAGCTTGCACTGACGAGTGTAGGCTTGCATGTAAATGTGCATGAAAAACAGTCCCATTAGGCACTCTGAATGGCAAGTCAAAAGAATGCATGAAATAGAGGCAATCGGGACTGCATTGTGAAGTTATGCGTAACCTTTGTCAAAGAGAAGTGTTAAAAGCTAACATGAAAGGGGGAAAAACTGCGTTCTTCTTCATACCATACTCGGTGTGTGATTTTCAGGAGTTGCTCTTTTTGGGAAATCACCTAAACAGAGACTTTATGTTCAATGAGTGTGAGAATAATGTTCTACTCTAGCCCAATAATGGACTAAAGGAGCCTAACATGACTCCTTATAGTCCAAGACCTTACATGTTTAGAGGCAAATTGGCTCTGGCAGCCAAAACAACCTAATACTCCATCTAAACGGGAATTGCGGTTATGGTTCTAGCAACATTAAGCCCTCTACTTTCATATCACATCAAAATAATTTCACAAATGCAGTATAAACACTTACTGCACACCAGTGGAGGCTCCTCAGAGGAGGAAGGGGAGGACCATCCTCCTCAGTGAATTTCGGAAAAACGTAAATTATGAAACATTAAAAAACTTCCGGAGGACGTCCTCCAACCTATCAGAGCTCTCGCAGCATGAACTGACATGTTGTCCACACAATCAAAGGATCAGATAATGAATCTAGTACTGAAAGCATAAGCTACTGCTAGCTAGCACTGCGGTGCTAGCTAGCAGTAGTTGACTTAAAATTATACAAAAATGAAGAAGAAGCAAGACAGAGAAAGAGAGAGCTAGCTATATTTTGTTGTCTTTTTTTCACTTTCACTTTCTTAGCTGGAGAATGCAGCTAGCTAGTTTATCCTACACAAACACCCAGCTCAAACAGAGAGGGATGCTATATTAGCTAGCTGGCTATGGCTATCCAAAACTGGAACCCTTCCAAGTCAAGGTAAGCTTTTGGTTTTATTAATTTATTGCCACCAGGACCCGCTGGTGTAAATGCTAAACTGCTTGCTGACTGTACACTGTACTACATGACTGTAGCTAGCAGGTTTACTAATGCGTTAGATCCAGTAACTATGTTGACTATGACGATAGCTGATGTGGTGGCAACAATGAAGCGGTTATGATATGAAGGTTCTGTCACGCCCTGATCTGTTTCACCTGTCCCTGTGATTGTCTCCACCCCCTCCAGGTGTCACTTATTTTCCCCAGGATATTTTTCCCTGTGTTTCCTGTTTTTCTGTGCCAGTTCGTCTTGTATGATTTCCAAGTAAACCATTGTTTTTCCCGTTCTCCTGCTTTTTGCTATTCTCCTTTTTCTAGTCCTCCCGGTTTTGACCCTTGCCTGTTTCTGGACTCTGTGCCAGCCTGCCTGACCTTTCTGCCTGCCTTGACCACGAGCTGCCACTCTGCCACTCTGTACCTCCTGGACTCTGATCTGGCGTTTGACCTTTTTCCTGTCCACGACCATTCTCTTGCCTACTTCTTTTGGATTAATAAACATTGTAAGACTCTAACCCTCTGTCTCCTGTGTCTGTATCTGGGTCTCGCCTTGTGTTATGATAGGTTTGGCTTAGAAAGGTTTTTTGCCTGGTCATCACAGACAGCTGATTTGTTGTGCACTGAAGTCCACAAGCGAAGGGAAAAGGTGAGAGGAGGAGAGCGCGTAGATGCGAAAAGGAATTATATAACGCGCAAAGTGATCATGCTGCTTGTATGTGACTGTTATGAATGTAAACTGTGGTTGTGTGTGATCAGGAGTGTATTCATTCCTCCGATTCTGTTGATAAACTTTTCTTAAACGGAAGCAAAATGAACGAAACAGGGATAAACATACTTGAATTTGTCCAATAGAAACTCTTGTTTGCCACTGCTGGACTAATGATTACACCCTAGATCAGCTAGATGCAGGCAAGAGTGTGCAAGGTGGTATTGAATGTGTCATCGTCTGTCACCTTGATAACTCAAATTATTCTCTCGACCTGTGCACCTACGTTACAAACTTTCATTCATAGGCTAGGTTGTAGCAACCTTATGATGGGTATATCAACACCTGTGATTGCTTTATGCCTCGCTTTATGACTCTCTCAAAAGTCAATATGCCTTCTATACTGTTGTTTAGGATAATTATCATTGTTTTAGTTTACTGCAGAGCCCCTAGTCTCACTGAACATGCCTTAGATACCTCCTTTGTCGCACCTCCCACACATGCAGTGACCTCAACCAGTATAACCAGCGTGTCCAGAGATGCAAACTCTCTAATCATCACTCAGTGCCTGGGCTTACCTCCACTGTCCCCGCACCCCACCATACCCCTGTCTGCACATTATGCCCTGAATCTATTCTACCACACCCAGAAATCTGCTCCTTTTATTCTCTGTCCCCAACGCACTAGACGACCAGTTTGGCTAGCCTTTAGCCTCACCCTCATCCTACTCCTCCTCTGTTCCTCATGTGATGTGGAGGCTAACCCAGGCCCTGCGTGTACCCAGGCACTCTCATTTGTTGACTTCTGTAATCGAAAAAGCCTTGGTTTCATGCATGTTAACATCAGAAGCCTCCTCCCTAAGTTTGTTTTACTCACTGCTTTAGCACACTCTGCCAACCCTGATGTCTTTACCATGTTTGAATCCTGGTTTAGGAAGGCCACCAAAAATTCTGAGATTTCCATACCCAACTACAACATTTTCCATCAAGATAGAACTGCCAAAGGGGGTGGAGTTGCAATCTACTGCAGAGATAGCCTATAAAGTTCTGTCATACTTTCCAGGTCTATGCCCAAAACAGTTCGAGCTTCTAATTTTAAAAATGAATCTCTCCAGAAATAAGTCTCTCACTGTTGCCCCCTTTAATAGACCCCCCTTAGCTCCCAGCTGTGCCCTGGACACCATATGTGAATTGATTGCCCCCCATCTATCTTCAGAGTTCGTTCTGTAGGTGACCTAAACTGGGATATGCTTAACACCCCAGCAGTCCTACAATCTAAGCTAGATGCCCTCAATCTCACACAAATTATCAAGGAAACCACCAGGTACAACCCTAAATCCGTAAACATGGGCACCCTCATAGATATTATCCTGACCAACTTGCCCTCCAAATACACCTCTGCTGTTTTCAATCAGGATCTCAGCGATCACTGCCTCATTGCCTGTATCCACTATGGGTACGCGGTCAAACGACCACCCCTCATCACTTTCAAACACTCCCTAAAACACTTCTGCGAGCCGGCCTTTCTAATCGACCTGGCCCAGGTATCCTGGAAGGATATTGACCTCATCCCGTCAGTCGAGGATGCCTGGTTGTTCTTTAAAAGTAATTTCCTCACCATCTTAAATAAGCATGCCCCGTTCAAAAAATGTAGAACTAAGAACAGATATAGCCCTTGGTTCACTCCAGACCTGACTGCCCTTGACCAGCACAAAAACATCTTGTGGCGGACTGCAATAGCATCGAATAGTCTCCGCGATATGCAACTGTTCAGGGAAGTCAGGAACCAATACACACAGTCAGTCAGGAAAGCAAAGGCTAGCTTTTTAAAACAGAAATTTGCATCCTGTAGCTCTAACTCCAAAATGTTTTAGGACACTGTAAAGTCCATGGAGAACAAGAGTACCTCCTCCCAGCTGCCCACTGCACTGAGGCTAGGCGACACGGTCACCACCGATAAATCCATGATAATCTAAAATTTCAATAAGCATTTCTCTACGGCTGGCCATGCTTTCCTCCTGGCTACCCCAACCCCGGCCAACAGCTCCGCACCCCTCGCAGCTACTTGCCCGAGCCTTCCCAGCTTCTCCTTCACCCAAATCCAGATCGCAGATGTTCTGAAAGAGCTGCGAAACCTGGACCCGTACAAATCAGCTGGGCTAGACAATCTGGACCCTTTCTTTCTAAAATTATTCGCCGCCATTGTTGCAACCCCTATTACCAGTCTGTTCAACCTCTCTTTCGTTTCATCTGAGATCCCTAAAGATTGGAAAGCTGCCGCGGACATCCTCCTCTTCAAAGGGGGTGACACTCTAGACCCAAACTGTTACAGACCTATATCCATCCTGCCCTGCCTTTCTAAAGTCTTTGAAAGCCAAGTTAATAAACAGATCACTGACCATTTCAAATCCCACTGTACCTTCTCTGCTGTGCAATCCGGTTTCCGAGCTGGTCACGGGTGCACCTCAGCTACGCTCAAGGTACTAAACGATATCATAACCTCCATCGATAAAAGAGGTCATCTTCATCGACCTGGCCAAGGCTTTTGACTCTGTCAATCACCGTATTCATATCGGCAGACTCAATAGCCTTGGTTTCTCAAATGATTGCCTCGCCTGGTTCACCAACTACTTCGCAGACAGAGTTCAGTGTGCAAAATTGGAGGGCCTGTTGTCCGGACCTCTAGCAGTCTCTATGGGGGTACCACAGTGTTCAATTCTCAGGCCGACTCTTTTCCCTGTATATATCAACGATGTCGATGTTGCTGCGGTTGATTCCCTGATCCACATCTACGCAGATGACACCATTCAGTATACATCTGGCCCTTCTTTGGACACTGTGTTAACTTCTTTGGGATAGGGGGCAGTATTTTCACGGCCGGATAAAAAACGTACCCGATTTAATCTGGTTACTACTCCTGCCCAGACACTAGAATATGCATATAATTAGTAGATTTGGATAGAAAACACTCTAATGTTTCTAAAACTGTTTGAATGGTGTCTTTGAGTATAACAGAACTCATATGGCAGGCCAAAACCTGAGAAGATTCCATGCAGGAAGTGCCCTATCTGACAATTTGTCCTTCTGTTGCATCTCTATCGAAATTACAGCATCTGTGCTGTAATGTGACACTTTCTAAGGCTTCCATTGGCTCTCTAAAGCCGCCAGAAAGTGGAATGGGGTGTCTGCTGTCTCTGGGCAAAGTATAGGAGCAGAGTTTGTAAGTGGTCAGCCTGGGGACAGTGACACTGGAGATGCGTGTTCACGAGACTTCTCTATTTTTATCTTCAGTCTTTGAATGAATACAACGTTGCCCGGTTGGAATATTATCACTATTTTACGAGAAAAATAGCATAAAAATTGACTTTAAACAGCGTTTGACATGCTTCTAAGTACGGTTATGGAATATTTTGACATTTTTTGTCACAAAATGCACTCGCGCGTTACCCTTCGGATAGTGACCTGAACGCACAAACAAAACTGAGGTATTTGGATATAACTATGGATTATTGGAACCAAAACAACATTTGTTGTTGAAGTAGAAGTCCTGGGAGTGCATTCTGACGAAGAACAGCAAAGGTAATCCAATTTTTCTAATAGTAATTCTGAGTTTAGGTGACCCCGAAGTTGGCGGATGTCAAAATAGCTAGCCGTGATGGCCGAGCTATGTAGTCAGAATATTGCAAAATGTGCTTTCGCCGAAAAGCTATTTTAAAATCGGACATAGCGATTGCATAAAGGAGTTCTGTATCTATAATTCTTAAAATAATTGTTATTTATTTTGTCAATGTTTATCATGAGTAATTTAGTAAATTCACCGGAAGTTTTCGGTGGGTATGCTAGTTCTGAACATCACATGCTAATGTAAAAAGCTGGTTTTTGATATAAATATGAACTTGATTGAACAAAACATGCATGTATTGTATAACATAATGTCCTAGGAGTGTCATCTGATGAAGATCATCAAAGGTTAGTGCTGCATTTAGCTGTGGTTTGGGTTTATGTGACATATATGCTTGCTTGGAAAATGGGTGTGTGATTATTTGTGTCTATGTACTCTCCTAACATAATCTAATGTTTTGCTTTCGCTGTAAAGCCTTTTGGAAATCGGACAACGTGGTTCGATTCAGGAGAAGTGTATCTATAAAATGGTGTCGTCCTATGTTTGAGAACTTTGAATTATGACATTTTGTGGTTTTAAATTTGCCGCTCTGATTTTTCACTGGCTGTTGAATAGTGTGGGACGATTTCGTCCAACCTCCCCTAGAGAGGTTAACTAACCTCCAAACGAGCTTCAATGCCATACAACACTCCTTCTGTGGCCTCCAACTGCTCTTAAATGCTAACAAAACCAAATGCATGCTTTTCAACCGTTCGCTGCCCGCACCCGCCCGCACGACTAGCATCACTACTCTGGATGGTTCTGACCTAGAATACGTGGACAACTACAAATACCTAGGTGTCTGGTTAGACTGTAAACTCTCCTTCCAGACTCATATCAAACACCTCCAATCCAAAATCAAATCTAGAATCGGCTTTCTATTCTGCAACAAAGCCTCCTTCCCTCACGCCGCCAAACTTACCCTAGTAAAACTGACTATCGTACCGATCCTCAACTTCGGCGATGTCATCTACAAAATAGCTTCCAATACTCTACTCAGCAAATTGGATGCAATCTATCACAGTGCCATCCGTTTTCATACCAAAGCGCCTTATACCACCTACCACTGCGACCTGTATGCTATAGTCGGCTGGCCCTCGCTACATATTCATCGCCAGACCCACTGGCTCCAGGTCATCTATAAGTCTATGCTAGGTAATGCTCCACCTTATCTCAGGTCACTGGTCACGATAACAACACCCACCCGTAGCTAGCGCTCCAGCAGGTATATCTCACTGGTCATCCCCAAAGCCAACACCCCCTTTGGCCGCCTTTCCTTCCAGTTCTCTGCTGCCAGTGACTGGAACGAATTGCAAAAATCGCTGAAGCTGGAGACTTACATTTCCCTCACTAACTTTAAACATCAGCTATCTGAGCAGATAATCAATCGCGGCAGCTGTACATAGTCCATCTGTAAATAGCCCACCCAATCTACCTACCTCATCCCCATTTTGTTTTTATTTACTTTTCTGCTCTTTTGCACACCAGTATCACTACTTACACACCATCATCTGCTCATCATCATCTGCTCATCTATCACTCCAGTGTTGATCTGCTAAATTGTAATTACTTTGCTACAATGGCCTATTTATTGCCTTACCACCTCATGCCATTTGCACACACTGTATATAGACTCTTTAAAAAAAAAAAATTATATTGTGTTATTGACTGTACACTTGTTTATTCCATGTGTAACTCTGTGTTGTTGTTTCTGTCGCACTGCTTTGCTTTATCTTGGCCTGGACGCAGTTGTAAATGAGAACTTGTTCTCAACTAGCTTCCCTGGTTAAATAAAGGTGAATTTAAAAAAATTAAAAATAGGAAAAATGTGAGTATCATGTCGTGGCCTAGACCCATATACCTGTATGTTACATTTTGCTGGGTGAATTGAATATGAATGATGGTCATCCATGATGCTGTAATAGAGTACCACCCATAAAACCTTGTTGTCAAACAGGGAAATGGTTCCAATCATTTTTCCACCATTCATTTTTTCCCATAGGGTTTATTAGAAACACTTAAAATAAAAGGCTGTGTTTTGTGTAGGATTAACCTGGTGTGACGTTTTGATAACCGTGCAAATCTCTCTTGGACAAGGTGACTTATATCAATATATACGCCTGTATTTAGCCCCCAGAAATAAAATGCTAATTAGCTGCTAATGTGGCTATCATAAATAACTACAAATGCCATGATGATGTGGACGAGACTGTCGAATCGAGGCAAAGGTAAGAATCTTCGGATTAACTGTCTAATGCCAGCTAAATGTAGTTATTCAGAAACTGGCAACATTTCTTTAAATGGACAATTCTGTCTTGTGCAAGAGTTGAATTGACACAATACTGTGACTTTTAGCAAAGGTGTCAGCTAGAGATGACATGCAGGAGCTTGCAGGAATTTGTAGTCTTGCATGATGTCTACTTTGATGCTAATTAGAGTAAATAGAACTGAATATATTGATTGAATTCACCATGTCTAAGAGAGATTTACATGGTTATCAAAACGTCACGCCAGGGTAAACCTACACGAAACACAGCCCTTATTTTAAGTGTTCCTAAAAATCCCCTATGGGAGAAATGAATGGTTGAAAAACGATTGGAACCATTTCCCTGTTTGACTGCTAGATGTTATGGCTAGTATGACACCTCCACTATGGGGCTCTATAGAAATAAGGCCATTCTGATTCAAAAAATAATCGTCCTCCCTCATCTTAAACGGCACCGACCGCCACTGCTGTATACTTTTTTAACCGGCTTTAACACAGTTGCAGCCAACAGTTTTTTCAGTGACAACACATTTGTGGCGTCCGTCTTCCGTTTACGCACAGGTGTTCGGAGACGCAGATAGCTAATTAGCACAGGTACGCCTCTGTCTTCCGTCTCTTTTCTGTAAACAAGCGCTGTAACATGGAAATATGGCTGTATGGGAACCCTAACCGTAACCCTGTAAAAGTGTTTTTTGAAAATGATTAGATACGTTCGTCACACACACACACACACACACACACACACACACACACACACACACACACACACACACACACACACACACACACACACACACACACACACACACACAAAGAAACAATGTGCCAAGTTAGTTTCTGTTTTGACTGGGTTGTCATTGGATTTGTTTATTATGCTTGAGTGTTTATAATGTTATACGTTTGATTGTAGTGAGACAACAGTTGAGAGGTGTTTGGCTGTTCTGCCAGTTATATTGTATCATATTGTTGGAAAGTTTCAATAGGAAGTGGTTCTGTTGCAGTGGTGTATCTCTGCCCTTGGGTCCTGACTTTAGTACTCTGACCCACTTGATGATGGTAATGCATTTCATAGCTCTCATTCTCTGTAATGCAAAGCTAGTAAGTAATTGCCAACTATACATTTCGTTTTAGTGTGGGAGGGAGTGGGAGTAAAAGTGAATACTCTGCTATTTGTCCCATTGCACTATAATGTCGCCTAATCATCCAATGTTCTCTTTCCCTACAGAAATCAAAACAGTATTTACAATACCTTCAGAAAGTATTCATACCCCTTGACTTATTCCACATTTTGTTGTGTTACAGCATGAATTCAAAATGGATTGATTACATCTTTTTCTCAGACATCGACACACAACACCCCATAACGACAAAGTGAAAACTTAATTTTAATATTTTTGGAAGTTTATTGAAAATGAAATACAGAAATATCTCAGTTACATAAGTATTCACACGCCTTAGCTATGACACTCCAAATTGAGCTCAGGCCCATCCAATTTCCTTTGATCATCCTTGAGATATCACTACAAATTGGAGTCCACTTGTGGCCAATGAAATAGTTTGGACATGATTTAGAAAGAAACACCTGTCTATATAAGGTCCTACAGTTGACAGTGCATGTCAGAGCAGAAACTACCATGAAGTCCAAGGAACTGTCCGTAGATCTCTGAGATATAATTGTGATGAGAATAGGGTAGGGTATCAAATCATTTCTAGAGTGTTGAAAGTTTCCAAGAGCACAGATGTCTCCATCATTGGGAAATTGAAAAATATTGAACTACCCTGACTCTGCCTAGAGCTGGCCATCTGGCCAAACTGAGCAAGGACATTGGTCAGGGAGGTGACCAAGAACTGAATAACCACTCTGACAGAACTACAGAGTTCCTTGGCTGAGATGGGAGAACCTGCCAGAACAACAACAGTCTCTAAAGCATTTCACCAATCTGGGCTTTATGGCAGAATGGCCAGACGGAAGCCACTCCTGAGAAAAAGGCAGCACATCTGGAGTTTGCAAAAAGCCATGGGAAAGACTCTAAGATTATAAGGCAAGATATTCTGTGGTCTAATGAGACAAAAATGTTACTGTTTGGCCTGAATGCAAAGTGCTATGTCTAGAGAAAACCAGGCACAGCTCATCACCTGTCTAACACCATCTCTACCGTGAAGCATGGTGGTGGCAGCATCATGCTATTGGGATGTTTTTCAAGGAAGGGACTGGGATACTGGTAAGGACAGAGGGAACATGCATGGAGCCAAATACAGGCAAATCCTTGATGGAAACCTGCTTCAGAGTGCAAACAATCTAAGACTGGTGCTCAGATTTGCGTTCCAATAAGACAATGACCCAAAGCAAAGCACAAAGCAATGCTGGAATGGCTTCAGAACAAGAATCTGAAAGTCCTTTAGTGGCCCAGCTAAAGCCCAGACTTGAATCCCATTGAAAATCTGTGGAAAGACTTGAAGATTGCTGATCACCCAAATCCCACGATGACTCAAAGCTGTAATTGCCACCAAAGGTGCTTCTACAAAGTATTGACTCCGGGGTGTGAATACTTCTGTTACTGATATAATTCTGTATTTCATTTTCATAAAATGTCTCACTTTTTTTCAAAAATCACATTTTCACTTTGTATTTATAGGGTATTGGGTGAGAGAGAGAAAAAAATGTCATCCATTTGAATTCAGGCTGTAAAACAACAAAATGTGGAATAGGAGATGTTAGACACTTCTCAAAATAGATGAGTATCTACTTTTTCTTGACTGGCGTGGCTCTAATCTAGAGATTAGTGTACACGCATCAGCACATATCCAATTGTTCCTTTGAAAAAACACCCTGAAATCCTTAATTATTTTCTAGCAAATTTATAGGCAGAATGTTTGAGAGTGTAATTTATATTTGATTCACTGGTGGTGTCAGGGAAGGTAATGTAATAGTGGATGAGCAAAGTGATCTTGTTGCATAAGTTACTTGTATCCCTACTGTCAGCACTATATCTATCATAGGGCTTTAGTGTCTGGTTCATAAGAAAATGGAGACTGTCAAATTATAGACCAGGGAATAGTACGTTGCATAACATCAGACTTTAACATTAAAAAAAACGTTGTAAAGTAGTGTGCTGCCTATGCGTTGTGGGTTTACACAACACTCCAGGGTTTAAAATTATTTTTTATATTTGTTTGTCGTTTATGACAACCTGTCATGATGCAAAGTTTTGGTCCTTGAACCCACCGTAACACCAATTTCACTGTAACTTTTCACTCAATGAGAAATTTGGACTATGTGCGAAGGTATTTAAAAAAAAAAGTGCCCTGGAATGTTCTAGCGGCTGAATACGACAGCTTATAAAAACAGAAAGTCGCCTATTAGCACCAAATTATGCTTTTATGGATTGTTATGGAATGGGAGGCCGGCCGCCCCACTAGTTACTCCAAGCTGCCTGAGGCCCTAGCCCAGGAGTTGCCAAAGGAAATGGAGGTGAGGACAGAAGGTGGCTGGTCACTTTCCTCTCTCTGTCATTCTCTTTCTCATTTTCTCTTTTGTTTTCTCTGCCCTCTCTCTTTCTTCCTCTGTTTTCTTCACTTTATAGAGCTCTCTCTCCCCCTCTCTCCTCACCTTCCTCCTTATCTCCTTCTCTCTTAACTCTATCCCCCTCCTTTCTCTCTCTTTCCCTCTTAATTTCTTCCCACTCTCACCATTGGTTAGTAACCTCTAGATTACACCCCTAAGTCCTTAAGACAGAGTCTGTCTGTTGCTAGGTTACCCTTACTGCCCTCATGGTATTACTTTCATAACACTCCATTTCAAGGAAATTGAGAAAGGATGGAAAAACGGTTGGTCAGCTGGCGGAGATCCATGATGTCATCTGGGTTAACCAAGATCCCTGGTATCTCTGACAAGTCAAAATGGACCTAAATACACCAATAAGTCTCTGTATTTGAGGCTTATACAGAGAACAGATTGCTGCTTCTCCATAGCTTCAAGAGAAAGTACATTGTATGAAATAACATCACTCGTCATTACCACTTGGCCCCAATGATTCAACTTTACCTTTCCCACATTCAGTGGGCATAAACCAGCAGGGAGTACCATTGTAGAGTTTACTTCTCTAAAATGTCTGCCAACTGCTGAGTCTCATAGGTGGACTGGTGGTATGAGTCTATTGTTGGAGGGAGTGAATGGAACCTTTGTTTGCTGTAGACAACAGACATGGGTGCGCCACTATGACTTGAAACACTCGTCCTTGTCAGGTTTTGTTTTACGCTCAATTGACGTACAGTCGGAAGTTTACATACACTTAGGTTGGAGTCAAACTAGTTTTTCAACCACTCCACAAATTTCTTGTAAGCAAACTGTAGTTTTGGCAAGTCGGTTACTTGTGCGTGACACAAGTAATTTTTCCAACAATTGTTTACAGACAGATTATTTCACTTATAATTCACTGTATCACAATTCCAGTGGGTCAGAAGTTTACATACACTAAGTTGACTGTGCCTTTAAACAGCTTGAAAAATTCCAGAAAATGATGTCATGGCTTTAGAAGCTTCTGTTAGGCTAATTGACATAATTTGAGTCACTTGGAGGTGTACCTGTGGATGTATTTCAAGGACTACCTTCAAACTCAGTGCCTCTTTGCTTGACATCATGGGAAAATCAAAAGAAATCAGCCAAGACCTCAGAAAAAAAATAAGAAGACCTCCACAAGTCTGGTTCATCCTTGGGAGCAATTTCCAAACTCCTGAAGGTACCACGTTTATCTGTACAAACAATAGTACGCAAGTATAAACACCATGGGACCACGAAGCCGTCAAACCGCTCAGAAAAGAGACGCGTTCTGTCTCCTAGAGATGAACGTACTTTGCTGCGAAAAGTGCAAATCAATCCCAGAACAACAGCAAAGGACCTTGTGAATATTCTGGAGGAAACAGGTACAAAAGTATCTATATCCACAGTAAAACAAGTCCTATATCGACATAACCTGAAAGGCCGCTCAGCAAGGAAGAAGCCACTGCTCCAAAACCGCCATAAAAAAGTCAGACTACAGTTTGCAACTGCACATGGGGACAAAGAATGTACTTTTTGGAGAAATGTCCTCTGGTCTGATGAAACAAAAATAGAACTGTTTGGCCATAATGACCATCGTTATGTTTGGAGGAAAAAGGGGGAGGCTTGCAAGCTGAAGAACAACATCCCGACCGTGAATCACGGGGGTGGCAGCATCATGTTGTGGGGGTGCTTTGCTGCAGGAGGGACTGGTGCACTTCACAAAATAGATGGCATCATGATGAAAGAAAATGATGTGGATATATTGAAGCAACATCTCAAGACATCAGTCAGGAAGTTAAAGCTTGGTCGCAAATGGGTCTTCCAAATGAACAATGACCCCAAGCATACTTTCAAAGTTGTGGCAAATGGCTTAAGGACAACAAAGTCAAGGTATTAGAGTGGCCATCACAAAACCCTGACCTCAATCCTATAGAAAATTTGCGGGCAGAACTGATAAAGTGTGTGTGAGCAAGGAGGCCTACAAACCTGACTCAATTACACCAGCTCTGTCAGGAGGAATGGGCCAAAATTCACCCAACTTATTGTGGGAAGCTTGTGGAAGGCTACCCGAAACGTTTGACCCAAGTTAAACAATTGAAAGGCAATGCTACCAAATACTAATTGAGTGTATGTAAACTTCTGACCCACTGGGAATGTGATGAAAGAAATTAAAGCTGAAATAAATCATTCTCTCTGCTATTATTCTGACATTTCACATTCTTAAACTCAGTGGTGATCCTAACTGACCTAAGACAGGGAATTTCTACTCGGATTAAACGTCAAGAATTGTGAAAAACTGAGTTTAAATGTATTTGGCTAAGGTGTATGTAAACGTACGACTTCAACTGTACCATAAGGGCGTACTTCAGACACACTTACACAACGGGGACCAAGGATGAGTCTGCGGTTCTGTCTCCGATCTTCCTAGCTTTTCATGTGGATGAGGATTACAGTTGTTTACATTTCAGTTGCTACATTTCAGAAGAGGAAAAGTTGTGCAAAAATATGTTCGTTTTTTTCATGTCAACTCACAAGGACAGAACACACATGTACTTTAATTATTCTGGGGAATGAGCATGTGTGTGAGAGAGAGAATTTCTGTTATACTCACGTACACACACACACACACACACACACACACACACACACACACACACAGACACACACACACACACACACACACACACACACACACACACACAGACACACACACACACACACACACACACACACACACACACACACCCACACACACACACACACACACACACACAGACACACACACACACACACACACACACACAGACACAGACACACACACACACACACACACACACACACAGACACACACACACACACACACACAGACACACACACACAACACACAGACACACACACACACACACAGACACACACACACACAGACACACACACACACACATAGACACACACACACACACACAGACACACACACACACACACACACACACACACCAGCTCTCGGGACTCAAATCCCATCCCATTCCCTTCTCAGCCTTTTTTAATCATTGCTGTGTTGGGGGGAGGAAGAGGAGATTTGTGACGTGTTATGTCACTCGGAGATGCTTTCTAATGAAGAGGGATGGGAGGAAAAGCACTTTGGGTAAATGGAAAAGTACTAGACTAATGAAGTCTGTCATGAGCTGAGCCAGGGACATTTCAGAGTGGACACTCTGTGTTACAAACAGTAGGGTGATGTGTCACAATGTACACCTCGCCTCCGCTTTTGGTTTACTGGAGTTCATATATGTTTTGCCTGTTTGAGAGTGGGCTGTTTCTGGTCTGAATTGTATGTATTGTACGATAGGATGACCATGTGCCGTGACCATGTGCAGTGACCATGTGTAGGAACAAGAAATGCTGGAGAAATGTTTTCTGATGATCCTAAAAATCATGAGATTCACATCCATGGCATAATAAGAACCCAGTGTTCCACTCAGCATTTGAAACCTAAAAGAGTTCAAAAGAACCCTCACTCTTAGAAGTGTTTGTCCAGCTATTCCAATTGACTTCACTGGTCTCAAGTTAGCATCCTGTTAGCTCTCTCACCCTGCTGTTGTTCAGTCTTTGCAGTGATGCTACATTCCCCACTGTACAGTGGGCTCCTGAGTGGCGCAGCGGTCTAAGGCACTGCATCTCAGTGCTAGAGGTCTCACTACAGACACTCTGGTTCAATTCCAGGCTGTATTACACCCGGACGTGATTGAGAGGCCCATAGAGTAGCGCACAATTGGCCCAGCATCTTCCTGGTTTGGCCAGTGTAGACCGTCATTGTAAATAAGAATATGTTCTTAACTGACTTGCCTAGTTAAATATATATATTTTTAAATAAAATAATAATCAGAGAGTATTCATAATCCTTGACTATGCGCATTTTATTGTGTTGCAGCCTGAGTTCCAAATTGATAAAATAAATGTTTTTCTCACCATCTACACATCATACCCCAGAATGACATAGTGAAATCATGTTTTTAGAAATTATTGCAAATTTATTGAAAATTAAATACAGAAATATATATATAAAAAAAAGGATTCACACCCCTAAGTTAACACTTTGTAGAATAACCTTTGGCAGCAATTAAAGCTGTTAGTCTTTCTGTGTAAGTCTCTAAGAGCATTCCACGCCTAGATTGTCCAACATTTGCCCAATATTCTTTTCAAAATTCTAACAGTTTTTTCAAATTGGTTACTGATCATTGCTAGACAACCATTTTTAGGTCTTGGATAGATTTTCAAGTAGATTTAAGTCACAACTGTAACTCGGCCACTCAGGAACATTCACTCTCTTCTTGGTAAGTACCTCCACTGTAGATTTGGTATTGTATTTTAGGCTATTGTCCTGCTGAAAGGTGAATTCATCTCTCAGTGTCCGGTTTCCTTCCTCTCCAGCAACTGAGTAAGGAAGGACGCCTGTATCTTTGTAGTGGCTGGGTGAATTGATACAGCATCCAAAATGTAATTAATCCTTTAAGAGTCTATTGATGCACCAATGCACCAATCTAAGTAACATAATAAAACAAATCCACATCAAAATCCATCAATTTAAACCAGTTAAATGTAACTAAATGTTATCAATAATGTAATCTACATGATCTCAAAAAGTTATTATTTAGCATTAGGGCCATAAAAAACAACTATGCTCAGCAAAAAAAGAAACGTCCTCTCACTGTCAACTGCATTTATTTTCAGCAAACTTAACATGTGTAAATATTTATATGAACATAACAAGATTCAATAACTGAGACATAAACTGAACAAGTTCCACAGACATGTGACTAACAGAAACGGAATAATGTGTCTCTGAACAAAGAGGGGGTCAAAAGTAACAGTCAGTATCTGGTGTGGCCACCAGCTGCATTAAGAACTGCAGTGCATCTCCTCCTCGTGGACAGCACCAGATTTGCCAGTTCTTGCTGTGAGATGTTACCCCACTCTTCCTCCAAGGCACCTGCAAGTTCCCAGACATTTCTGGCGGGAATGGCCCTAGCCCTCACCGTCCGAGCCAACAGGTCTCAGATGTGCTCAATGGGATTGAGATCCGGGCTCTTCGCTGGCCATGGCAGAACACTGACATTCCTGTCTTGCAGGAAATCACGCACAGAACGAGCAGTATGGCTGGTGGCATTGTCATGCTGGAGGGTCATGTCAGGATGAGCCTGCAGGAGGGAGGAGGATGTATTCCCTTAACGCACAGCGTTGAGATTGCCTGCAATGACAACAAGCTCAGTCCGATGATGCTGTGACAAACGGCCCCAGACCATGACGGACCCTCCACCTCCAAATCGATCCCGCTCCAGAGTACAGGCCTTGGTGTAACGCTCATTCCTTTGTCGATAAACGTGAATCCAACCATCACCCCTGGTTAGACAAAACCGCGACTCGTCAGTGAAGAACACTTTTTGCCAGTCCTGTCTGGTCCAGCAACGGTGGGTTTGTGCCCATAGGCAACATTGTTGCCAGTTATGTCTAGTGAGGACCTGCCTTACAACAGGCCTACAAGCCCTCAGTCCAGCCTCTCTCAGCCTATTGTGAACAGTCTGAGCACTGATGGAGGGATTGTGCATTCCTGGTGTAACTCGGGCAGTTGTCGTTGCCATCCTGTACCTGTCCCGCAGGTGTGATGTTCAGATGTACTGATCCTGTGTAGGTGTTATTACACGTGGTCTAACACTGTGAGGAAGATCAGCTGTCCGTCCTGTCTCCCTGTAGCACTGTCTTAGGGGTCTCACAGTACGGACATTGCAATTTATTGCCCTGGCCACTTCTGCAGTCCTCATACCTCCTTGCAGCATGCCTAAGGCACATTCACGCAAATGAGCAGGGACCCTGGGCATCTTTCTTTTGCTGTTTTTCAGAGTCAGTAGAAAGGCCCCTTTAGTGTCCTAAGTTTTCATAACTGTGACCTTAATTGCCTACCGTCTGTAAGCTGTCAGCATCTTAACAACCGTTCCACAGGTGCATGTTCATTAATTGTTTATGGTTCATTGAAAAAGCATGGGAAACAGTGTTTAAACCCTTTACAATGAAGATCTGTGAAGATGTTTGGATTTTTACGAACTATCTTTGAAAGACAGGGTCCTGAAAATGGGCCGTTTCTTTTTTTGCTGAGTTTAGTAATGCTGCATACTCCAAGAAAGGTTCAAATCTCTACTTTCTGGTTAAAATTGTTATAAATTGCTGAGGTGTAGTCAATTTGGAGGACGAATGCTCAATTTCAAAGTACAAATATGATACCAATATGAAATATTTTATATGATGTCTTTCCTATTCAACAAAACTGTATGAACAAGACTTGAAATGACTTATATGCTTTCTAAATATAGTATAAACAAATTATAAAATGACTAACTATAAGTTTCACCTTCCTTGTAACTGTAAAATACATAATTGTATATAAATGTTAATGTTTTCTAAACGTCTCTCTTGATCAAAATGTCTGCCTCCATCGCTGTGAACGTCTCATAGAGCTCCAGCTTAGCTTCCTGAACTTGTTTGGAACTAGCCTTTCATCTCATATTAATCTTGTCAGTCGATGACAAACAGAACGGGTTTTTTGTTTAAGGTCTATGAATTATTTTAGATGAATGGATATAAATCAATCTCTGAACGTGCTATAGTTATCAGGAATCAAGGTAAGACCCAAGTGCAGACTGCGTAGAAGTAACAATGTTTATTGTAACAACAGGGGCAGGCAAACGACAGGTCAAGGCAGGCAGGGGTCGAAAATCCAGAGTAGTGGGGCCAAGGTACAGGACGGCAGGCAGGCTCAGGGTCAGGTCAGGCAGAGGTTGGTAATCCAGAGGTGGAGCAAAGGTACAAAGGAAATGCAAGCCATTTCGATCTATGGATCAATTTATAAGTGAAAATGTTGGTTGGTACTGGTACCAGAACCACACAAGTCCCCTAAACAGGGGACTTTACATATTTAAGTTAGAGATATCCGTTTTTTTTGCTTGGGCTGCGTCTCAATCCACCTCATCCTCCAACGTTGGCCTTCCGGATCTGCGGAGAAAGTGGCCGAGGTACAGCAGTGTTTGTCAGACCATGAGAGATCCCGAAAATTGGTCTTCTAACGAAAACGGTTTGCCCTACAAAATAATATGAACACGATAGTGTTCTCCATTTTGCTCTACTGGACTCATCTGATGGTAACCCATACAAATGAATGGACATTTTTGGACTGTCTTTTTTTGCCATTTATAAATGTGTTATTCAATGTGTTTCTATGGACTATAGTAGTAAAGACCAAATTCAACCTTAACCCTTTATACACTGCTCAAAAAAATAAAGGGAACACTAAAATAACACATCCTAGATCTGAATTAATGAAATAATCTTATTAAATACTTTTTTCTTTACATAGCTGAATGTGCTGACAACAAAATCACACAAAAATAATCAATGGAAATCCAATTTATCAACCCATGGAGGTCTGGATTTGGAGTCACACTCAAAATTAAAGTGGAAAACCACACTTCAGGCTGATCCAACTTTGATGTAATGTCCTTAAAACAAGTCAAAATGAGGCTCAGTAGTGTGTGTGGCCTCCACGTGCCTGTATGACCTTTCTACAATGCCTGGGCATGCTCCTGATGAGGTGGCGGATGGTCTCCTGAGGGATCTCCTCCCAGACCTGGACTAAAGCATCCGCCAACTCCTGGACAGTCTGTGGTGCAACGTGGCGTCGGTGGATGGATCGAGACATGATGTCCCAGATGTGCTCAATTGGATTCAGGTCTGGGGAACGGGCGGGCCAGTCCATAGCATCAATGCCTTCCTCTTGCAGGAACTGCTGACACACTCCAGCCACATGAGGTCTAGCATTGTCTTGCATTAGGAGGAACCCAGGGCCAACCGCACCAGCATATGGTCTCAAAAGGGGTCTGAGGATCTCATCTCGGTACCTAATGGCAGTCAGGCTACCTCTGGCGAGCACATGGAGTAGCACTGTGCGGCCCCCCAAAGAAATGCCACCCCACACCATGACTGACCCACCGCCAAACCGGTCGTGCTGGAGGATGTTGCAGGCAGCAGAACGTTCTCCACGGCGTCTCCAGACTCTGTCACGTCTGTCACATGTGCTCAGTGTGAACCTGCTTCATCTGTGAGGAGCACATGGCGCCAGTGGCGAATTTGCCAATTTTGGTGTTCTCTGGCAAATGCCAAACGTCCTGCATGGTGTTGAGCTGTAAGCACAACCCCCACCTGTGGATGTCAGGCCCTCATACCACCCTCATGGAGTCTGTTTCTGACCGCTTGAGCAGACACATGCACATTTGTGGCCTGCTGGAGGTCATTTTGCAGGGCTCTGGCAGTGCTCCTCCTGCTCCTCCTTGCACAAAGGCGGAGGTAGCGGTCCTGCTGCTGGGTTGTTGCCCTCCTACGGCCTCCTCCACGTCTCCTGATGTACTGGCCTGTCTCCTGGTAGCGCCTCCATGCTCTGGACGCTACGCTGACAGACACAGCAAACCTTCTTGCCACAGCTCGCATTGATATGCCATCCTGGATGAGCTGCACTACCTGAGCCACTTGTGTGGGTTGTAGACTCCGTCTAATGCTACCACTAGAGTGAAAGCACCGCCAGCATTCAAAAGTGACCAAAACATCAGCCAGGAAGCATAGGAACTGAGAAGTGGTCTTTGGTCACCACCTGCCGAACCACTCCTTTATTGGGGGTGTCTTGCTAATTGCCTATAATTTCCAACTGTTGTCTATTCCATTTGCACAACAGCATGTGAAATTTATTGTCAATCAGTGTTGCTTCCTAAGTGGACAGTTTGATTTCACAGAAGTGTGATTGACTTGGAGTTACATTGTGTTGTTTAAGTGTTCCCTTTATTTTTTGGAGCAGTATATATATATATACTACCTAAAGGGGTCCTAAAATAATAATACTGTAACTTCACCATGCTCAAAGGGATATTCAATGTCTGCTTTTTTAAATTTTTTTTTTGTCTAGCAATAGGTGCCCTTCTTGGCGAGGCATTGGAAAACCTCCCTGGTCTTTGTGGTTGAATCTGTGTTTGAAATTCACTGCTCAACTGAGGGACCTTACAGATAATTGTATCTGTGGGGTACAGAGATGAGGTAGTCATTTAAAATCCAGTTAAACACTATTATTGAACACAGAGTTGACGCAACTTATTATGTGAATTGTTAAGCACATTTTTACTCCTGAACTTATTTTGGGTTGCCATAACAAAGGGTTTGAATACATATTGACTCAAGACATTTCAGCTTTTCATTTTTTATTAACTCGTAAAACAAAATTAGAAACAAAATTTGACGTTATAGGGTATTGTGTGTAGGCCAGTGACAAAAAAATCTAAATTGAATCCATTTTAAATTCAGGCTGTAGCACAACAAAATGTGGAATACGTCAAGGGGTACGAATACTTTCTGAAGACACTGTACATTCAGTCATTGAACACTGGTCACTTTAATAATGTTTACATAGTGTTTCACCCACTTTACATGCATATACTGTATTCTAGTCCAGCCAGGTCACCCGTGATACAAGTCAGTATTCGACGTCCATCCATGTCTGAGGACGTTGGGGGATGACGTGGAAACTGGCCACTAGGGGCAACAGTGAGCGCGGTTACCTTCAAGTATGTTTGGGTTTTGTTAGAGCATTGTGGACGGGGATGGCAGATGGGCGTGAGCATCTGGCTCTGTTTTTGCATGTTCGAATCCAGCAATAGAAAGTTGTTTTTGTGATTTGTTTTAAGCCTATCCCAAACCTTAACACTTACCTTAACCATTCAGAGTTAATGCCTGATCTAAAGATTTCTGAGTTAATGCCTAAACGTAACCCTAAGCTTAAAATGCAGAGTTAATACCTAAACTTAACCTTAAACACTTAGAAATTTCACGTTTGGAACAACTTCGAAATGTTGAGTTCGAGTCTAATTCTGACGTGAAACTGTGAGAGCTTGTTGTTCTAGTCATGGCTCATCCTATATAAAAAAAAAACATTTTGGGGGGAATTATGTGTCATGATGGAAATGTTATGTTTGTGCTTATCTAGTAACCAATTTCTGTGTGTTTGGGTTAGAGATAAGTTTCCTGTGGAACAATAGATAGTAACTGAACTCAAACAGGCTGTAAGGGACAGAGGTATAAATAATTGAATAAGAGATGTTTTTGACAATTTCCAATTATTATTACTCAATTCTATACTTTGGGTAGCACCAGTGATTTAAGTAAGAAGGCAACGTAATCTAAAATAATAATAGTTTCCATTACGTGGAACTGTGTCTAAAATTGAAGTGGATCCAAGTACAGTGCCTTCGGAAAGTATTCAGACCCCTTGACTTTTTCCACATTTTGTTACGTTACAGCCTTATTCTAAATTGGATTAAATAAATAGAAAATCCTCAGCAATCTACACACAATACCCCATAATGACAAAACGAAAACAGGTTCAGATTTTTGGGGCAAATGTGCAAATAATAAAAAACAGAAATACTTACATAAGTATTCAGACCCTTTGCTATGAGACTCAAAATTCAGCTCAGATGCATCCTGTTTCCACTGATCATTCTTGAGATGTTTCTAGAACTTGATTGGAGTCCACCTGTGGTAAATTCAATTGATTGGATGTGATTTGGAAAGGCACACACCTGTCTATATAAGGTCCCACAGTTGACAGTACATGTCAGAGCAAAACCCAAGCCATGAGGTCAAAGGAATTGTCCAAAGAGCTCTGAGACAGGATTGTTTCGAGGCACAGATCTGGGGAAGGGTACCAAAACATTTCTGCAGCGTTGAAGGTCCCCAAGAACACAGTGGCCTTCAGTAAAAGGGACATGACAGCCCACTTGGAGTTTGCCAAAAGGCATCTAAAGACTGAGACCATGAGAAACAAGATTCTCTGGTCTGATGAAACCAAGATTGAACTCTTTGGTCTGAATGCCAAGCGTCACATCTGGAGGAAACCTGGCACCATCCCTACGGTGAAGCATGGTGGTGGCAGCATCATACTGTGGTGATGTTTTTCAGCAGCTGGGATTGGGAGACTAGTCAGGATCGAGGGAAAGATGAATAGAGCAAAGTACAGAAAAATTCTTGATGATAACCTGTTCCAGAGCTCTCTGGACCTCAGACTTGAGTGAAGGTTCACCTTCCAACAGGACAACAACCCTAAGCACACAGCCAAGACAACACAGGAGTGGCTTTGGGACAAGTCTCTGAATGTCCTTGAATGGCCCAGCCAGAGCCCGGACTTCAACCCAATCGAACATCTCTGGAGAGACCTGAAAAAAGCTGTGCAGCGACGCTCCCCATCCAACCTGACAGAGCTTGAGAGGATCTGCAGAGAAGGATGGGAGAAGCTCCCCAAATACAGGTGTGCAATGCTTGTAACGTCAAACCCAAGAAGACTCGATGCTGTAATCGCTTCCAAAGGTGCTTCAACAAAGTACTGAGTAAAGGGTCTGAATACTGATATTTAAGTTTAACATTTTTTTTTAATTAGCAAACATTTCTAAAAACCTGTTTTAGCTTCGCCATAATGGAGTATTGTGTGTAGATTGATTTAGGCTTATCCAAAATAGTTGTTTTGTCATGTCAGGTTGATTGTGGAGGTATGCACTGCGAACTTCATAGTAATTTAGACAAAGAAATGCATTGAGATACCGATCTGTCATTAACATGCCTCTCGCGACAAAAGCTCCAGCTGAAATGTCATTGTCAGAATCCATAAATTAAAGTGTGTAATGAAGCATATGTGTAACTGTATGAAGCGAAGGTCTTAAGCAATGGTTTTACAAATTGGATTGTACAACCCGGAATGAAGGGTTTGAAAGTGTCTGTGGTTTTATGCATTGATTTTGTTTACTTACTACTTTGATTGTAGATTTTAGCTTTAGTATGAATATGAATTTATTTAGATTCACGCCTGTTAATAGTACCTAGTACAACCTTTTATTTTGATTCATTATAATGATGTATTTTGCTACAGAAGCTAAAATCTAATTGCTTACGTTAACATTTAATGATAATTATCACAGATTGAGTGATAAGAGGAGGGAATGTGATGGAAAATGTATGTTTGTGCTTTTCTAATAATTAATTTCTGTGTTCATGCAAGTGACTGATCGTGCCTGGCAGGAATCCTCACTATCGGTATCTGCAATTTGGCAGTACGCCCAGAACCTTGTTTTGAGGACAAAATATATCTCAGTTTCAAGGTCTCAGCTTGGAGAGAAGAAGCTTCATAAGGTATTGGTCTGGCACATGCATGAACCAGAATTGGTCAGTCACCAAACGTTAATGATTAATTAATTTTGAATGACGAATAAGCTAAATCATGCCTATATAACTTGTCTGTAAGCAGTATATAAGAGATCTAACGAGACTATGGTGCATCAAGTGTTTTGGAACGTCTCCAGTTAACTGTTAATAAACAATGATTCATTTAAGACTTCGAATTCCCACAACAGTGTGTATTGCTTTTTTATTGCCAGCTATTACTGCACTGTTGGAGCTAGAAACACAAAAAAAAATTCTCCACCTGCGATAACATCTGCAAATCTATGTAAGCAACCAAAAAACTTTGATTTGATTTTGAAGGTCTCACATGTACAGAGAGGGAGACACACAAACCCAACACAGACCCAACACAGACACACCACAGACACAACACACAACACACACACAACACAGACACAACACACACACAACACACACACAACACAGACACAACACAGACACAACACACAAACACACAACACACACACACACACACACACACACACACACACACACACACACACACACACACACACACACACACACACACACACACACGGTCACTTCATAGCCACGGCCACGGTTGTGCTTGCTTGCTTACACCAGTGTACATTTCATTCCAGCAGCAGTGAGTTAGTTGAGGTATCAGTTGTTCAGCCCTCTAAATGAAAGGCCCTCAGAAGCACATTACGTAAGTGCAGGTCCCATGCCTAAGCTGATTATGTGGCAGACTCATTCATTTCCATGTCTTTTTAAGAGCATGGTGGTGGCTTAGCGTGCCCTCACTCACTCAGGGCCTCATACATTCATCCACTCCCAACGCACGTGTCCCCCCTGACCTCATAGGGGGATGGCTAAAACAGCATTAGTCGTAGTTTACAGGGACATGACTACATGGTTTACAGGGACATGACTGTCTGTCATTGATGTACAGAATAGATATACAGTACCTCACATGATGTCAGACCAGGTAGAGGAAACAAATTTGATAGAGCAGGACAGGTGGGGCTGCTATACCTTTGTTTGTGTATGTAAGTATGTGGTGTGTGTATGTATGTGTGTATATGCAAGCACATGTGTGCCTTTATGTTTGTGTGTGTATGGATTGGTTAGAGGGGACAGTCCTTACACCACATGGGAGATTTGACCCGTTGTTGTTTGGGTTGGTGCAAACCAAGTTCAAGGTGTCATGCACTCTATTTATATCATATAGAATAGCAATGTGACTAGAGGATGACTGGAACAGGATGGAGGTTCAGGTTGTGACTGAGAGTGAACAGGTGCAGGTGGTAGAACTCTCTGCCCTTTACATTATGATAGAAAAGGCAGGAAGTGGATGACGTGTGTGTATGCGTGCTTGCGTGTGTGCATGCACACCCAACTAAGGGTCTGTTATTGTTCCGCTAATCCCCTCCAGAGGCCACCTCGTGTAAGGGGAACAACTGTGCTCTCCATGAGAACCACTGAAAGACTGGTTTAAAGTCACAGCGGCCAAAGTATACATCGTGCCACAAATTAAAAAAAACTCCAGCCTAATGTATACTCTGCATTGTGTTTACATGAAAGAACAAGGATCAGAAGTTTTTCCTGACCATGTGATCCTACCAGGAAAAACGCATTTTAGCCTTTCGTGCAGTTCAAACATCCATGCGTATACAGTGCCTTCGGAAAGTATTCAGACCCCTTCACTTTTTCCACATTTTGTTACGTTACACCTTTATTCTCAAATTGATTAAATCAATGTGTTTCCTCAGCAATCTACACACAATACCCCATAATGACAAAGGGAAAACAAGTTTAGACATTTTAGCAAATGTATTAAAAATTTAAAACAGAAACACCTTATTTACATAAGTATTCAGACCCTTTGCTATGAGACTCGAAATTGAGCTCAGGTGCATCCTGTTTCCATTGATCATCCTTGAGATGTTTCTAGAACTTGATTGGAGTCCACCTGTGGTAAATTCAATTGATTGGACATGATTTGGAAAGGCACGCATGAGGCACACATGATTTGGGCACACATGATTTGGAAAGGTCCCACAGTTGACAGTGCATGTCAGAGCAAAAACCAAGCCATGAGCACAAAGCAATTGTCATTAGAGCTCCGAGACAGGATTGTGTTGAGGCGCAGATCTTGGGAAGGGTACCAAAACATTTATGTAGTATTGAAGGTTCCCAAGAACACAGTGGCCTCAATCATTCTTAAATGGAAGAAGTTTGGAACCACCAACACTCTTCCTAGAGCTGGCCGCCCGGCCGAAATGAGCAACCAGGGGAGAAGGGCCTTGGTCAGGAAGGTGACCAAGCACCCAATGGTCACTCTGATAGAGCTCTAGAGTTCCTCTGTGGAGATGGGAGAAACTTCCAGAAGGACAACCATCTCTGCAGCATTCCAGCAATCACGCCTTTATGGTAGAGTGGCCAGATGGAAGCCACCCCTCAGTAAAAGGCACAGGATAGCCAGCTTGGAGTTTGCCAAAAGGCACCTAAAGACTCCAGACCATGAGAATCAAGATTCTCTGGTCTGATGAAACCAAGATTGAAGTCTTTGGCCTGAATGCCAAGTGTCACATCTGGAGGAAACCTGGCACCATCCCTAAGGTGAAGCATGGTGGTGGCAACATCATGCCGTGGGGATGTTTTTCAGCTCCTGGGATTGGGAGACTAGTCAGGATTGAGGCAAAGTTGAACAGAGCAAAGCACAGAGAGATCCTTGATGAAAACCTGTTCCAGAGCGCTCAGGACCTCAGACTGGGGTGAAGGTTCACCTTCCAACAGGACAACGACCCTAAGCACACAGCCAAGACAACGCAGGAGTGGCTTCGGGTCTCTGAATGTCCTGAAAATAGCTATGCATCCACGCTCCCCATCCAACCTGACAGAGTTTAAGAGGATCTGCAGAGAGGAATGGGAGAAACTCCCCAAATACAGGTATGCCAAGCTTGTAGCGTCATACCCAAGAAGAACCCGACGTTGTAATCGCTGCCAAAGGTGCTTCAAGAAATTATTGCGTAAATGGTCTGAATAGTTATGTAAATGTAATATTTTAGTTTTGTTTTTCTACAAACCTGTTTTTGCTTTGTCATTATGGGGTATTGTGTGTAGATTGAGGGGAAATAATTATTTAATATATTTTAGAATAAGGCTCTAGCGTAACAAAATGTGAAAAAAGTCAAGGGGTGTGAATTCTTTCCGTATGCACTGTACATGTACACTGAATGCACTTTCCATGACAACAAATGCTCTTTCCATGACATAGCTTTCACCTGGATTGACCTGGTCAGCCTATGTTCCCTCCATTTCAATCAGTGTAGATGAAGGGGAGGAAACAGGTTAAAGAAGCATTCTTAAGGCTTGGGACAAGTCTGACATGGATTGTGTATGTGTGCCATTCAGAGGGTGAATGTGCAAGACAAAAGTTTTAAGCGCCTTTGAATGGGGTATGGTAGTAGGTGCCAGGTGCACCGGTTAGTGTCAAGAACTGCAACGCTGCTGGTTTTTTCAAGCTCAACAGTTTTTTGTGTGTTTCAAGAATGGTCCACCACCGAAAGGACATCCAGCCAACTTGACACAACCGTGGGAAGCATTGGAGTCAACATGGGCAAGCATCCCTGTGGAATGCTTTCGACACCTTTTACAGTCCATGCCCCTACGTATTGAGGCTGTTCTGAGGGCAAAAGGGGAGGGGAGGTGTGCAACTTAATATTACGAAGGTGTTCTTAATGTTTTGTACACTCAGTGTATATTCTCCATACTTACAGTTCATGACAAGAAATAACACTATGTGATTAGTACAAATTTGAACACATGCAGTACTTACTTTGCTTTGACATACACTATATGGCCAAAAGTATGTGAATTCAGCTATTTCAGCCACACCCGTTGCTGACAAGTGTATAAAATTGAGCACACAGCCATGCAATCTCCATAGACAAACATTGATGCCACCTTTCCAACAAGTCAGTTCATCAAATTTCTGCCCTGCTAGAGCTGCCTGGTCAATTGTAAGTGTTGTTATTGTGAAGTAAAAACATTTTGGAGCAACAACGGCTCAGCCACACAAGCTCACAGAACGGGGCTGACGAGTCCAGATGCGCATTGCGCATAAAAATCGTCTGTCCTCACTACCAAGTTCCAAACTGGTCTGGAAGCAACGTCAGCACAAGAACTGTTCGTCGGGAGTTTCATGAGTTGGGTTTCCATGACTGAGCAGCCACTCACACACCTTAGTTTACCATGCGCAATGCCAAGCATTGGGTGGAGTGGTGTAAAGCTCGCCGCCATTGGACTCTGGAGCAGTGGAAACACGTTCCTGAAGTGATGAATCACGCTTCACCATCAGGCAGTCCGACAGACAAATCTGGGTTTGGTGGATGCCAAGAGAACGCTACCTAACCCAATGCATAGTGCCAACTGTAAAGTTTAGTGGAAGAGGAATAATGGTCTGGGGCTGTTTTTCATGGTTCGGGCTTAGTTCCAGTGAGTTAGTTCCAGCCCCTTAGTTCCAGTGAAGGGAAATCTTAATGCTACAGCATACAATGACATTCTAGACAATTCTGTGCTTCCAACTTTATGGCAACAGTTTCAAGAAGAACCTTTCCTGTTTCAACATGACAATGCCCCTGTTCACAAAGCGAGATCCATACAGGAATGGTTTGTCGAGATCAGTTTGGAAGAATTTGACTGGCTTGCATACAGCCCTGACCTCAACCCCATCGAACACCTTTGGGATAAATTGGAGCACCGACTGCAAGTCAGGCCTAATCGCCCAACGTTAGTGCTCGACCTCACTAATGCTCTTGTGGCTGAATGGAAGCAAGTCCCCGCAGCAATGTTCCAACATGTAGTGTAAAGCCTTCCCAGAAGAGTGTAGGCTGTTATAGCAGCAAATGGGGGACAAGTCCATATTAATGCCCATGACGACCTGGTGTCCATATACTTTTGTGTAGTGTACTTTGAAACACTTCAAATTGACATAATATTACACATGCAAATGTTTCCAATTATCCAAAGAGCGAATAAAAGCCTCTTATATATAGCCTTGTTTCTTCAGAGCTGCTCAAACAGATAGAGCATGTCATTGGTACTTAGTTCAGGTTAAAGCAGAGGACTGACCGGGATGTCATGGCCTTCTGGTTCTGATGACACAAATGTCACCCTATTCCCTACACGTTCCCTGGTCAAAAGTAGTCCATTAGTCCATGCCATCTGTGTACACAGCCTGGGACACAGTAAGTCACTTATTATGTGATAGAGTGGATACAGTCTGAGTCTGCAGGTTACCATTTTTGTTCCTCCTTTGTCTGTTAAACACAGGTTAGCGGTTAAAGGTTAGAGGTGTCAGTGGAAAGATTTTGGGGATAAACAGCACATGTGGGCAATGGGGAAAGTTAATGTTAGTGTGTGTGTGTGTGTGTGTGTGGGGGGGGGGGGGGGTCTGTGTGTGTGCGTGTATGTGTGTGTGTGGGGGGGTGGGGCATTTTTGGATCCCCAAGGAACTTTTGTCCTGTGCTTTGTTTGTTCCAACCACATCAAGGCTATGTTTCACACATGACAAATGACTCCAATGACTTTATGTGGGACAGATGGGGGGGATGAGGGAGGTAGGGTAGAGAGATGTTGGTTGGTAGCAGCAGCTGCGGGTGGAGATTTAGAGATAGCTTTGCAGAATGTGACGTTCCTTCCTTCCTTCCCCCCTGTCGTCTTTTGAAGCACATCTGTGAGCAGGCAGGCATCCCAACAATGGGGGACATTCAGGCGCTCCAATGAACCCTACCCCCTGCTGCGATCTCTAGCTAGCTAGCTCACCCCATGGACCATGAAGGCATCATCTCCAGACCTGGCATGTCACTATGCTCCTCTTTCACAACCGCCAAAAAGAACAGCGTGACTTTCTCCCCACAAATATATTCTCTCTCTCTCTCTCTGTTTCTCTCTTTCTCTGTCTCTCTCCCTATCTAATTCTCTCCTATTTAATTTCTATTTCTCCTTAAGACTTTTCTCCACAATGGGAAACGTGTTGACAGTGTGAGAGAGAGTGTGAGCACATGTAGTTTTATGAACCCTGTCTTCTCTTTTAATATATTTGATTTGATTTATCATAATGTGGACTTGGATATTGAATGTGAGTTGTCATGCGATATTCTATTGCGTCTCTATTGCTATTGTGGCTGTGGCGTTCTGTCATTAGTAATTAAAAACAAGCAATCAAAATAGTTATGACTTCATTAGTGGAATCCTGGATTAGACACAGCCACGGTAATGAGCTGAATCCTCTATTAATGACATCATTAATCTAGTTTCCCGGCAATCATATAAATCTGCAGCAAACATAATCCCTCTACCTATTGGAAATACTCTTTAAACCTAAACAATGGACGAAAATCTATCTGTTTTACCCTTTTCTATCTTAATCCTGAACATTTGATGAAAATACATTCGTTTGACCCCTTTTTTTACAAGACGCGGTTGTCATACAGTGCAACACAGACAGCAAAACTGAGAGTACTAAGAGAAGAGCACTAAGATTGATTTCATTTGCCTAAATTGGCTAACAAAGCGCATGAGGATAACATTAACTGTTAGCATTGTTACCTGTTCAGGGCCGGTCGGTAACTGTGGTCTCGCTGTTAACGAGTGACCTGCACTATTAAATTACTGTGAGAAAACTTAGAGCTATGTACAGGCAGGTCAACAGAGACCAATAGACCAACAGTGAAGCTTGACTCACAAAAGGGATGAATGACCTGAAGGCTAAATGAAGGCCAACTTTATGAACGTGGAATAGTTCAGTACATCATGTGATGTTATGAAGACCATTACGAGATGATTGATACAGTATGCTTCGGTACTTTTACTTCCTCTGTTTACAGGGCAGTGAGGGCACAATTCTGACTTGAGGTCTTGCATGCGTAACTTCAATTTACGTAGGGCCAAAGGTTATGATTCCACCCACAGTACATATGGAAATATCATGGATTCCTATCCAAAAGTGTCATCCCTTACTCTTCCCTTGTGTGCTCAACTTTTCCCTTATCCTAAACCAAAAAAACAATTACCCGTAACTTACGGTATACCGGTATGTGAATATATCAGCCATAAATATATATTTTTAGGATTTTCGTACTGCTAATTAAAGTAATTGAGTGTGTTTTACAATTCTCCATACATCAACCAATGGATTATACAGCTCTTAGCTATGACACACATTTTTCAGGAATTGAACCTTATAAGAAAACTCTTGCATACATAATACTCAAAGTTCATGACATGCTCAAGGTTCTTCACATTATATACTGCGGCTCAAAGCGCCTTTGTCCTGGCTATCGAGCTGCGTGAGGCCTACGCTGTTCTGTTGGTGCAACCCAGAGTGATCCAAGCTGGCATGCTCAGGAAATGACAGCAGGGCGATTCCACACCAGGAAGGCCCGGAAATATTTTTGGTATCTCAGATTGTTGTGACTATTCTCACATAAACATTTATTTGGGAGGGAATGTGTTTAACATGTTTTCTACATTTGTATTACAAACCATTTTTGATAAATTCATGATGGAGGTATCAATTTTAGGCCCTTTTTAGAACCTATACATGCCTCCTCTATCCGCACATGATACAGACAACATCTGGGTGTCAATGTAGGCTACTCTTTATAAGGTGCTCGCCCAGCAGCATCTTTAACTAGCCCTTAGATCTATCCTCCATCCCATGGATCGGCAGAATGAAAGAGGGAACTTAAGAAGGCTGGTGACACAATCACCGTGCCGTCAAGTAAACTGGGACGACATCTATCTGGTTCTATCAAGGACTATTCACTCCGCAACGATTCCTCGGGATGGGGCCAGTGATGAATGAGCGTGCCCTTAGGATAATGTGACACCTTTTTTTCTTCACCCTCTGTCTCTGTTTTCCTCTATTGGTTCATGATGTGCTTGTTGAAGAGCTGAGAGCAAATGGCGGTCTCAAATTTATTCAGATGCCTAGAACTCTGGAGAGCGCCTCGTCAGGCGTCAACATCGTTACCAAAGCCATGGATTTCTTCGCTCTGAGAGGAAACAGAATGTTGTTAGCTAAGTGTTAAAGGAAAAATCCACCCAAAGCCACTCATTCCTTTAATTTACAGTGTTAAATACATAACTCATATGTGAGAACAATATTTTTTGTGAACAAATGTTTAATTATAGCGTTATAAGGTTGGTAGCAACACGGAAAATTGTTGTGGAAATCTGTTGCAGCTGAAGTCGACTACAAAATCCGCAACGCAAGGCTCTCTTTATGGGCTGACTGGCTAGCAAGCAAGAAAACATAGCTACACACAATAATAGCAAAGACAATATCAGCATGTAAAGTAGCTAGTTAGCTGTAAAATCGCCTAAACAAACTACACTATCAATTTCATCTACAATCTCCCCATGTTCAACCAGCAGATCGATATGACTCACAGAGTGGAGTCTGACATTCGCAACGGCAGATATACTTTTATGGAGATGGGAAACGTTGCCCATGCTATGTCAATGGGCCACGCAGTCCATTCTGAACAATGGTGGGACAAGGAGAGCTCTTCTTCAAGGAGTGAATGGGAGTCTATATGTTTTGTGAACAAATGTTTCATTATGGCGTTATAATAAGGTTGGTAGCAACATGGAAAATCGTTGTGGAAATCTGTTGCAGCTGAAGTCGACTACAAAATCCACAATGCATTGCTCTCTTTACGGATTTCGCCAAAAAGCAGTACAACATTACAAATCTTTTCTGAGATGTGAGATAATTAACTTGCTGTCAGTAATATTGTATCGTTTTGGAATCGTTACATTATGTACTTTAGAGGAAAATAGGCACATTTCTCAACATATACACTGACTTTGAGAAGGTATTGCGTGAAGATTATTTTAGCAATCATGTGACACAGCATGACAATGTGAACGCGATTGGTCTACAGTCTGCTTTGTGGGGCATTATACGTTCCTTCATTCATTGGATTCCTATCTCCTTTCTATAATATCTCTGGCAATGGCACCATGCAATTCACCCTGGACTAAAGAGGCAGACAAATAGGAAAAATGTTGTAAACCCTCCGTTAAATTACACATTTCTTGAGGTAGGAATATGATCAATGGCTCATTCGAGAGAAGACATCCTCCCGAGTTATGACATCGGTCGGTATTGAAGTCTGACATGTATGATAGACGTTTTTTCGCGATCTAAAAGTTGTATTCCTATTAACTTCCAGCGTAGTGACAGCGACTTTATCACAGTGTTACATCATACCGTCCGGATTTCTGCCTGCTTGATCGCCAATAACACAGATACACATGAAAACATGAAATGACCCAAGGAATCGATAGAACATCACTCAGAGATGCACAAAAACAATATAACATCAGAAATGGGTGAACCTTCCCTTTAATGAAGGCCTCCATCTAGGCAGGCTAACCCCTATTCTCCTCTGCAAAGGTCTGTCTATTAGTTATACATGGTATTATCACCATGTGTCAACTGGGAACACCTGGGCAATGTGTGTTTTCACTAAGCCCTGGAGCACATGGTGGTGATGGTGCCATGATTATACAGTACATCAAGGGATTTAACTGGATACTCATTTAAATGTATGTATATTTACTTTAGCTTCAGCAGAACATAGTCTATTTAAAAAAGACGTTTCATCAAGTCCGGTACACACTGAGCCACACTTCAGTTCCAAGGATAGGGTCCACCTATAAAGTACACAGCATATGGTACAGCATACAGTGCTTACAAACGATCCTGTTTTCTCTTCCTCCCTCACTCTCAAACCAAGAGGTCACTGTAAAAGCAATGGGCTGCCAGATTTTTACAGTTGTGTTAAATTCCCTCACTTTGTCTCATCATCCTCTCCCAGACACCCATCTCTCCTCCCACACTTATGAGCTTTATGTCACAGAGGATATCACCAACTCAAACAAGAAACTTCAGTGTCTCTCTCAAAAAGCAGGGAGCAACTCAAAGATGAAAGGCGGGACTTTTTCCACCACAAAAATTGTCAGAGTTTATCTTGAGCTCCTCCTGTCAAAGCTCTCTGTAATTGCATCCACCCTGTGTGTGTGTGTGTGTGTGTGTGTGTGTGTGTGTGTGTGTGTGTGTGTGTGTGTGTGTGTGTTGCGGTGACAGGGTGATGTGTTTTGTATGCTGCTGCTTCATCACAGCTCTCTCAACCCACGGGCGCTCCGTTTTGTCAAACGATCCCAACAAATAGCGCCACAGTGGCAGTCTCTGCACTTACGCTCGAAATACAAACTTCTCCTGAACTGAGGTGAACTGGCCGTTCCATGTCATTTTAGCAAGCCATGACACCCATCTCGGATTGTTCTAAAATTCTTTCTGTAGTTAGAAACAGATTCGCATTCCTGAAACATTATTTTTTTTAATTTAATTTTATCTCTGAGAAATTACGTTTATTGATTGCACCTAAATTGGGCATTTTAATTTATAGGATTCAGGTAATATTCAGTAAATATCCATTTGGTTGCAATCAATCAATCAAGTTTAATTTCAAAATAATATTCTAGCAAAATAATGTTTCAGGAATGCTAATCGTGTCTGTTACTAACTACAGAAATGATTTCAGAACAATCTGAAATCCTGTGTCTTGTGCTTTTTGAGGTGGAATAACCCTGGGAGAAGGGAAGGAGGGAGGAATGAGGGAGGAGAGTAGAAGAGAGGGGCTTTCAATGGCTCCACCTGGAAAACAACACTAGGGAAAGAATTGTGTTACATATTTTATTTTTGCCATGCTTTTGTGAGACACCCGGCTTTAAATAGCCTTGGCATGTTTTTTTATATTTCTGGGTCAGTGTCCAGGTTTTCAGGGCAGTGTATTTTTGAATCCCTGTATTTGTGTGTGAGTGCGTGTGGGTGTGCGCATAGACCTACAGTATATGTGCCGTATCTGGGAGTAGCCGTAAGCAGGCACATTGTGGAAAGAGCTGGCCCATGTATGTTTGGTTATAGGAGCCTGGGTGTACGTGTTTTCGGAGGGAGCTAGCATATGGTTATGGGATCATTCACAGCTGAGAATGGCATCATGGCTGAAACCCTAGCTCTCTCCCAGTCACCACACCCAGAGTGCAATGAGCACAGCTCCCTGCCAGAGACCACAGTTAATGAGGCTAGCTGGGACTGCTGCCTGGAGACTACCCAGGCCCTCTATATACACACATGCTCACATATCCGACACACTTCCACCCATCACAATCCCAACCATATCTAAATAGATGGGTTGGTTGTTAAGCAACAAAACGACGCGTTCACAACTATGGGGCAAAACAGACGGGGTTGTCTTAGATTGTTCACAACATGGAAACTAGATTTCGTCTCCAATGTTTATGGAAAACATTAATACATTTGGACAATGAGCACTTGGTGTCTCTCAATTGCATCGTTACAGTTGTTGGTTAGCTAGCTAGCGAATTGTAGCATAGACGTGACATCAGTCGCAAACACCTCAACACAAGACACGGTATCAAGAACAAGATAAAACTAGCTGAAATGAGTCACCTACAACTCCCCACATGGCAGCTTCTTGTCATTGTTGATGCTAGCTATCTGGCCATCCAGAATCACAACACAGAGCCTTCTGCCCCATTGGAGCGTGTGCACAGTTTTCGTGACATTGGCAGCTAAACTATACAGTGTCATCCCATATATGTGTAGAAGTATAGGGTATTTAGCACAGTACATATAGCATCAGCATACATGTACGCATGTATGGACACACACTCATGCATACAGTATTGTGAACAAAACCCAAGTGCAATGCATATGCTTAGCTAGCCATGCTAGGCGTACAGATACACACATGCAGGCATCCATACACCCATAGCATATGCTAGTGTGTGTATTCAATCCCAAGAGAGGACTGTGGTTACATGGGCAGCAACAGCTGGTACCACGCTCATTGGTCGTTGTGTGAGTGTGTACAGTCATAAAGACATTGGCCCCTGTAACATGTCTGCGGTCAACATGCATTTGGGTTTCAACATTTGTGAGCGTTCGCTTTCTCGCTCCCCCCCCCCCCACCACTAACCCATGAAAAGCATGTGTGGCCAATTGAGGGGGGGGGGGGGGCAAAAAAGTGTTAAACAAATCAAAGTATATTTTGAGATTTTAGATTCTTCAAAGTAGCCACCCTTTGCCTTGATGACAGCTTTGCACTCTCTTGGCATTCTCTCAACCAGCTTCAACCAGAATGCTTTTCCAACAGTATTGAAGGAGTTCCCATCAACGCTGAGCACTTTTTGGCTGCTTTTCCTTCCCTCTGTGGTCCAACTCATCCCAAACCATCTCATTTGGGTTGAGTTCGGGTGATTGTGGAGACCAGGACATCTGATGCAGCACTCCATCACTCTCTTTATTGGTCAAATAGCCCTCACATATTCTGGAGGTATGTTGGGTCATTTTTCTGTTAAAAAACAAATGATAGTCCCACTAAGCCCAAACCAGATGTGATGGCGTATCGCTGCAGATTGGTGTGGTAGCCATGCTAGTTAAGTATGCCCTGAATTCTAAATAAATCACTGACAGTGTCACCAGCAAAGCACCCCCACACCATCACACCTCCCCCTCCATGCTTCACATTAGGAACCACACATGCAGAGATCATCCGTTCACCTACTCTGCATCTCACAAAGACATGGCGGTTGGAACCAAAAATCAAAAATTTTGACTCATCAGACCAAAGGACAAATTTCCACCGGTCTAATGTCCAAGTCTCTTATTATTATTGGTGTCCTTTAGTAGTGGTTTCTTGGCAGGAATTCAACCATGAAGGCCTGATTCACGCAGTCTCCTCTGAACAGTTGATGTTGAGATGTGTCTGTTACTTGAACTCTGTGAAGCATTTATTTGGGCTGCAATTTCTGAGGCTGGTAACTCTAATGAACTAATCCTCCTGCAGCAGAGGTAACTCTGGGTCTTCCTTTCCTGTGGCGGTCCTCATGAGAGCCAGTTTCATCATAGCGCTTGATGGTTTTTGCGACTGCGCTTGAAGAAACTTTCAAAGTTCTTGTCTTAAAGTAATGATGGACTGTTGTTTCACTTTGCTTATTTGAGCTGTTCTTGCCATAATATGGTCTTGGTCTTTTACCAAATAGAGCTACCTTCTGTTGAAGAATTTCAAATCTCAAATATATTTTGATTTGTTTAACAATCATGTTACTACATGATTTTATGTGTTATTTCATAGTTTTTTAATGTCTTCACTCTTATAGTAAAAATAAAGAAAAACCCTTGAATGAGAAGGTGTGTCCAAACTTTTGACTGATACTGTAGTTTTTTGTTGCCCTACAACAGTGTCTAGATGGAATTTGTGATCCTGGCAATTGGACCTTTTTTGGAACACAATTATTTTTGTCTAAGATTTACTGTTAGGGCCCACGTCTGACAGAATCTGTCAGACAATCTAGCTTCTGCTGTAGGCTCTCTTTGGTTGGGGACAGAAGCAACAGATAATCAGCAAACAGTAGACATTTGACTTCAGATTCTAGTAGAGTTCTGCAGACTGTTCTAATGCCCTCACCAATTCGTTGATGTACTGTATGTAAATGTAATATGTAAAATTTTTTTTTTTTATTACATACACAAAAAATTCTAAAAACAGTTTGTTGCTTTGTCATTATGGGCTATTGTGTGTAGATTGACAAGGGAAAAAAATGATTTACTCAATTTTAGAATAAGGTTGTAACGTAAGTACAAAAAAAAATGCATGAAATGAAATGTATGCATTCACTACTGTAAGTCGCTCTGGATAAGAGCGTCTGCTAAATGACTAAAATGTAAATGTAAAATGTAACAAAATACTTTCCTAATGAATACTTTCCTAATGCACTGTATATGTTGAAGAGGGTGGGGCTCAAACTGCATCCCTGTCTCACCCCACAGCCCTGTGTGTATTTACCCCACATTTGTTGTTTGTGTATATATATTTTATAATGTTGTATTTTTTTCCCCCAACACCACATTCCATCTATTTGCATAGCAGACCCTCATACCAAAATTATTCAAAAGCCTTTTTGAAATCAGCAAAGCATGAGAAGAGTTAGCCTTCATTTTGGTTGGTTTGTTTGTCAATTTAAATATATATATATATATATATATATATATTTTTTTAATGTTTTTAATTGAACCTTTATTTAAACTAGGCACGTCAGTTAAAGAACAAATTCTTATCTAGGATACTGTCAACACCACAGGCCTTTTTGGGTGGGAGGGTTTGTATTTTATCCTGTAGTATTGTCCTGTAGTTTAATGTAATGGAAGAATACTGTGGGTTCCGGTAGACTTTAATAGTTGATTTTAAGATTTGTATTTGATTATGTACTGTATATGTTTTTACTGTTTGTTCCTTGCTATAGAGCCAAAAAGATTGGAGAAGTGGTTTACCAATACATCTCCGTTTTTGATAGATAACTCTTCGTGTTAGATAACTCTCTCTCTATCTCCCTTTCCCGTGCACCCAATACCAATTTCCTCTCTTTCACTCTCTCTCTTTCACTCTTTCTCACCTAATTATAGTTCTATCTATTTATCCCCCTTTCTCTTGCTTTATCTTTGATTCTAAATCCGAGCCCCTGATGCCATTCAGAGGTGGGCAGAGAGCCAGAAAAGTAAATAGTGTGTAAATCTCTCTATTGTCCTCTAAGGAAGCTGTCTGGATCTGCCCTATAGGCAGAACTACTGAATCAGGAAGTGTATTGTATATCTTCAGCATACTCATTACTCACTGGCTTCTTTTGTTTTGTGTCTGCATATTCGTATGTAAATCTGACTGGAGGATGAAATACCTTACCAGGCAAAAATAGAAGTACAGCTTTTAAGAATTAGTTTAAAATGCATGCAAGGAAGGAACAATTTAGATGCGCTTCAGGTAGCAAAAGATAACACCCCAGTTACTGAATTAAGCCTTAAAAGGCCACAAAGAAACCCTTCATTTATAATAAAAGACTGTTTCTCTGCATGTGGCTAGTTTACAATATGTTACTTATTTATAGAAAGGGCGTGCAAACATCTGAGTTAAGGACCGCCTGGCCTTAGGGAAATGCAGGTTGTTTTTTAAGACATTAAATGAATGCCATGATAACATTTCTGTCTAAACAGTTTCCCCTCCTGAAAGATTTGATGAGCAGGGGGCTTCTGTGGTCATGGAAAAGCTATACTCCTAATCCATAAATCTGCTTCTGGCCCCTGGGTCAGTTTAGCAGTGGGATGACTGCACTGATTTGTTCCAATAAGTCTTAGGTCAGACATTCGTTCTGCTGGGTATCCAGTGTCGTCCTCTTCTTCTCTTCCTCCATATTTTAATGTGGTTGGTTTGTGTTCTCCCGCTTCTCCCAGGGACCTTATCAGCCTGGTATTGTGGTTGATAAATGGTGTCTGCTGATGTTTGTCATGTGGCTCTATTCATTGCCCTGATGAATGAGCACTAGGGATGAATGGCGGGAACCCGGTTACCAAGATTTACTGGGAATTACTACCCAAAACCACTCCCCTTTCCCAGGATAAAAAAAAATAAAAAATAAAAAACCGGTAAATTCGAATAAATTATTTATATGAACAGCATGGCGTGAAAAGGAACTGTTAAATTATACTGAACAAAAATATAAACCCAACATGTAAAGTGTCTCATGTTTCATGAGCTAAAATAAAAGATCCCAGAAATGTTCCATATGCACAAGAAGCTTATTTCTCTCAAATTTTGTGCACACATTTGTTTACCTCCCTGTTAGTGAGCATTTCTCATTTGCCAAGATATTCCATCCACCTGACAGGTATGGCATATCAAGAAGCTGATTAAAGAGCATGATCATTACACAGGTGCACCTTGTGCTGGGGACAATATAAGGCCACTCTAAAATGTGCAGTTTTGTCACACAACACAATGCCACAGATGTCTCAAGTTTTGAGGGAGCATGCAATTGGCATGCTGACTGCAGGAATGTCCACTAGAACTGTTGCCAGAGAATTGAATGTCAATTTCTCTACCATAAGCCGCCTCCAACTTCATTTTTAGAAAATTTGGCAGTATGCCCTACCGGCCTCACAACCGCAGACCACGTGTAACCACGCCAGCCCAGGACCTCCACATCCGGCTTCTTTACCTGATGAAACTGAGGAGTATTTATGTCTGTAATTAAGCCCTTTTGTTGGGGAAAACTAATTCTGATTGGCTGGGCCTGGCTCCCCAGTAGGTGGGCATATGCTGCACCCCTGCCTAGTCATGTGAAATCTATAGATTAGAGCTTAATTTTTTATTTAAATTGACTGATTTCCTAATATGAAGTGTAACTTGTTAAAAATCGTTGAAATTGTTGCATGTTGCGTTTATATTTTTGTTCAGTATATATGCGATGTCAAAATCTGGCTTCTCTATGGCCTCTGCATGATGAATCAATGCTCAGGGTGGGGACAGACAGCCCATCTCGGGGGTCACCTTGTTTTTTAAATTGTAAAGATTATACTTTTTTTAAATTGCAGCTCCAGAGTTTTAAAACAGCCTATTACTCACTAGAACTCTCTTGCAGTTGAGAATGGCGCCGGAGGGGATGGCTGCCGTTTTACGGACTCCAAACCAATTGTGCTATTTTGTGTGTTTTTTCGCATTGTTTGTAACTTATTTTGTACACAATGTTGATGCTACCGTCTCTTATGACCTATAAGAACTTCTGGATATCTGTTCTGGACCTGTTAGTTGTTAAGCACCCCCTAGTGGTAGTTTAAGTGTAGCAACGTAGAATTTACCTGTTTGTGTCATGTGACAGGAAGCCATTTCAGAAGTGAAGCTTTGTGTAAGATGTGCAAGTGTGACAGAGTAATTACAATCCTTCAACATCCTTCTTCATAAGCTTTGTAAGACGCAATGTATGGAAATATATTTGTTTATTAATACAAGATAAATGTTTATCATTTTCATGTTTCTGTAAAAGATTGAGTTAGCTGTTAGCTATTTTGCATTAGCTTCAGTGCTATTTCTCCATGGGACACCTAGCTTAGCAATATTAAGCATACAATTGCATTCTAATAACTTAATTTTATATTTGACTCTAGATTGAGTACTTGTATTCCGTATTTCATACATTTAGTGCAGTTATTGTGTAAGACATTCTGTGCTCTGTACTACTGTAACTGAAAACATGTACTTTGTTTGTTGCAGTTTCACACTGTGGAAGCACCAGTGACTCGGTCTATGAAAAAGTGATCAGATGAAGCAGATGCTAAACTACAGGACTGCTTTGCTAGCACAGACTGGAATATGTTCCGGGATTCTTCTGATGGAATTGAGGAGTACACCACATCAGTCACTGGCTTTATCAATAAGTGCATTGAGGACGTCTTCCCCAGAGTGACTGTATGTACATATCCCAACCAGAAGCCATGGATTAAAGGCAACATATGCACCAAGCTAAAGGCTAGAGCTTCCGCTTTCAAGGACTGGGACACTAATCCAGATGCTTATAAGGATTCCCGCTATGCCCTCAGACGAACCATCAAACAGGCAAAGCATCAACACAGGACTAAGATTGTATCCTACAACAGCTCTGATGCTCGTTGGATGTGGCCGGGCATACAAACTATTACGGACTACAAGGGGAAACCCACCCATAGATGCGAGCCTCCCAGACGGGCTAAATGCCTTTAATGCTCACTTCGAGGCATGCAACACTGAAGCACGCATGAGAGTACCAGCTGTTCTGGACAACTGTGTGATCACGCTCTCCGTTGCCGATGTCAACAAGACCTTTAAACAGGTCAACATTCACAAGGCCGCAGGGCCAGACAGATTACCAGGATGTGTACGCAGAGCATGCACGGACCAACTGGCAAGTGTCTTCACTGACATTCTCAACCTCTCCCTGACCGAATCTGTAATACCAACATGTTTCAAGCAGACCACCGTAGTCTGTGCCCAATATAGTGAAGGTAACCTGCCTAAATGACTACCGCCCTGTAGCACTCACGTCGGTAGCCATGAAGTGCTTTGGAAGGCTGGTCATCGCTCACATCAACACCATCATCCCGGAAACGCTAGACCCACTCCAATTTGCATACCGACCCAACAGATCCACAGATGACACAATCTCAATAGCACGCCACACTGCCCTTTCCCACCTGGACAAAAGGAACACATATGTGAGAATGCTGTTCATTGACTACAGCTCAGCATTCAACACCATAGTGTTCATAAATCTCATCACTAAGCTAAAGACCCTGGGACTAAACACCTCCCTCTGCAACTGGATCATGGACTTCCTGACGGGCTGCCCCTAGGTGGTGAAGGTTAGGCAACAACACATCTGCCATGCTGATCCTCAAAATGGGGGCCCCTCAGGGGTGTGTGCTTAGTCCCCTCCTGTACTCCCTGTTCGCCCACGACTGCGTGGCCAAGCACGACTCCAACACCATCATTAAGTTTTCTGACAGCACAACGTTGGTAGGCCTCATCACCAACAACGATGAGATAGCCTAATGGAAGGAGGTCAGAGACCTGGCAGTGTGGTGCCAAGACAACAACCTGTCCCTCAATGTGAGCAACACAAAGGAGATGATCGTGGACTACAGGAAAAGTAGGGCCGAACACACCCCCATTCACATCGATGGGGCTGTAGTGGAACAGGTTGAGAGTTGGAAGTTCCTTGTTGTCTATATCACCAACAAACTATCATGGTCCAAACACACCAAGAAATTTGTGAAGAGGGCACGACAACGCCTTTTCCCCCTAAGGTGACTGAAAAGATTTGGCCTGGGTCCCAATACTCAAAATGTTTTACAGCTGCACCATTGAGAGCATCCTGACCGGTTTCATCACCGCCTGGTATGGCAACTGCTCAGCATCTGTCCGTAAGGCGCTACAGAGGGTAGTACGTACGGCCCAGTACATCACTGGGGCCAAGCTTTCTACAATCCAGGACCTATATACTGTTTGGTGTCAGAGGAAAGCCCATAAAATTGTCAGAAACTCCAGTCACCCAAGTCATAGACAGTTTGCTCTGCTATCGCACAGCAAGCGGTACCGGAGCGCCAAGTCTAGGACCAAAAGCCCCTGCTGCACCAGAATCGCATGTTCTCTTCTGCTTTATCTTGGTTTGAACAATGTGCGTAATTCCAGTCCATATAATAGAGTATAATACAATACAGTACAGTAATACAGTAATACATACTCAAAACTAGCCTACTAGAGCTAGTTTTATTTATTTACCCAAGAGAGCATATAGCTAGCTACATCTATGGGCTTTTATGTTTTTCTGTAGTACGTAATGTGCAGTAGCCTATATCATATACAGTATGTGTTGGATAATGGCACAATCCTTTGGGCTTTTTTGGGCTTGGGCTCAGGTAGCATCTGGTTTGAATTGTCATTCTAATCAAAGCTATAATCAAACGCAGATATTTATATGCTTTATAATTCTTTTGAATGACACTGTCATGTGTGCTCCCTCACCGGCCTCTAGGTCACCAGGCTGTCCATTATGGCACACACCTGTCACCATCGTTACGCGCACCTATGTGTCTTCAGACTCCATCACTTCCCTGATTACCTTCCCTATATATATCACTCCCTTTCGTTCCTTCCCCAGGCGTCATTGTTACTGTTTCATGTCTGTGTGCTGTTTCTTGTTTTGTATTATATTCCGTTTATTTATTAAAATACTCATTTACTGAACTTGCTTCCCGACTTTCGGCACACATCGTTAGGCACTTCCGGTTTTGGCGGGAATTACCGGGTTACCCGGGAGAAAAGTGATTTATTCTCGGGGTGGAACATTTGTAAACTACCCGGAAAATATTCAACCCTAATGAGCGCTCTGCGGTATCCCAATCTCCATCTAGCCCCTGCATACCTGCATAACAACCTGCATGAAGGGAAATGTAGATTGACGGATAACGGGGCGACCTCCTGCTGACCTGAGGTCATGACCTTACAGTGACCTCTATTTAAGCTCTAAACATTACTTGCGGGAGATTGTCATGGCGCCTAGAGAGAGGAGGATATGGGCCATCTTGGTTCATCATGGACTGAAGGACATTCGTCTTAAGGATGGGATCTTTCCATAGGGACTTTCGATCAATAATGTCCAAATTCGTGTGTATCGAAACACTGTCATACCACATCTAGCTATGTAATCATTAGTTATATACACTAGACACTGCTCTAGCCAGCTGCAAAGTCATAAGTTGTATACTCTAGACACTCATCTAGCCAGCTGCAAAGTAATTTGTTTTATACTCTAGATACTCATCTAGCCAGCTGCAAAGTTATAATTGTATACACTAGAAACTCATCTAGCCAGCAGCAAAGTCATAAGTTGCATACTCTAGACACTCATCTAGCCAGCTGCAAAGTCATAAGTTGCTTATGTAACCGATGTGAAATGGCTAGCGGTGGTGCGCGCTAATTGCGTTTCAATCGGTGACGTCACTCGCTCTGAGACTCTGCAAGGCCGCGTCACTCGCTCTGAGACTCTGCAAGGCCGCGGCTTTTGTGGCGCGATGGGTAACGATGCTTCGTGGGTGTCAGATGTTGATGTGTGCAGAGGGTCCCTGGTTCAAGCCCAGGTTGGGGCAAGGAGAGGGACGGAAGCTATACTCATCTAGCCAGCTGCAAAGTCACAAGTTGTATACTCCAGAAACTCATCTAGCCAGCTGCAAAGTCATTAGTTGTATACTCTTGTCTAGAAATGTATATGTGATATCAACTAATATTTCTGCCTCTTACCTCAGCTGTGAAAATATTATTTTATTGTTAGGTGAGCAATGATTCAGTATACCAATTCAAATTCCATTGGCTCCAGCTTAGGTGATCTATGACCTAGCATCAACACACTTGTTATGTCTGAACCCAGCTGACCCTGGGCATTTATCAACAATCCCCTCAGCAGGTTCCGTTCAATTTTGCAGAGCTCAGTTTGTCATATACTCCAAGTGCAATAAATCAAGCCCCTTGTCCTTCTCATCTTCTTCTTGTCTCATTGAGGTTTTATAAGGTGGGTTGATAGTGAGACCTCACTGAGCCAATCACAGATTCAAGGTCTAGAACAGGAAATCAAGTCCAATCTCTGTCATCTCTGCTGTTATATGAGGCTTAACTTCCTACCACCAAGAAGACTTTTGTCCACGTCTTCACCTAACCAATTTATGATTGATGGTAATTCTCCTATGATAATTGGTCAGCCTTTGATTTAGGCACATCCAAATAAGAATAGAAGCTGGATATTGAAACTCCTAAGGTCTATGGCTGCTCCCCCGCTGAAATCTAATTAGCATAATAAAAAAATCCCCATTGTGGTGTATTGGAAACGTTATTATTCCGAATAATCAATCATATTAATTCCAGGGTTATGGTTTGAACGAACAAATAGTAATTGGGTTACTGCCCTCCAAAGAGTGGGGTTGGCTAATGAAAGGCAAGGGGGCAGGGTTGCCATGTCTGTTGTTGTCACGCAAATTGGGCTACTTTGAAAATGATGTTGCAGGTGAAAATGTATTAGTTGTGGGTTTTTGGGCTCCTTCTAAATTGCACTGTGGCCGCCATGGCGTTTCTCTTTTAAAAATATATATTTCACTGTGACCTGTTGCTGCTGACTATGAGGCAGTGAGCAGGCTGTTACTGAGTGAGTGAGTGAGTGAGTGAGTGAGTGAGTGAGTGAGTGAGTGGTGTAGGGGAGGGCCGGAGGGGTGTGTTGAGAGCACTGGTTGAGAGAGCGCTGCAGCTGGCAGCTGAATCACAGAGACAGAGCAGCATGCACACACATTGTGAGAACATTTTATCAGTGTAGGTAGGCTATTTAGAGTGGTAATTATGGAGACACCTATTTCCAACCCTTTTTCCATAAAACATATTAACGCGCTAGAACTGATATAATGTCAACAAAGCACTGGGAAACAACTTAGGGTGCACTAGAGCGCTTTAGATAAATTAGCTCAGAGGTGGTTTAATGTAAACTGCATTCTAATGTCAACTGGAAAACCTTATCAAGTGATGGGTTTTAAGCATGTTCACTTCTTGGGTCTCTAGCACTGCACTAGTGGAAATTTTAAATGGAAGTTGTGGAACTCCCTCGAGTTATGGAACTCCCTGACATTAAAGCAGGCTACATATTTTTTATGCCATTGTAGGCTACTGTAGCATACCATTTGATACAGTAAATATGTTGAAATTATAATATCACTGGAGACATTGTAAATCAATTTGTGCCACTTGTGTAGCCTACCTGGAGCTGGAAAACAGATTTAATAAATAGCCTATAACTTCAGTTTGTTGTTTTAGCCTTGTGTTATTATACAATTATTAATGACCATGTTTAGTTAATTAAATTGGAAGTTATCAAATGTATCCGACTTTTACATGAAATTAGATTTGTATTTAATATGATCCCCATAAGCTACTCTTCCTGGGGTTTGGCAAAATTAAGGCAGTTATACAATTTTAAAAACATTACAATACATTCATTACATAATTTACAACACACTAAGTGTGTGCCCTCAGGCCCATACTCCACTACCACATATCTACAGCACAACATGTGTGTATAGTGCGTAGGTTATCATGTGTGTATGCATGTGCCTGTGCCATTGTTTGTGTTGCTTCACAGTCCCCGTTGTTCCATTTAAATCTGATTCTACTGCTTGCATCAGTTATCTGATGTGGAATAGAGTTCCATGTGGTCATGGCTCTATGTAGTACTGTGCGCCTCCTATAGTCTGTTCTGGACTTAGGGACTGTGAAGAGACCTCTGGTGGCATGTCTTGTGGGGTATGCATGGGGTGTCTGAGCTGTGTGCTAGTTGTTTAAACAGAACAGCTTGGTGCTTTCAACATGCTACTACCTCTCACAAATATAAGTAGAGATGAAGTCAATCTCTCCTCTACTTTGAGCCAGGATAGATTTACATGCATTTTATTAATGTTTGCTCTCTGTGTACATCCAAGGGCCAGCCGTGCTGCCTTGTTCTGAGACAATTGCAATTTTCCTAAGTCCCTCTTTGTGGCACCTGACCACACGACTGAACACTAGTCTAGGTGCGACAAAACTAGAGCCTGTACGACCTGCCTTGTTGATAATGCTGTTAAGAAGGTATAGCAACGCTTTATTATGGACTTCTCCCCATCTTAGCTACTGTTGTATCAATATATTTTGACCATGACAGTTTACCATCCAGGGTTACTCCAAGCAGTTTAGTCACCTCAACTTGCTCAATTTCAACATGATTTATTACAAGATTTAGTTGAGGTTTAGTGAATGATTTGTCCCAAATACAATGCTTTTAGTTTTTTAAATATTTAGGACTAACGTATTCCTTGCCACCCATTCTGAAACTAACTGAAGCTATTTGTTAAGTGTTGCAGTCATTACAGTCTCTGTAGTTGCTGATGTGTATAGTGTTGAGTCATCGGCATACATAAACACATTGGCTTTACTCAAAGCCGGATGCATGTCATTAGTAAAGATTTAAAAAGTAAGGGGCCTGAACAGCTCCCCTGAGGAATTCCTGATTCTACCTGGATTATGTTGGAGAGGCTTCCATTAAAGAACATCCTCTGTGTTCTGTTAGACAAGTAACTTTATCTGCATTATAGCAGGGGGTGTAAAGCCATAACACATACGTTTTTCCAGCAGCAGACTATGATCAATGATGTCAAAAACCGAACTGTCTAACAAAACAGCCGTCACAATCATTTTATCATCAATTTCCCTCAGCCAATCATCAGTCTGGTCAAACACCATTTTTTCCAAAAGTTTACTAAGGGTTGGTAACAGGCTGATTGCTCGGCTATTTAAGCGATTAAAGGGGGCTTTACTATTCTTGGGTAGCGGAATTACTTTTGCTTCCCTCTAAGGCCTAAGGACACACACTTTCTAGTAGGCTTTGATTAAAGATATACCAAATAGGATTGGCAATATATTCAGTTATTATCATCAGTTATTTTCCATCCAAGTCGTCAGACACCAGTGGCTTATCATTGTTGATAGACAACAATCATTTTTTCACCTCTTCCACACTCACTTTACGGAATTAAAAATTACAATGCTTGTGTTTCATAATTTGGCCAGTTATGCTTGAATGTGTAATGGTGGCTTTTGTTCATGGCTTGTCATTCCTAAGTTTGCTAATCCTTCCAATAAAAAAATCATTCAAGTAGTTGGCAATATTAGTGGGTTTTGTGATGAATGAGACATCTAATTCAATGAATGATGGAGCTGAGTTTGCCTTTTTGCTCCAAAGCTTTTATTATCATTCTTTATATAATTTTTCTTTGTTTGTAGTGTAGTTTCTTATTCTTTTTATTCAGTTTAGTCACATAATTTCTCATTTTGCAGTATGTTTGCCTCATCCCTCTCAACCATAAAATTCCTTATCAATCCAAAGGGATTTAACCAATTTTACAGTCATTTTCTTAGTGGGTGCATGCTTATTAGTAACTGTGATAATCAATTTCATAAATGTGTCAAGTGCAGCGTCTGGTTGCCCCACATTACACACCACTGACCAGCAAGTATTCTTTACATCAACATAGGAATCAGTACAAAACTTATTGTATGACCTCTTATACACTATATTAGGCCCAGCCTTTGGAACTTCAGTTTTCCTAGATATGGCAACTGTATTGTGATCACTACATCCGATGGATTTGCATACTGCTTTAAAACTTCTTCAGGATCAGAGGGTCCCCCACGGGACGGTTGAGCTAATGTAGGCTAATGCGATTAGCATGAGGTTGTAAGTAACAAGAACATTTCCCAGGACATAGACATATCTGATATTGGCAGAAAGCTTAAATTCTTGTTAATTCTAACTGCACTGTCCAATTTACAGTAGCTATTAGAGTGAAAGAATGCCATGCTATTGTTTGAGGAGAGTGCACAGTTATGAACTTGAAAAGTTATTATAAACCAGTTAGGCACATTTGGGCAGTCTTGATACAACATTTTAAACAGAAATATAATGGTTCAATGGATCAGTCTAATACTTTGCACATACACGGCTTCCATCTAGTGGCCAAAATATAAATTGCGCCTGGGCTGGAATAATACATTATGGCCTTTCTCTTGCATTTCAAAGATGATGGTACAAAAAAATACATAAAACTGTTGGTTTCTTTATATTTTATTTTACCAAATCTAATGTGTTATATTCTCCTTCATTCATTTCACATTTTCACAAACTTCAAAGTGTTTCCTTTAAAATGGTATCAATAATATGCATATCCTTGCTTCAATGCCTGAGCTACAGGCAGTTAGATTTTGGTATGTCATTTTAAGTGAAAATGGGAAAAAAAAGGGTCCGATCCTTAAAGCAAATTTCTGCAGCATTAGTAAAGATGTGATATCAATACATGTTGATGATTTCATTCCTGTTCTGTTTGTAACTAGCCTGATAGGTTGACTGATAACCTGAACCAGGTTGCAGGCACTGGTTACAGTTTGAAGCTTTGTGGGCAGCTTGACTACAGCCAGTCAATGTTGAAATCACCCCAAAAATATACCTCTCTGTTGATATCACATACATTATCAAGCATTTCACACATATTATCCAGATACTGACTGTTAGCACTTGGTGGTGTATAGCGGCTTCCCACAAGAATGGGCTTTAGATGAGGCAGATGAACCTGTAGTCATATTACTTTAACAGTATTTAACATGAGATCCTCTCTAAGCTTTACATGAATGTGGTTCTGAATATAGACCGCAACACCACCCCCATTGACATTTCTATATTTTCTGTAGATTTTATAACCAATACAGCTGCCACTGTATCATCAAAGGTATTATCTAAGTGTGTTTCAGATATATAATGTCAGAATATGAATCATCTATAACTAGCAAGTTATTCATTTCATGAACCTTGTTTCTTAGGCTATATACGTAATGCAAACCATTTTATTCCAGAGCAGTTAATGGGACATAAATTAAGTTAATTACATTGTGTCCCCTGAGATAATGTACATTTGCTGCAGTATTATGACAACTCAGTGACACAATGGTAGGGATTAACTGAGCTGGTCTTGGGTCATTGATAAGTCATTGTCTCAACGCAGCCTTGAAATGCATGTCCTGAAATCAAGATCATTTGGATGGACTCTGTCATTCCTGTAGAGAATCTTTGTTTCCAGAAGGTGTCGAACTGCCGATGATGACAGCTGGTGCAATGGCTGAGGAGGTCCTGCCATTCTTTCGCCTCGAGTGGTTTTGCAAACCCCTCAAAGACCAAAGGGCAATGGGGCCCGATGGACCCGAGCAAGCTGTAGTATCCATCATGGATGATGAATCTGCCAGAGTCTCAGACAGCCTCACGGTCTGATGAGGATGGGACCTCTGAGGATGTGAACCCAAGGTAGAAGCCCCCGTTGCCAGAGGACGCTGATTTCGACTTCCACGGCGAGTGACATATCTCCATGGCTAGTTGGTAGGATCGAGAACAGGAATATCCACCAAGTCATCCAGGAGCATCCTACTAGCTCCATTCTCCAGGGAAGGGGGAGATCCCTTCAGGGAGGGATCCCAGCAGAGTACCGGCCAGTCGGCTGTGGAGAGCCGACACGGCGGCGACACTTCCACCAGGCCAGAGTGGCCTCTGGTTACTGGGATAGAAGAGGAATAAAAAGTAGGCAGGTGTGGATTCCCCAGTAGCTTCTGTATGTTTGCTAC